>NC_090762.1:42188529-42438529 GCF_036898095.1 Palaemon carinicauda | reverse complement strand
AACACTTCTGGCCGCGGAGGCAGTCGGACGTCCCTGCCTTCACTCCTAAGAACAGATAGCCGCTTTCATCATTGCCAGGTCTTCACCCTTATAGTGCTTGTTTCTTTGTGTATTTGGTATTTCTTGTCACTTTTGTATTCATTATTTGTGAGTTAGAGTGTGTACGTTCGACAATGTCGAATTGGATCTGTTCCTGCCCAGGCCGTAATGGTTGCCATTGTGGAACTTTTATGAGCTGGGGGAGAAGTAGAACCTTATTTGGTATGTCCCTCATGTTGAGAAAAAAGATGTTTGTTGGAATGTCCATTTGAGTTGTAGGGAGTGGTCATCCTCCCATTGGGATAGATATTGTTATCATCGGAAGAAGTGAGCTCTCCTCCTTCTCCTTCGGTAAGCAAGATACATTAGTTAAGTTCGTTAATAAACGATATCCCCCCTCCAAATTCTGCGTGTCAGGCACCCTCTGAGGTTTCTGTCATGGAGGACGATGGGCACAATTTTTTTTACATGTTATTTCATAGTGCTAATGTGTAGCATTGAAATTGATCCTGTTCTTATCGCTGATCCCTTGGCTATGGCAGCTACGCTTCCTTAGCAAGATCCGCTTGATGCTTCTATTCCAAATGATCCTTTTATGTCTAGCTGTTCACAGCTGCAACTCCTTTATCTCCTCCCTACAAATGTATAGTGGAGAACAGAAGGTCTTGCCTTTCTTTCTTGGGAGGACACTACGACTCTTTCTACATCATTAAAATAAATAAAAAAAGATCCCAGAACCCTCATTCTCTCTGCCTTTATGAGTCTGTTAGACATGCTTATTCTGCTGACGTGGAGACGAACATACTATCCCGGATTCAAGTACTTGAAGTCAGTCCATCTTATTGACCTAGTAAAGCATTTGTCTCATCTACATGTACATGTCATTTGGTCGTTGACAGGAGGCACTATTTTTGCTCCCATATAGAACCAAAATGCTTTGACATTTCATGGAAAAGTAAATCAGCCAGTTAGTTATAGGGTTTTCCTCTCTCCTAAGACTGATTATTATTATTATTATTATTATTATCATTATTATTATTATTATTGTTATTATTATTATTATTATTATTATTACTTGATAAGCTACAACCCTAGTTGGAAAAGCAGGATGCTATAAGCCCAGGGGCTCCAACTGGGAAAATAGCCCAGTAAGGAAAGGAAACAAGGAAAAATGAAATATTTTAAGAACAGTAACATCATTAAAACAAATATCCCCTATGTAAACTATAAAAACTTTAATAAAAACAAGAAGAAGAGAATTAAGATAGAATAGTGTGCACGAGTGTACCCTCAAGCAAGAGAACTCTAACCCAAGTCAGTGGAAGACCTTGGTACAGAGGCTATGGCACTACCCAAGACTAGAGAACAATAGTTTGATTTTGGAGTGCCCTTCTCCTAGAAGAGCTGCTTACCATAGCTACAGAGTCTCTTCTATCTTTATCTAGAGGAAAGTGGCCACTGAACAATTACAGTGCAGTAATCCATTGGGTGAAGAAGAATTGTTGGGTAATGTCAGTGTTGACAGGTATATGAGGACTGGGGAGAATATATAAAAAATAGGCCAGACTATTTGGCATGTGTGGAGGCAAAGTGAAAGTAAACCGTAACTAGAGAGAAGTATCCAATGTAGTACTGTCTGGCCAGTTAAAGGACCCCATAACTCTAGTGGTAGTATCTCAATGGGTGGCTGGTGCTCTGGCCAAAATTCTTCTATTAAAGGA
This sequence comes from Palaemon carinicauda, assembly GCF_036898095.1. Lineage (NCBI taxonomy): Eukaryota > Metazoa > Arthropoda > Malacostraca > Decapoda > Palaemonidae > Palaemon > Palaemon carinicauda. Next base: position 42,436,769 of record NC_090762.1, on the reverse strand, counting down.
TGAGGTTTTATACTCGTGAAGGAACCCATCACAAATTTTCTTTAGCAATTTGTATATTTTGTAACTATACAAACCTGAGTCCTATAAGTTACATCTCCCACCTCAACCACGCTGCAGCAAGTTCAAGGTTGAAGGTCAAAGTGAGGAGCTCAGTGTCCTTTGGCACCTGCCAGTAACTACTTCTACCCCATTATAATTTTAACAATCGTATCTCAGCCAGGTTGAAAACATTCAGTACTTATATTGAAGATTTTTATAGTTAGGTACAATGCAAATTACTTGAAAAAATTCTATGATTTTGGTACGATACATAGCTTGAATCCAATTTTCCCTCACTTTGCAAAATTTGATAGGTTAATTCAAGGTGTTTCATCTATTTTTTTAAGGAGTAAGAATGTGTAGGGCTGAAAAAGTACACCATTCCATGGACAGTACATCATATGTATGATTGATTTCTGGTATTTCATTGCATGTAGATGTAGATATGAAACTTAGAAGGGTAACAATAGTAACACAAAATGAAAACATTAAGCAAAAGAACTGATTTTAAACTGTATTTATTTTTTAAAAGGATGAAGAAAGTTTGGAAAATGAAAATCCAGCCCCCATGGACTATCCCACACCAAATCTACAAACTAAACGTATTAAGGTAAATATAGCACTGTACTGTATTTAATAACCTGATTATTATGGAATAGAAATTGTCACAGTAGTCCATAAAATGGAATTAATATTACTTTTTGTTGATAGGTGTACAACTTGAATTGCCTCGGATAATTGGCAGAATAGGTACAGTATACAGTAATAATAAACCCATGAGAAAATTTTACAAAATAACTAGCAACATATATCTCTTTTTGACATCAGCTCAACAGCTTTATAAGGGGGTCCTTGAAACTTTTTGTGTATGCATTATTATCCATTGTTGGGTCAATTGTCTTTGTTTTCTATAAGTTTGGTACAGTTTATTTTATTGCTGTATTTCAATGAATTTTATGAGTCACGATGCTATTATCTACTAGATGTGAGCTTCTCTACCTCAAAATATAAAATAAAATAATTTTCCTTGCTCTGCCCATATATCCCTTACATGGTCCAATCAGCTTCCTTACAATACTACTTGTCATAGAAATGTTTAATGATTTCTTGTTGTACAGTAGTTTGTAGAATAGCTACTCCACCCTAATTTCCCTATTTTCAATACTATCACAATACTGCATAGAATATAAGTTGCTTGAATTGTTTTAAAACGTCTGAATGAGCTCTTTGGGGTGTGGTTCAGTGTCTGTGTGTTATACTTGTTCAGAGAATCATGGTGAGATATCTATCTTATTTCTAACTAATATAGCAAATGATAAATGTTAAAAAGTGAAGGAAGATATAATATTGAAAAGCTAGCAGCCAACAAAAAATATATGAATGAAAATACCTGTAATAATGTCATATAACATATTGTACAATAAAATAATTCCTCCAAAAAAGAAGCAGATTGGAGTGAAAGTAAGACATTTCACCCCTTACACCTATATTCCCACTCAAGACTAAGCTACATCATGACCAGCCTCTGCAGCCAGAAAACATAAGAATCAAAGCTAATATGAATCATCTCTTGTTCTTTGCACTGTACTTGAAGTGTCAGAAACAAATGCATCAGTATTATGTAGGCTAGTCCTGAATGGAAAATAGATTTAAGAAATGAAATCTACTTCTTTTATTTTTTAATAATGTTTTAACTGTGCAGTATTGTTATGAAGTATGACAGTATCATTTTTATTCATATCTTCGTATCAATCTTGTTTTGTTAGCTGCTAGCATATCAATATACCCTTGCTGATTATGCATGAGCGTGAAACCTCTCTGGTATGTCCACAAGGAGAGGGGTATAGGTGTAGAGAGAGAAGAAATTTCAAGTTTTATTTTAAGGTCTGGAAGCTCAAACTTTGTAGATGATAGCCATATTAGTCTCAATTAATTATTGAAACAATAAATTTTATTCATTTGTTTATGCAGTTCATTGTAATACAGTACTCATTAGTTTCTAGCAAAATTGTAATTAATACTTGCATGTGGACACCAGTTTGCCAACTATAATAGTTATGCAAAATAACTTTTTGATAGTATGAACCATTCCTATCTAAAGAGAAAACCAAAACCTAAAATAAATATGCACTTCTCTTAAAGAAATTATAAGTACTGTATATGTTGGTAAGAGAAAAACTAATTTCAAATTCTAAAGGAAACAGAAGAGATGAATACTCTTGATATAAAGAATTGATCAAGCTTGTATTAAAAAAAAGCCTTAAAGTACCGGTAGCATCCCACTTTGATAATGAAAGTATTACTTTAAATAAACATGAAATAAAGTTTTCATATTTCCAAATTTGATAAAATTTGCATTTAAGCTGGAATTGAATTTTACTTTTGATATTATATGTGACTGTTTTCTTTTTTAAGGAAATGGAAAAGTTACGGGAAGAAGAAGAAAAGAGAATTCGTGATGAGTTAGAGCAAAGCATGAAACTTCTTAAAGAACAGCTTAATAAGGAGTATGAAGATCAGCGTAACAAACTCAGGTTAGCCTTATTTTAGATCACTACAGGACAACAAAGTTTTATGCTGTATTTACAAAGTTACAAGATTTTTAAATTGAGCTATGTATATTATGTATAGAAATTCTTACATGTTTTTTTATTTTCATACAGTACCTTACTCCTTTTTGGAAATTTGACTTCATTGCTTATGCTTGATAATAATAACCTTTTATTCTGTGTTTAATAGCTTCATAATTATGGCAATACTAATTTTTATGCATTACTATGCATTTATGAATCTGGAGATAGCGTATGATAGAGTTGATAGGGAAGTAATGTGGAATGTGATGAGGTTATATGGAGTTAGTGGAAGGTTGTTGCAAGCAGTGAAAAGTTTCCACAAAGGTTGTAAAGCATGTGTTAGGATAGGAAATGAAGTAAGCTATTGGTTTCCGGTGAGAGTGGAGCTGAGACAGGGATGTGTGATGTTGCCGTGGTTGTTTAACTTGTATGTTGATGGAGTGGTGAGAGAGGTGAATGCTCGAGTACTTGGACGAGGATTGAAAGTGGTAGACAAGGATGACCATGAATGAGAGGTAAATCAGTTGTTGTTTGCGGATGATACTGTACTGATTGCAGACGAGGAAGAAAAGCTTGGCCGATTAGTGATAGAATTTGGAAGGGTGTGTGAGAAAAGGAAGTTGAGAATTGATGTGGGTAAGGGTAAGGTTATGAGATGTACAAGAAGGGAAGGTGGTGCGCGGTTGAATGTCATGTTGAATGGAGAGTTACTTGAGGACGTGGATCAGTTTAAGTACTGTACTTGGGGTCTGTTGTTGCAGCAAATGGTGGAGTGGAAGCAGATGTACATCAGAGAGTGAATGAAGGATGCAAAGTGTTGGGGGCAGTTAGGGGAGTACAGTAGTAAAAAATAGAGGGTTGGGCATGAATGTAAAGAGAGTTCTGTATGAGAAAGTGATTGCACCAACTGTGATATATGGATCGGAGTTGTGGGCATATACAGTACGGGCCAACCAAGGGAAAGGCCCGTGCCAACAACAAGTGTTGGCTTTAATACCCCAAGAAGAAGAAGAAGAAGGGAATGAAAGTGACGGAGAGACAGAAATTGAATGTGCTTGAGATGAAGTGTCTAAGGAGTATGGCTTGTCTATCTCGAGTAGATAGGGTTAGGAACGAAGTAGTGAGGGTGAGAATGGGTGTAAGAAATGAGTTAGCAGCTAGAATGGATATGAATGTGTTGAGGTGGTTTGGCCATGTTGAGAGAATGGAAAATGGCTGTCTGCTAAAGAAGGTGATGAATGCAAGAGTTGATGGGAGAAGTACATGAGGAAGGCCAAGGTTTGGGTGGATGGATGGAGTGATGGAAGCTCTGGATGATAGGATGATAGATGTTAGAGAGGCAAGAGAGCGTGCTATAAATAGGAACGAATAGTGAGGGATTGTGATGCAGTTCCGGTAGGCCCTGCTGCTTCCTCCGGTGCCTTGGATGACCGTGGAGTTAGCAGCAGTAGGGGATTCAGTGTTATGAAGCTTCATCTGAGGTGGATAATGTGGGAATGTGGGCTATGCCACCCTAGCAGTACCACATGAACTCAGTTAAGTCCCTTGTCAGGCTGGGAGGAACAAAGAGAGGAGATGTCCCCTTTTTTGTTTCATTTGTTTGATGTCGACTACCCCCAAATTTGGGGGAAGTGCTTTGGTATATGTATGTACTATGCTTATATTTTCAATATTAATCTTACCCGATGATCATGTAGCTGTCAACTCCGTTGCCCGACAGAAATCTACGGACGGGATACGCCAGCGATCGCTATACAAGAGGGGGGTGTACTCACCAGCGCCATCTGTGGTCAGGTACTCCAGTACTTCTTGTCAACACCACCTCAATTTTTCCTCTGTCGTGCCGCCGGCAAGACCTACATGGATACGCTGTTGATTTTGGAGTCTTTGTTCACGGTTTTGGTGAAGTATTTGCTCTAAAATTTAGCCTTCGCTGTACAGGAAGCTTTTCCCTTAGCTTAGATAGCTTTTGGAATTAAATTGATTATTGGTTAACGATCTTTGCTTTACTTTGGAATTCCCCCTTGACTGTTCTCAAAATTCAAGATGTCCGACCACTCTCAAGCTCCTAAAATTAGGCGATGTAGTGTTAGGACTTGTAATAGGCGTCTTCCGAAGGCCTCTGTTGATCCTCACACCGTTTGTTCCGACTGTAGGGGAAAATCCTGTCAGTTGGAAGATCGAAGTGGGGAATGTGCTGGGCTTTCGGAATTCGATTTTAATGAATTCCTCAAGTATACGACTAGGTTAGAGAGGGAGAGAGTTAGGAGGAGTTCTTCTCGCTCTTTGGTTTATTCCTCCCCCCATGATCCTCAACCTTTTCCTTCCCCTGTAGTGGTGACCCCCGAACCTGCTACGAGTGCTCAGCCTGATATGACGGATATGTTACGTGCCATTCAGGCTCTTGGTGATAAGGTGGAGTCTTTAGTTAGTGACCACAATCTTCTCTTGGCAGATGTCAAGGAACTTAAAGTGAAAAGTGCAGTGGGAAGTGTTAGTGCCAGTGCTGTGCCTAGTGTCAGTGTCAGTGTTGCGCATGAGGATACTTCTGTGCGTGCCAGTCGTCCTCCCAGTCCGGGACCTCTTGCAAGCTCCCAAGCCCAGGGGAGAAGCAACGTCGAAGGGCAAAAGGGTTCGGCAGGCCTTGATCGGCGCACAGTTGTATCCTCAGTGGTTGCGGGCGTATCTGATAGAGATCGTCACTTCCACTCCCAGACGATTGAGCCCTTAAATTCCTCGTCTGCGGAAGAAGTTTCCAGGAGGAAACGGTGGACCCAGGTCTCACGACCTCTTAAACGTAAGGTCCCGTCCGAGCTAGTCCAACGGCCCAGGTGTAGCCACTGGGCCAGTTCGGACTCGCCGCAGTCATCTGATGACTGCACACCTCCTAAGAGAGGTAAAGCGGTGCCTCAACAGGCCTCTGCTCCAACTTCTGTGGACCCCAAGTGGTCTATGCTGCAGACAATGCAGTCTCAGCTTGCGGCTTTGATGCAGGAGTTTCAGGCAGAGAAGGTTAGCACACCTCCTCCTGCGAGCGCTCCTCCACCTCTGCGCAGTCCCCCCTGCCAGACGTATGTTCTTGAGGCTCCTCCTGCTTCCATGCGTGAGCTGCCGCATTGGGAGTTGCCAGGTACCAGCGCTATGCAGCAACCTCCTCTACCATTGAGGCAGGAGCCTCTTGCTATGCGGCAACCTCCTCAACCCTTGAGGCAGGAGCCTCATGCTATGCGGCAACCTCCTCTACCCATGAGGCAGGAGCCTCATGCTTTGCGGCAACCTCCTCCAACCATGAGGCAGCAGCCTTATGCTATGCGGCAACCTCCTCAACCCTTGAGGCAGGAGCCTCACTCTGCGCAGCAACCTCCTCAACCCTTGAGGCAGGCGCAACCCTTGAGGCAGGAACCTCATGCTATGAGGCAGCCTCCTCAACGCATGCAGCACGAGCCTCTTACCATTCAGCAGCCGCATTCTTCGCAGCATGAGCCTCTTCCCATACAGCATGAGCCGCATACCATGCAGCATGAGCCTCATGCCTTACAGCATTCGCTTCTGACCACGCTTGCACCTCAGACCACCGCAGAACCTCCCTCACCTCAGCCTCATGACTTTGTCATTGCCAGCCCTCAGTCTCTTCAGCAGAGGCATGATGATGGATCCGCAAGTGCGCATGCACCCGTTCTACAGGATTCAGCCATTCAGCATGCCGCTCTACCTTTACCTCTCGCTACTCAACTCTCTGGCGATGAGGTTTCTGAGGATGAAGCTGCTCACCTGGATGATCCTACTTCTGATGTGGAGGAACACAAGTCTTCGCCGCCTTCCTTAGACTTTCGTAAGGTTCTGGCTCTGTTCAGAGAGTTATACCCTGAACACTTCGTATCTGCAACCCCTCGTTCTCCTCCATCCGAGTTTTCTCTAGGCATGCAGCCTGTTACGTCTGCCTACACCAAGCTTGTCCTCGCCAGATCATCAAGGAGAGCTTTGAGGGTTTTAGGGGATTGGTTGCAGTCCAAGCAGCAACTGGGAAGGACATCTTTTGTGTTTCCTCCTCCTAGGCTGGCTTCTAAGTCGGGCGTCTGGTATGCCACGGGAGAGGAACCTGGCTTGGGGGTCCCTGCCTCTGCCCAGGCCGACTTCTCAAGTTTGGTTGACTCTCCCCGCAGGTCAGCTATAAGACGCTCGAAGGTCTGCTGGACTTTTTCTGATCTGGACCACTTGATGAAGGGAGTCTTTCGCGCCTTCGAAATTTTTAACTTCCTCGATTGGTGCCTGGGGGCCTTAAGCAGGAAGACTGCCCCTTCTGACAAAGACTCAGCCATGCTGATCATGTCCTGTATGGACAAAGCAATTCGCGATGGTTCTGGCGAACTTGCGTCTATTTTTGTCTCAGGAGTCCTCAAGAATAGGGAACATCTATGCTCCTTCTTATCGACTGGTATCACCCCTTGCCAGAGGTCACAGTTGCTGTTTGCTCCTCTCTCCAAGTTCCTGTTTCCGGAGGAGTTAATCAAGGAGATGGCTGCGGCTCTTATCCAGAAAGATACGCATGACCTCATGGCCTCTTCAGCACGTAAGGCTAAAACCTTACCTTCCGTGCCGAGATCTTACCGCACCCCTGTGGCTGATACACCTGCTACCAGATTCATTCCGCCCTTTCGTGGCAGAGCCCCCAGTAGAGGAAGTACCCGTGCAGACAGTCACCGGGGCAAGTCCAAGAAAGGTGCCAAGTCCACGAAAAGCAAGCTTTGACTTCCTTCCTCTCCAGACAGCTGTAGGAGCCAGACTCAAGACCTTCTGGCAAGCTTGGGAGAGCAGAGGTGCAGACGCTCAGTCTGTCAAGTGGCTAAGGGAGGGTTACAGAATTCCGTTCTGCCGCAATCCCCCTCTGACCACATCTCCCATCAACCTCTCTCCCAACTACAAGGAGAAGGACAAGAGGCTAGCGTTACATCAAGAGGTGTCGCTCCTGTTGCAGAAGGAGGCAGTGGTGATAGTCCGGGACCATCAATCCCCGGGCTTTTACAACCGTCTCTTCCTGGTGGCCAAGAAGACAGGAGGTTGGAGACCGGTGCTGGACGTCAGTGCGCTCAATGCTTATGTCACCAAGCAGACGTTCACAATGGAGACGACCAAGTCGGTCCTAGCAGCGGTCAGGCAGGAGGACTGGATGGTCTCGCTGGATCTGAAAGACGCCTACTTTCACGTTCCCATCCATCCAGACTCCCAACCTTTTCTGAGATTCGTCTTTGGAGAGGTTGTGTACCAGTTCCAAGCCCTGTGCTTTGGCCTGAGCATGGCACCTCTTGTGTTTACGCGACTGATGAGGAATATTGCGAAATTCCTTCACTTGGCAGACATCAGAGCCTCCCTTTATTTAGACGACTGGCTTTTAAGGGCTCCCACAAGTCGTCGCTGTCTGGAGAGTCTCAGATGGACTTTGGATTTGACCAAGGAACTGGGTCTCTTGGTCAATTTAGAGAAGTCCCAGCTCGTTCCTTCCCAAACCATCGTTTACCTGGGGATGGAGATTCAGAGTCGAGCTTTTCGGGCTTTTCCGTCGGCCCCAAGAATCAACCAAGCCCTGGAGTGCATCCTGAGCATGCTGAAGAAGAACCGATGCTCGGTGAGGCAGTGGATGAGTCTAACAGGGACTCTTTCATCGCTAGCCCTGTTCATCGAGTTAGGGAGACTCCACCTCCGCCCCCTTCAGTACCATCTGGCAGCTCACTGGAACAAGGATATGACGCTCGAGACGGTCTCTATTCCTGTTTCCAAAGAGATGAGGGCTACTCTAACGTGGTGGAAGAACATCATTCTTCTCAAGGAGGGTCTCTCATTAGCTGTTCAGACCCCCGACCTTCATCTCTACTCGGACGCATCAGACTCGGGCTGGGGCGCGACATTGGACGGACAGGAATGCTCGGGGACTTGGAACCAGGAACAGGAAACGCTTCACATCAATTGCAAGGAGTTGTTGGCAGTTCATCTGGCCTTAATGAACTTCAAGTCCCTCCTGCTAAACAAGGTGGTGGAGGTGAACTCCGACAACACCACAGCCTTGGCGTACATCTCCAAGCAGGGAGGGACTCATTCGAGGAAGCTGTTCGAGATCGCAAAGGACCTCCTCATTTGGTCAAAAAGTCGAAAGCTCACGCTGGTAACGAGGTTCATTCAGGGCGATATGAATGTTACGGCAGATCGCCTCAGCCGGAAGGGTCAAGTCATCCCCACAGAGTGGACCCTTCACAAGAACGTGTGCAACAGACTTTGGGCCCTGTGGGGTCAGCCAACTATAGATCTGTTCGCTACCTCGATGACCAAGAGGCTCCCATTGTACTGTTCCCCGATTCCAGACCCGGCAGCAGTTCACGTGGATGCTTTTCTGCTGGACTGGTCCCACCTCGACCTGTATGCATTCCCGCCGTTCAAGATCATCAACAGGGTTCTTCAGAAGTTCGTCTCTCACGAAGGGACACGACTGACGTTGGTTGCTCCCCTTTGGCCTGCAAGAGAATGGTTCACAGAGGTACTGCAATGGCTGGTCGACGTTCCCAGGACTCTCCCTCTAAGAGTGGACCTTCTGCGTCAACCTCACGTAAAGAAGGTACACCCAAGCCTCCACGCTCTTCGTCTGACTGCCTTCAGACTATCGAAAGACTCTCAAGAGCTAGAGGCTTTTCGAAGGAGGCAGCCAGAGCGATTGCCAGAGCAAGGAGGATATCCACTCGCAGAGTCTATCAATCTAAGTGGGAAGTCTTCCGAAGCTGGTGCAGAGCCAATGCAGTTTCCTCTACCAGTACCACTGTAACCCAAGTTGCTGACTTCCTGTTGCATCTTAGGAATGTTAGATCTCTATCAGCTCCTACGATTAAGGGGTACAGAAGTATGTTAGCAGCGGTTTTCCGCCACAGAGGCTTGGATCTTTCCACCAACAAAGATCTGCAGGACATTCTTAGGTCTTTTGAGACCTCTAAAGAACGTCGGTTGTCCACTCCAGGCTGGAATCTAGACGTAGTCCTAAGGTTCCTTATGTCATCAAGATTTGAACCTCTCCAGTCAGCCTCTTTCAAGGACCTCACTCTCAAAACTCTTTTCCTCGTCTGCCTTGCAACAGCCAAAAGAGTAAGTGAGATTCACGCCTTCAGCAGGAACATCGGATTCACATCTGAAACGGCTACATGTTCCTTACAGCTCGGTTTTTTGGCTAAAAATGAGCTTCCTTCACGTCCTTGGCCTAAATCGTTCGAAATACCTAGCCTTTCCAACATGGTGGGTAACGAACGGGAGAGAGTACTTTGCCCTGTCAGAGCTCTTAAGTACTATCTTAAAAGGTCAAAACCCTTGCGAGGACAATCGGAGGCCTTATGGTGTGCTATTAAGAAACCTTCACTGCCTATGTCTAAGAACGCAGTTTCTTACTACATAAGGCTTCTGATTAGAGAAGCTCATTCTCATATGAAGGAAGAAGACCCTGCTTTGCTGAAGGTAAGGACACATGAAGTGAGAGCTGTGGCTACTTCAGTGGCCTTCAAACAGAACCGTTCTCTGCAGAGTGTTATGGATGCAACCTATTGGAGGAGCAAGTCAGTGTTTGCATCATTCTATCTCAAAGATGTCCAGTCTCTTTACGAGAACTGCTACACCCTGGGACCATTCGTAGCAGCGAGTGCAGTAGTAGGTGAGGGCTCAGCCACTACATTCCCATAATCCCATAACCTTTTTAACCTTTCTCTTGAATGCTTTTATTGTTGTTTTGGGTTGTACGGTGGGCTAAGAAGCCTTCCGCATCCTAGTTGGTTTGGCGGGTGGTCAATTCTTTCTTGAGAAGCGCCTAGGTTAGAGGTTGTGATGAGGTCCTTTAGTATGGGTTGCAGCCCTTTATACTTCAGCACCTAAGAGTCGTTCAGCCTCCTAAGAGGACCGCTGCGCTCAGTAAGGAAGACGTACTTATTAAAGGCAGAGTAATGGTTCAAGTCGACTTCCTTACCAGGTACTTATCGTTTTATTTGTTATTTGGAATAACTGATAAAAATGAAATACGGGATACTTAGCTTCTTGATTAACATGTATACTGGTTTTCACCCACCTCCCTGGGTGTGAATCAGCTACATGATCATCGGGTAAGATTAATATTGAAAAATGTTATTTTCATTAGTAAAATAAATTTTTGAATATACTTACCCGATGATCATGATTTAATTGACCCACCCTTCCTCCCCATAGAGAACCAGTGGACCGAGGAAAAAATTGAGGTGGTGTTGACAAGAAGTACTGGAGTACCTGACCACAGATGGCGCTGGTGAGTACACCCCCCTCTTGTATAGCGATCGCTGGCGTATCCCGTCCGTAGATTTCTGTCGGGCAACGGAGTTGACAGCTACATGATCATCGGGTAAGTATATTCAAAAATTTATTTTACTAATGAAAATAACATTTTCCTGGTACATAGTATCTTTTATCAGGGAGTCATCAACATTTATTTTATTCTTTTCTTGGTACTGCATTAGAAAGAATACTTGACAGTAACCAGTATTACACCTGTGTATTAAAAGTATATACTATTTTTTTCAAATCTGAGATAATGGGGGAATTGGTTAGTCTTTTGGCCTCTTAAAATTTTTAGTACAGTTGTAAAAAGTGGGCAAGATATATTTTACTGTAGTAGATATTCATTAAGGTGTCATATTATCATGTATTTCTTTCTACACAATACAGACTGTCGTCCATTAATAGAAGTACAGTATGACATCAGTAAAGCAGGAACACCTGTTAAAATTTATCGAGGTTGTTAAAACTACAGGCATTCAGCAAGACAAGCACTTTGGCCTTTGGTCACAAACAGCACAGTACTCATGTACTCTTACCGCCTCTAAAATTTGGATTGTTATATCTTTGCTTTCTCTTTCTAGAATGGTTAGATAACCCACAGGCATACTGCTATGTTTGAGGAAACCTGGAAGAATTAGATGAAAAGTACAAAGATAAGCTGTTCTTTCTGGTTACAGCTGCAAACTGTATGAGAGGTTTTTATGCACACTGTAAATCCAATCAGCCTTGTGCCTTTTGCAGAGGATTCGACTATGCATTTATCCCCTTGTTGTGTGTGGTTACATGATAAGGAAGACAACTCAAATCTTAGGTTTTTGGTCTTCCTTAGGCATTACTGGTGCTACTTAAACACTGTCAAGACATCTGAGACCGCCCCTTTGGTGTCTTCCTGACTCTGGCTACACCTTGTAGGTGCAGTAGGGGCATCGCACCTGGTGGTGTTGTGTCTGTTGCCTTTGTAGATGCCCCTGTAGACTATTCCTCTATGAGGGGTGTTGGTGTTGGTTTGCAAGATCTTGACCCATATAAAAAAGTACCGGTATGTACACGCCTCCTCGTCTGCCTTATCATCATTAGATTCCTCAGACACTGTTACTTAAGACAAAGAAGACAACTTTGAATTCCAGGATGACTGTTCTATAGAAGTTATGTGAGACTCTGTCTCTCTTACAAGTGAGAGAGACGATGCAGTACAGAGAACCAATCCAAACTGGGAAGGTGTAATGATCCACAGTACAGGAGTTTACACTCTTGCTTTACCAGTGCACGATTTTATTCTAGACTAAGCATAAGGACTGATGGTCTTGAGCCCTTCTCCCCCCCTATTTCTGGATGCTCGACCAGTCTCTCTTCACTTATATATATATATATATATATATATATATATATATCGTCGGCGCCCACTCGTGTCCGAGTATTGGGTTCTGTCGTTAGCCATCAGCCTCCTATCACAAGAAGGGTGGAGGAAACGACAGAATGCCAGTAGCTGGGTATATTGTTTTGGGTGGTCGTGGCTTTGCAACGGCCACGCACACACACTTGGCCCACATCGTTTTCACCGCGGCTCAAGACATATGAGACAGGCGGCTTCTCCTATGTTGGTTGTATCGGGCTGCCGGGTTCTTGTTATGTCAAGGCCTGCCTTGTTGCCTGCCCGATAGGCATTGCCCTCTTCCGCCGGCGCTGGGAAGCTCCGCCGTTGGGGTCTCGTTTGGTTTGATTTTGGAGTTTTCCTTCTCCTAGCCTTTGCCTATCTGAAATAAAGGAGAAGGCCTATAGGGGTCCAGTCTTGGTCTGGTCTCTCAGAACTGTCCTTAGCGGTATGGTTGAGCCTGCCAGGGTGGATAAACTACCCCACTGCCATTGCCCAGCCCATCATTGAGACACTCAAGCCCCTCTACTGCAGCAAAGTGCTGGACCATCAGAGGGGTATATATATATATATATATATACAGTATATATATATATATATATATATATATATATATATATATATATATATATATATATATATATATATATATATATATATATATATACTGTATATATATATATATATATATATATATATATATATATATATATATATATATATATATATATATATATATATATATATATACTGTATATATATATATATATATATATATATATATATATATATATATATATATATATATATATATATATAATATCGATATGTATGCAAGGCACCTGTACCCTGTCTGATACCGCATACATCAGTTCTGTTTTGGAAGGGGAAGAAGGTTGCTGATTGAACCTCTCTTCAAGGGTTTTACACCAGAAAGGCCTGGCTAAAATAGAAAAAAAGTCTTTAAAGCTTTTGATTTCAAGTTTTAGTCTAGACCATACTTGCTCTTTGAGGAAATGACTGTCATCTGAGGTGATTGTTGAGATCTCCCTTGCAAGGGATTTTTAAAACCCCTGTAATAACTGACATCGTTCCTGTGCCAACAAAAGTGAAGAACCCCAAGACTCAATGATCATTTGTCAATGATCTTATACTCATTCATGAGTGCAATGAATGTGGAGAGGTTGCTGTCTCGTGTCACTTCTGTGACAGTTGGTTGTACTGTCATTGATCAGCGCTTTGGTGCTCAAGGACCAAACAACATCACTGAAGTTGCCATTGTCGGAACTGTTATGGTGGTCTTGGACAAAGTTACTTTTACAGCGGTCTATCTGGTTGAGTAAGATTCTGTCTCCTACACTCTCTCGACATAGAAGCTTCTACAGTACTTAATTACTTAATTGATGCAGTTAGCCTGTCTCCTTTTCCTATCAATCCTACAGTTTTTGCTCTGATAGCAGGATTGCCTGTAGAGTGACTCAGGGCAGAAAGCATTCTTTGCAGCCCTTGAATCTTCTCCCTTGCAATCATCTACCATAGCCAGCCTCCTGGATATACCAGTAGTCTGGTATATTTGCCTAGTTTTCTATTAATCAATATTTGGAAGTCCTGAGACCATGGCGAAGTAGAGCAGGTGGGTTTTATCCGGTGCAACACACTACTCAGCGAACCAGTGGGCTAACTGAGCTTTGAAGATGTGGGATACAGTTGTTTCCTGATTTTCTGGACAAATTGGACAAGGGAATACCTAGGTGCTGGAGGCTATGTCTCCATCCTCAAAAGGATGTAGAAGCAAAGGTGGAGAGGAAGAAGGCTAGCCAAGACTCCGTCATGTAGTTACCTTCAAGGGTCCAGGCCTGTTAAATGTGGCTGTGGTAAAACCTTCAGTCCATCACTCCATCAGGATTGGCCTTGAAGAAAGCTATGGCTTCTTCCAAGGCCTGATTGGAATCTCCAGTTACTACTATTTCCAAGAAAGGCACGGACAGTGCTTTACCCTTTCATGCATAGCCTGGGCCATGCTGAAGGGGCACCAGAATAAGAAGAGAAGAAGGGGATGCTAGAATCAGCAGTCGTCTCTTCCCCATTCTTCGAGTGGGGAGGATGCCTGCCATGCCTTTGGGCAAAGTGACAGTTACATGTAGGTCCTTTGAGATGGATACCACATGCTCTTCAAAGATCTTTAGCCTCCCCTTGCTTGCAATCCAATGTCATTCCAGAGTTTTCCACTGTAACTTCCAGTAGCTCTGGTCTTGGAGGCATAGGTGAAAGCGATGGAGAAGAATGTCCTCAAAGTCGCATTATCCTGTACAGTCTTTGCGAGTGGACAAAACATGTGCATGTTTGGGCAGTGGACAATGCTGTAGAACTGTCAGGCAAGAGAAATGTACTAACAGACATGCTAGAGGTTGTAGGTTTAAAGTGGTCCCTTCCTACTCATGCAGCGGAATGGCCTCTTGCTCTTTTGGAATCACCGGCAATCGATCTGTTTACCAAATAGGAAACAGGATATTCCAGGTGTTCTATTTTTCTGTTTCTATCCCATGGGAAGTATTTGATGATGCTGTCCAGTGATCACACCACATCTCAGAATGACTCTGGTGGCTCCCAGTTGATTACAAGACAAGTTGAATCCCAACCCCGTTCGCACGTGTAGTCAACCTCTTTGAGAACTACCCCATGGAACACTCAACTCTGTCAACTGCATCTGAAGAGGTACCTCCTATCTGTGAAGTCATTTGCATGTTACAGCTGGAGCCTTTACAGCATCTCCCCCAACCAAAATGCTTTCCATGAGGGACTAGTCAGGATATGTCTGGGTACCTATAAGGGTCCCCTGCATCTGTCTACCAAGAAAGGAGACAATTTTCTTTGATTAGTGTTGTAAAAGGGGTACTTCTCTCATCAGAGTATCTGTAATTCAGGTCACATACTTCCTCATCTCTCTCTTCGCGAAGCAAAGTGCCTTTCAATTGCGGCTGGTAAAAACTAACCCGCCAGCCTTGAACACAATCTTCCGACTTATTAACATAGGCCTCAGCTTCTCATGGGAGTTATCTATGCTCATGCCGAGCTTTGGATATTCGTGCCAGACTGTTAGTATATTAGTCGATCTCCCAAGAAAACTACCCCATGGAACACTCATCTCTGTCAGCTGCATCTAAAGTGGAACACTCATCTTTGTCAGCTCCAATCTGTGAAGGCATTTGCACTTGGATCCCTTACGCTTACAGCATCTCCTTCAAGCAAAAGGCTTTACAGGAGGGACTAGTGCGGACATGTCTGGGTATCCATAACAGTCCTCTGTAACTTTCTACCAAGTGCATCTCAGTTGCAGCTGGTAAAGACTACCATTCAGCCTTGAGCACAATCTTCCGTCTGAGCAACATTGACCTCTGCTTTTCATGGGAGTTGTCTATGCTCTTGTCAAGCTTCAGGCAGTTGTGGCTTTTTCAAAACCTGAGCCCCTCTAGTGGGATGTGATTCATGTTCCCAAGTCTCCGATGTGTGCCCTATTCGTGCCTTTAAAATGATTGTCAAAGATATTACTCTCTAGATGGCCTTTCAGGTAACCTAGCTTTGGCAAAGTTTGGACATCTTGTATGTCACTTGTCATTCTTAAGGATGGTAAGAGGTCTTATCTAGATTGTTCCTGAGTTTGTGACCAAACCCAAGACCCAGCTGCCCTTATTTTTGAGTCCTACTCCATCTCTTCTCAGGAGACATCCAGAGGGTATCAAAAGGATTGGGTTCTTTTCCCTGCAGGGGCAGCATGTGGCTATCTAAAGAGGATTTAGCAAATTCAGTCCTGACCTTCAAAGCCTTTTTTTTAGGTCAGGAAGGATAAAGTGAAAGATATTCAGAAGATTTTTTCCTTCTAGCTACATGAGATCATAAGTTGTGTGTATACCTGAATTAGTGAAGGGGTTGGAGGTTCAACTTGTGATGGTCTCGCAAAGTTAGGGATATCAGGTTCTTCATTGGTATACCTGTCAGTGGCTCAAGTTTTAAGACTGAAGTCTACTATTACCAGACATCCTTTACCTCCTACTACCTACAAGAAATATACCCTCAAGTCCTTGGGTACCTTTACTGTTGGTCCTTTTATGGCTCCTCGTCTAGTTATGTAGCCAGCTTAGCTCTCACGAAACAAGCTGCATCTATTCTAAAATATCAGTTTCAACATAAGCCTTGAATGAAAGGTAAAATGACTGGCTTCGGGTACAGCTGTCATGGCAATTACGAGCTTATGTCAGATGCTGTTGAGCTCAATAATCAAGGAACCTTTCTTTACAGTTGGATTTGTTAAAAAGTCAGGAGGAAGAAGGATAGAATATATTCAAACCTATTTCTTATAGTTGCTACTATTGCATTCGGACAACATATCTCATATGAGAATACAGGTTCTGTGACCGAGGACCACTTTGTTATTGGTATTGGCCTAACCTAACATTTTGTTATCATAATTACTAGCAAGGCTACAACACTAGTTGGAAGAGTAGGATGCTATAAGCTCAATGGCTCCAACAGTGAAAAATTGCTCAGTGAGGAAAGGAAATAAAGAAATTAATAACCTATATAAGAAGTAATGAACAATTAAGATAAAATATTTTAGGAAAAATAACAACATTAAAACATCTTTCTTATATAAACTATAAAAAGAGACTTATGTCAGCCTGTTCAACATAACATTTGCTGCAGGTTTGAACTTTTGATGTTCTACTGATTCAACTACCCAATTAGGAAGATCATTCCACAACTTGGTCACAGCTGGAATGAAACTAATAGAATACTGTAGTATTGAGCCTCATGATGAGGGTATGATTATTAGAATTAACTATATACTTAGTGTTACAAATAGGATGGTACTGTCCAGGTAGATCTAAATGTAAAGGATAGTCAGAATTATGAAAAATCTTATGCAACATGCATAATGAACTAATTGAACAACGGTGCCAGAGATTGATATCTAGATCAGGAATAAGAAGTTTAATACACCATAAATTCATGTACAAAAAATTAAGATGAGCATCAGCAGCTGAAGACCAGACAGGAGAACAATACTCAAAAGAAGGTAGAATGAAATAATTAATACACTTCTTCAGGATAGATTGATTATCAAAAATCTTACAAGATTTTCCCATTAAGCTAATTTTTTGTGCAACTGAAGAAGAGACAGACCTAATGAGCTTCTCAAAAGTAAATTTGCTGTCGAGAATCACACCTAGAATTTCAAAAGAGTCATACAGTGGAAAGGAAACCTTATCAATGCTAAGATCTGTGTGTTGAGGAGCCACTATCCTTGACCTACTTACAGTCATTCTTTGAGTTTTGTTCAGATTAAACTTCATGCCCCATGATTTGCACCATGCAATAATTTTAGCCAGATCTCTATTAAGGGATTCAGCAATCCAAGTTTTACAATCAGGAGATGGAATCGATGCAAAGCGAGTAGTATCATTTGCATATGCAATGAGCTTGTTTTCTAGGCCAAACCACATGTCATGTATATACAGTAGTATGAAAAGTAATGGGTCTAGAACACTACTCTGAGGAACACCAGATATCACATTCCTTTACTTATTACTGTGCCCATCAACAACAACAATTCTTTGCGATCCTTTACTGTACTTAAAAATTCAATGATAATGCTAAGAAAAGACCCACCTATTCCCAACTGTTTGAGTTTGAAAACAACGGCCTCAATGATTAACACGGTCAAAGGCAGCACTAAAATCAAGGCCAATCATACAAACTTTCTGACCACAATCAGTGGATTTCTGTACAGCATTTGAGATTATAAGAAGGGCATCACATGCTTCAAAGCTTTTATGAAAGCCAAATTGAAAACTAGGGAACAGATGATTACCTTCTGCAAACCTATTTAGACGTCTTGTCAGAAGACGTTCGAAAACTTTAGGTAATATGGTGTTATGGAAATTAGGTGGTAATCAGATTGACTTGAGCCACTACAAACACATTTACATAATGGAGTAATATTGCCAATTCTCTATCAAGTGCTAAAAGAACCTCTTCATGCTAACTTACACAAAATAACAGATAACTCTGGAGCTAAGAAGTCTGCAGTTTTTACAAAAAATAAAGGAAAAATACCATTTGGGTTTACACCTTCATAAGCATCAAGGTCCAATAAGAGAGTTTTAATTTCATGAGATCAAAAAGTTTAACCATTTAGATTAGTCGGAGGTAAACAGGAATGAGGAAGATCAAATTTCTCATTACTCTGCTTACTGTCAACCACATCAGGCAGGAGGGTTGCCTTTTCCTTTGGACAGTGATTGGCAGCCATCTAGTTTAAGTAATGGAGGAACCGTTGCATCTACACCAAAGTGTGCAGATTTAAGGGTAGCCCACCACTAATGTTCCTGGGTTGTACCAGAAAATGTTTCTTTTATGATTAAATATGTTATTTTCATTAGTAAAATAAATTTTTGAATATACTTACCCGATAATCATGTAGCTGTCAACTCCGTTGCCCGACAGAATTCTACGTAAGGGATACGCCAGCGATCGCTATACAAGAGGGGGGTGTACTTCACAAGCGCCACCTGTGGCCAGGTACTGCAGTACTTCTTGTTGACACCACTTCAATTTTTCCTCGGTCCACTGGTTCTATGGGGAGGAAGGGTGGGTCAATTAAATCATGATTATCGGGTAAGTATATTCAAAAATTTATTTTACTAATGAAAATAACATTTTTCAATATTAAACTTACCCGATAATCATGTAGCTGATTCACACCCAGGGAGGTGGGTGAAAACCCGTGTACATGTATATCAAGAAGCTAAGTATCCCGTATTTCATATTATCAGTTATTCAAAATAACAATGAAATTACAAGTACCTGGTAAGGAAGTCGACTTGAGCCATTACTCTGCCTTAAATAAGTTCGTCTTCCTTACTGAGCGCAGCGTTCCTCTTAGGAGGCTGAACAACTCTAAGGTGCTGAAGTATCAAGGGCTGCAACCCATACTAAAGGACCTCATCACAACCTTTAACCTCGGCGCTTCTCAAGAAAGAATTGACCACCCGCCAAATCAACAAGGATGTGGAAGGCTTCTTAGCCGACCGTACAACCCATAAAAAGTATTCAAGAGAAAGGTTAAAAGGTTATGGGATTATGGGAATGTAGTGGCTGAGCCCTCGCCTACTACTGCATTCGTTGCTACGAATGGTCCCAGGGTGTAGCAGTACTCGTAAAGAGACTGGACATCTTTGAGATAGAATGATGCGAACACTGAATTGCTTCTCCAATAGGTTGCATCCATAACACTCTGCAGAGAATGGCTCTGTTTGAAGGCCACTGAAGTAGCCACAGCTCTCACTTCATGTGTCCTTACCTTCAGCAAAGCAAGGTCTTCTTCCTTCAGATGAGAATGTGCTTCTCTAATCAGAAGCCTGAATAGTAAGAAACTGAGTTCTTAGAACTTGGAAAAGAAGGTTTCTTGATAGCACACCATAAGGCTTCTGATTGTCCTCGTAAAGGTTAAGACCTTTTTATATAGTACCTAAGAGCTCTAACTGGGCAAAGTACTCTCCAGTTCATTCCCCACCAAGTTGGACAGGCTTGGGATCTCGAACGACTTAGGCCAAGGACGTGAAGGAAGCTCGTTTAGCAAAAACCGAGCTGCAAGGAACATGTAGCCGTTTCAGATGTGAAAACAATGATCCTGCTGAAGGTGTGGATCTCACTTACTCTTTTAGCTGTTGTCAAGCACACGAGGAAAAGAGTTTTTAATGTGAGGTCCTAAAAAGAGGCTGATTGGAGAGGTTCAAATCTTGATGACATAAGGAACCTTAGGACCACGTCTAGATTCCAGCCTGGAGTGGACAACCGACGTTCCTTTGAGGTCTCAAAAGACCTAGGGAGGTCCTGTAGATCTTTGTTGGTGGAAAGATCCAAGCCTCTGTGGCGGAAAACCGCTGCCAACATACTTCTGTAACCCTTGATCGTAGGAGCTGAAAGGGATCTTACTTTCCTTAGATATAACAGGAAGTCAGAAATCTGGGTTACAGTGGTACTGGTTGAGGAAACTGCATTGGTCTTGTACCAGCTACGGAAGACTTCCCCTTGAGACTGATAGATTCTGAGAGTGGATGTTCTCCTTGCTTTGGCAATCGCTCTGGCTGCCTCCTTCGAAAAGCCCCTAGCTCTTGAGAGTCTTTCGAAAGTCTGAAGGCAGTCAGACGAAGAGCGTGGAGGTTTGGGTGTACCTTCTTTACGTGAGGTAGACGTAGAAGGTTCACTCCTAGAGGAAGAGTCCTGGGAATGTCGACCAGCCATTGCAGTACCTCTAAGAACCATTCTCTCGCGGGCCAGAGCGGAGCCAACCAACGTCAGCCGTGTCCCTTTGCGAGAGGAGAACTTCTGAAGTACCCTGTTGACAATCTTGAACGGCGGGAATGCATACAGGTCGAGATGGAACCAATCCAGCAGAAAAGCATCCACGTGAACTGCTGCTGGGTCTGGAATCGGAGAACAATACAACAGGAGTCTCTAGGTTATCGAGGTAGCGAACAGATCTATGGTTGGCTGACCCCACAGGGCCCAAAGTCTGCTGCAAACATTCTTGTGAAGGGTCCATTCTGTGGGGATGACCTGACCCTTCCGGCTGAGGTGATCTGCCATGACATTCATACCGCCCTGAATGAACCTCGTTACCAGCGTGAGCTTTCGATCTTTAGACCAGATGAGGAGGTCCCTTGCGATCTAGAACAACTTCACGAAAGAGTCCCTCCCTGCTTGAAGATGTAAGCCAGGGCTGTGGTGTTGTCAGAGTCCACCTCCACCACTTTGTTAAGCTGGAGGGACTTGAAGTTTATCAAGGCCAGAAGAACCGCCAACAACTCCTTGCAATTGATGTGAAGTGTCCTTTGTTCCTGATTCCATGTTCCCGAGCATTCCTGTCCGTCCAAAGTCGCACCCCAGCCCGTGTCTGATGCGTCCGAGAGGAGAAGGCGGTCGGGTTTCTGAACAGCCAAAGATAGACTTCCTTGAGAAGAAAGCTGTTCTTACACCACGCGAGAGAAGACCTCCTCTCTTCGGAAACAGGAACTGAGACCGTCTCTAGCGTCATGTCCTTTATCCAGTGAGCAGCTAGATGATACTGAAGGGGGGGAGGTGGAGTCTCCCTAACACGATGAACAGGGCCAGCGATGAAAGTGTCCCTGTTAGACTCATCCACTACCTGACTGAGCATCGGTTCCTTCTCAGCATGCTCTGGATGCATTCTAGGGCTTGGAAGATCCTTGGGGCCGACGGAAAAGCCCGAAAAGCTCGACTCTGAAGATCCATACCCAGGGAGACAATGGTCTGGGATGGGACGAGCTGAGACTCCTCAAAATTGACCAGGAGGCCCAGTTCCTTGGTCAGATCCATAGTCCATCTGAGAATCTCCAGACAGCGACGACTTGTGGGAGCTCTTAAAAGCCAGTCGTCTGACGGAGCCGGACACAAGATCATGGTACTGCTGCACAGTCTGTGAACTGTCAACCATGGGGAAGCGAGGAAGTACAGTGACAACCCGAAGCTGTCTAGACTGTCTGGGTCGTACAGACAACTCCTTATCGGGTTGCTGAGGTTGCCGCACTGCGTCACAACAAGTCACTTCTGCTGGTTGTTGAACGTCTTCCCAGTGACACACTGACTCCGTAAACAAAAAAATCCTCTAACAAGGACTAAGCTTGGACTGCATGTCTTGCAACAAAGCTCAAGGTCTATGGGAGCAGGTGTGGTAACAGACGGGGTTAGCGACTGAAGTGGAACCATTACCTTCCCTGGGAGCATGTTATGCTTAAATAAAAGTCCATAGGAGGCTACGCAGCTAAAGGCTCCTCTCCAAATGACAGAGTCCTCAAGGGAATATCAGAAGGAGGGAGAAAAGCACTTTCTCATCTACAGGGACCATATCCGAGAAAAGCTAAGTTCTCTCAGTGAGGGTTTCACTGGTGCAAAAGCAGCAGACTAGAAGGCAACGTTATGAAACTGCTTGACAGTCTAGTGAGTTGGCAACAACCAAAGATGTGTGACTGAGAAGCATGCGGTAAGGTATGCAGAGCATGTTGTATGCAGAGCATGCTGTATGCAGAGCATGCTGTATGTAGAGCATGCTGTAAGGTAAGCAGAGCGTGTTGCATGGCGTGTAACATTTCTCAGAAATTCCATGACCAGTGCTAGAGTGAGTAATATCGCATTACCGTCCATTGAAAGTGCACGTGCCGAGGGAATTGATTTAGACTGTATTGTTGATGAATTTGATAGCCGGCATGATAATCGTAGAATTAAGCTACACTAAATGTACTATAATCTACTTCACCTCAGGAAAGGGAAACTCGCCCTGTTGGCAACACTGCATTACTTCATGCATGCTTGCATGGGGTTTAATATCAACATAATATTACCTTACATTCATAACTCATGATTCATTTTTGTTTAGAAGATATTTTTGCCATATTTTGCGATTTGTTAAAAATATATTGCAAGGAATACATATATATTTTTATATAAGTAATACAAATAACTTCCATTATCATAATGTTTGTGTAGGCATACATGTATATGATTACAAATGCAAGTTATGAAAGTAATGAGGTGTTATTATTGTCATTTGTTATTCCCAAGTTGAATGGGAAGAAGCTCAAGTTGAGGAAAAAGTGGCAGATGCATGCGTTGAGGTGGCTGACTCATAGCATGAGGTTGCTGCCTCAAGAGTTGCGCTTGCTGTAAGGGTTGCGGATGCGCAGTAGCAGGTTCCTGAGGAACGAGTTAAGGTTCCTGAGGTGTGAGCTGCGAGAGTTGTTGAGGTCGCTGCAGCGAGTGCTGAGGTGGCTGCCTCATTGATGGAAGAGGTTGTCGTACCTCAAGAGATTGTTGCCTCGCTGGTGGAACCGCAAGCGGAAGCGGAGGAAGTAAGGCATAAGACTCCTGCTCCCATTGCTGAGGTTGCCTTAAGGAAGGTTAAGGTTGCTGCACAACGCTGGTAACTGGCAACTCAGAACGCGGTAAGGTAGCCTGAGGAACCTCAACTTCGTACGCCTGGCAGACTGGACTGCGGTGAGGCGGAGCTCTCGCAGGAGGAGGCGGAGGTTGCTGCACACCGCTGGTAACTGGCAACTCAGAATGCGGTAAGGTAGCCTGAGGAACCTCAACTTCGTACGCCTGGCAGACTGGACTGCGGAGAGGCGGAGCGTTCGCAGGAGGAGGTGTAACCTTCTCCGCCTGAAACTCACGCATTAAGACCGCAAGCTGCGACTGCATGGACTGCAGCAAAGTCGTCTTGGGATCAACAGACGATAAAGTCTGTTGAGGCAAAGCCTTAACTCTCTTAGGAGGTGTGCAGTCACCTGATGACTGAGGAGAGTCAGAGCTAACCCAATGACTGCAGCCGGGTTGTTGAACTCTAACTTCGTACGTCTGGCATAGGTCTGGACTTTACGTTTAAGAGGTCTTGAGACCTGGGACCAGCGTTTTCTCCCCGAAATTTCTTCTGCAGACGAGCAAAATAAGGGCTCAATCGTCTGCGGGTGGGAGTGACGGTCTCTGTAAGACACGCCCGCAACCACCGAGGATACTTCTGTGCGCCGATCAAGGCCTGGCGAACCCTTTTGCCCTTCGACATTGCTTCTCCCCTGGGCTTGGGAGCTTGCAAGAGGTCCCGGACTGGGAGGACGACTGGCACGCACAGAAGTACCCTCACGCACAACACTGACACACTTTGCGCTAATCACTTATCACTTTTGATTTTCTGTTTGCACTTATTTCACTGAACTCGAAACTTTAAGTGGTTTGTACCTGAAACACGCAATTCTATCCTTTCTCAAAAGTTAGTAATTGCGAAAACAGAATTACAATGTAACAGAAAAATCTAATGAAAGATAAATAATTCAGTGGCTGGAAAGAGACTAAACACTAGATCAAATAAACTACGTTTAAAATCTCTCACCGCATAAAGCTTGAGAACAAGAAAAAACTCTAGAAACATTTACCTTCATGGATACGCTTATAATTTTGGAGTCTTGTTCACGGTTTTTGGTGAAGTATTGCTCTAAGATTTCAGCTTTCGCTATTCAGGAAGTTTTATTATTAGCTTAGCTAACTTTTGGAATTAATTTGATTAATTATGGTGACGAAGAGAGTATGAACTCTCTTTCACCTTTAAATGGCCGACCCTTCCCTTAGACGGAAGTGTTGGTGTCTAAGAGAGTATAGACTCTCTTTCTTAATTTTGCTTAACAAAAGTTATAGATTTATTTTATATCTCTCCGCCTTTTATAGGCCTCTTCGATTAACTTCCTTTTATTATAAACTTATTAAAATTAATTTTTATATTTGTTTATATTCGACCTTTCCTAATAGTAGGCGGTCTTTTCTTGGTACCGAAGTTAATTAACATTGAGCCCGTCATTTCGGTTTTACCTGTTAACATATTATGCTATTTTAATGTTTTTGAAGAATTTCTTTGATAGTCTCGTACTGTTTTCAAAGTTGAACTAACGTTTTGTTTTGTCTCTGCAGTTGTTGACGTTCAGAACGTTCAACTTGCGCTCTATCGTTACGATAGAGAAAGAATTTTCACGGTGTCACGTTGCAGTAAGAGTAACCGTGTCTAGCGTTTTGTTCATTCTTTCTTAACTTAATGGTTTTAATTCTAATAAAGGAACTTTTCATTTTGGGAAATATTTCAGTTTTTTCCTTTAACAATAATATGTTTTAACGATATATATGATTGGGCTCTTCTCTCAGGTTCTAAGTCAAGAGAGAGAGAGAGAGAGAGAGATAGAGACGGAGGGAGAAAGAGGAGGATAAACGTTTCGTTCAAGCGAGTAACGTTGTTATCGTTTTTGCTCTTCTCCCTAGTCTCTTTAGGGGAAAAAGGTAAACGTTTCTAGAGTTTTTTCTTGTTCTCAAGCTTTATGCGGTGAGAGATTTTAAACGTAGTTTATTTGATCTAGTGTTTAGTCTCTTTCCAGCCACTGAATTATTTATCTTTCATTAGATTTTTCTGTTACATTGTAATTCTGTTTTCGCAATTACTAACTTTTGAGAAAGGATAGAATTGCGTGTTTCAGGTACAAACCACTTAAAGTTTCGAGTTCAGTGAAATAAGTGCAAACAGAAAATCAAAAGTGATAAGTGATTAGCGCAAAGTGTGTCAGTGTTGTGCGTGAGGGTACTTCTGTGCGTGCCAGTCGTCCTCCCAGTCCGGGACCTCTTGCAAGCTCCCAAGCCCAGGGGAGAAGCAATGTCGAAGGGCAAAAGGGTTCGGCAGGCCTTGATCGGCGCACAGAAGTATCCTCGGTGGTTGCGGGCGTGTCTTACAGAGACCGTCACTCCCACCCGCAGACGATTGAGCCCTTATTTTGCTCGTCTGCAGAAGAAATTTCGGGGAGAAAACGCTGGTCCCAGGTCTCAAGACCTCTTAAACGTAAAGTCCAGACCTATGCCAGACGTACGAAGTTAGAGTTCAACAACCCGGCTGCAGTCATTGGGTTAGCTCTGACTCTCCTCAGTCATCAGGTGACTGCACACCTCCTAAGAGAGTTAAGGCTTTGCCTCAACAGACTTTATCGTCTGTTGATCCCAAGACGACTTTGCTGCAGTCCATGCAGTCGCAGCTTGCGGTCTTAATGCGTGAGTTTCAGGCGGAGAAGGTTACACCTCCTCCTGCGAACGCTCCGCCTCTCCGCAGTCCAGTCTGCCAGGCGTACGAAGTTGAGGTTCCTCAGGCTACCTTACCGCGTTCTGAGTTGCCAGTTACCAGCGGTGTGCAGCAACCTCCGCCTCCTCCTGCGAGAGCTCCGCCTCACCGCAGTCCAGTCTGCCAGGCGTACGAAGTTGAGGTTCCTCAGGCTACCTTACCGCGTTCTGAGTTGCCAGTTACCAGCGTTGTGCAGCAACCTTAACCTTCCTTAAGGCAACCTCAGCAATGGGAGCAGGAGTCTTATGCCTTACTTCCTCCGCTTCCGCTTGCGGTTCCACCAGCGAGGCAACAATCTCTTGAGGTACGACAACCTCTTCCATCAATGAGGCAGCCACCTCAGCACTCGCTGCAGCGACCTCAACAACTCTCGCAGCTCACACCTCAGGAACCTTAACTCGTTCCTCAGGAACCTGCTACTGCGCATCCGCAACCCTTACAGCAAGCGCAACTCTTGAGGCAGCAACCTCATGCTATGAGTCAGCCACCTCAACGCATGCATCTGCCACTTTTTCCTCAACTTGAGCTTCTTCCCATTCAACTTGGGAATAACAAATGACAATAATAACACCTCATTACTTTCATAACTTGCATTTGTAATCATATACATGTATGCCTACACAAACATTATGATAATGGAAGTTATTTGTATTACTTATATAAAAATATATATGTATTCCTTGCAATATATTTTTAACAAATCGCAAAATATGGCAAAAATATCTTCTAAACAAAAATGAATCATGAGTTATGAATGTAAGGTAATATTATGTTGATATTAAACCCCATGCAAGCATGCATGAAGTAATGCAGTGTTGCCAACAGGGCGAGTTTCCCTTTCCTGAGGTGAAGTAGATTATAGTACATTTAGTGTAGCTTAATTCTACGATTATCATGCCGGCTATCAAATTCATCAACAATACAGTCTAAATCAATTCCCTCGGCACGTGCACTTTCAATGGACGGTAATGCGATATTACTCACTCTAGCACTGGTCATGGAATTTCTGAGAAATGTTACACGCCATGCAACACGCTCTGCTTACCTTACAGCATGCTCTACATACAGCATGCTCTGCATACAGCATGCTCTACATACAGCATGCTCTGCATACAACATGCTCTGCATACCTTACCGCATGCTTCTCAGTCACACATCTTTGGTTGTTGCCAACTCACTAGACTGTCAAGCAGTTTCATAACGTTGCCTTCTAGTCTGCTGCTTTTGCACCAGTGAAACCCTCACTGAGAGAACTTAGCTTTTCTCGGATATGGTCCCTGTAGATGAGAAAGTGCTTTTCTCCCTCCTTCTGATATTCCCTTTAGCTGCGTAGCCTCCTATGGACTTTTATTTAAGCATAACATGCTCCCAGGGAAGGTAATGGTTCCACTTCAGTCGCTAACCCCGTCTGTTACCACACCTGCTCCCATAGACCTTGAGCTTTGTTGCAAGACATGCAGTCCAAGCTTAGTCCTTGTTAGAGGATTTTTTTGTTTACGGAGTCAGTGTGTCACTGGGAAGACGTTCAACAACCAGCAGAAGTGACTTGTTGTGACGCAGTGCGGCAACCTCAGCAACCCGATAAGGAGTTGTCTGTACAACCCAGACAGTCTAGACAGCTTCGGGTTGTCACTGTACTTCCTCGCTTCCCCATGGTTGACAGTTCACAGACTGTGCAGCAGTACCATGATCTTGTGTCCGGCTCCGTCAGACGACTGGCTTTTAAGAGCTCCCACAAGTCGTCGCTGTCTGGAGATTCTCAGATGGACTATGGATCTGACCAAGGAACTGGGCCTCCTGGTCAATTTTGAGGAGTCTCAGCTCGTCCCATCCCAGACCATTGTCTACCTGGGTATGGATCTTCAGAGTCGAGCTTTTCGGGCTTTTCCGTCGGCCCCAAGGATCTTCCAAGCCCTAGAATGCATCCAGAGCATGCTGAGAAGGAACCGATGCTCAGTCAGGTAGTGGATGAGTCTAACAGGGACACTTTCATCGCTGGCCCTGTTCATCGTGTTAGGGAGACTCTACCTCCCCCCCTTCAGTATCATCTAGCTGCTCACTGGATAAAGGACATGACGCTAGAGACGGTCTCAGTTCCTGTTTCCGAAGAGAGGAGGTCTTCTCTCGCGTGGTGTAAGAACAGCTTTCTTCTCAAGGAAGTCTATCTTTGGCTGTTCAGAAACCCGACCGCCTTCTCCTCTCGGACGCATCAGACACGGGCTGGGGTGCGACTTTGGACGGACAGGAATGCTCGGGAACATGGAATCAGGAACAAAGGACACTTCACATCAATTGCAAGGAGTTGTTGGCGGTTCTTCTGGTCTTGATAAACTTCAAGTCCCTCCAGCTTAACAAAGTGGTGGAGGTGGACTCTGACAACACCACAGCCCTGGCTTACATCTTCAAGCAGGGAGGGACTCTTTCGTGAAGTTGTTCTAGATCGCAAGGGACCTCCTCATCTGGTCTAAAGATCGAAAGCTCACGCTGGTAACGAGGTTCATTCAGGGCGGTATGAATGTCATGGCAGATCACCTCAGCCGGAAGGGTCAGGTCATCCCCACAGAATGGACCCTTCACAAGAATGTTTGCAGCAGACTTTGGGCCCTGTGGGGTCAGCCAACCATAGATCTGTTCGCTACCTCGATAACCTAGAGACTCCTGTTGTATTGTTCTCCGATTCCAGACCCAGCAGCAGTTCACGTGGATGCTTTTCTGCTGGATTGGTTCCATCTCGACCTGTATGCATTCCCGCCGTTCAAGATTGTCAACAGGGTACTTCAGAAGTTCTCCTCTCGCAAAGGGACACGGCTGACGTTGGTTGGCTCCGCTCTGGCCCGCGAGAGAATGGTTCTTAGAGGTACTGCAATGGCTGGTCGACATTCCCAGGACTCTTCCTCTAGGAGTGAACCTTCTACGTCTACCTCACGTAAAGAAGGTACACCCAAACCTCCACGCTCTTCGTCTGACTGCCTTCAGACTTTCGAAAGACTCTCAAGAGCTAGGGGCTTTTCGAAGGAGGCAGCCAGAGCGATTGCCAAAGCAAGGAGAACATCCACTCTCAGAATCTATCAGTCTCAAGGGGAAGTCTTCCGTAGCTGGTACAAGACCAATGCAGTTTCCTCAACCAGTACCACTGTAACCCAGATTTCTGACTTCCTGTTATATCTAAGGAAAGTAAGATCCCTTTCAGCTCCTACGATCAAGGGTTACAGAAGTATGTTGGCAGCGGTTTTCCGCCACAGAGGCTTGGATCTTTCCACCAACAAAGATCTACAGGACCTCCCTAGGTCTTTTGAGACCTCAAAGGAACGTCGGTTGTCCACTCCAGGCTGGAATCTAGACGTGGTCCTAAGGTTCCTTATGTCATCAAGATTTGAACCTCTCCAATCAGCCTCTTTTTAGGACCTCACATTAAAAACTCTTTTCCTCGTGTGCTTGACAACAGCTAAAAGAGTAAGTGAGATCCACACCTTCAGCAGGATCATTGTTTTCACATCTGAAACGGCTACATGTTCCTTGCAGCTCGGTTTTTGCTAAACGAGCTTCCTTCACGTCCTTGGCCTAAGTCGTTCGAGATCCCAAGCCTGTCCAACTTGGTGGGGAATGAACTGGAGAGAGTACTTTGCCCAGTTAGAGCTCTTAGGTACTATATAAAAAGGTCTTAACCTTTACGAGGACAATCAGAAGCCTTATGGTGTGCTATCAAGAAACCTTCTTTTCCAAGTTCTAAGAACTCAGTTTCTTACTATTCAGGCTTCTGATTAGAGAAGCACATTCTCATCTGAAGGAAGAAGACCTTGCTTTGCTGAAGGTAAGGACACATGAAGTGAGAGCTGTGGCTACTTCAGTGGCCTTCAAACAGAGCCATTCTCTGCAGAGTGTTATGGATGCAACCTATTGGAGAAGCAATTCAGTGTTCGCATCATTCTATCTCAAAGATGTCCAGTCTCTTTACGAGTACTGCTACACCCTGGGACCATTCGTAGCAACGAATGCAGTAGTAGGCGAGGGCTCAGCCACTACATTCCCATAATCCCATAACCTTTTAACCTTTCTCTTGAATACTTTTTATGGGTTGTACGGTCGGCTAAGAAGCCTTCCACATCCTTGTTGATTTGGCGGGTGGTCAATTCTTTCTTGAGAAGCGCCGAGGTTAAAGGTTGTGATGAGGTTCTTTAGTATGGGTTGCAGCCCTTGATACTTCAGCACCTTAGAGTTGTTCAGCCTCCTAAGAGGAACGCTGCGCTCAGTAAGGAAGACGAACTTATTTAAGGCAGAGTAATGGCTCAAGTCGACTTCCTTACCAGGTACTTGTAATTTCATTGTTATTTTGAATAACTGATAATATGAAATACGGGATACTTAGCTTCTTGATATACATGTACACGGGTTTTCACCCACCTCCCTGGGTGTGAATCAGCTACATGATTATCGGGTAAGTTTAATATTGAAAAATGTTATTTTCATTAGTAAAATAAATTTTTGAATATACTTACCCGATAATCATGATTTAATTGACCCACCCTTCCTCCCCATAGAACCAGTGGACCGAGGAAAAATTAAAGTGGTGTCAACAAGAAGTACTGCAGTACCTGGCCACAGGTGGCGCTTGTGAAGTACACCCCCCTCTTGTATAGCGATCGCTGGCGTATCCCTTCCGTAGAATTCTGTCGGGCAACGGAGTTGACAGCTACATGATTATCGGGTAAGTATATTCAAAAATTTATTTTACTAATGAAAATAACATTTTTTTCAGTTGAAGCATAAACTCTTTGAGCAAAAGCTCTAAGCTGAGTATAGTTATTCCAAGTGAAATCTGATCTGTTACCTTTCCTAAGATGATAGGCCTCCTGCTTCTCCCAATAACCACATCTACAATCATCATTGAACTAAAGTTTGTCTTTCACTCAGTACCTTAGCAGATGAGAAGGGATATGCCTATCAATTATGTTGACTAGACTCTTATTCAAAGGAACAACAGGCTCAACAATTATACAATTGTGACCAATTCATCCCTGAAAGATCACTCAAAATGTCATTCCAGTTGCTTTAGGTTTTATATAAATCCTACATGAGTATGACACATTTGGGACAGGCTGCTCAGTCTCCACTATTGATGAACTCGAGGCATGATAAAATGTGCCAACTGGAGAACCAAGCTTACTTTTATCAGGGAAGCTGGTGTATATGAGGTCCAAGCAGTTACCAGATCTGTGAGTAGCTTCACCTATGATTTGCTCACAGCCTGATTCAGAGGCAAATTCCAAAGCTCTTAAACCCTGGTGATCAGTAGGAGAAACAGAATTTAACCACTCCCTATGGTGAGCATTGAAATTACCTTTCTATCATCTTCTTGTATCATAGCCATAATGGTAAGAAGACAATCGAAGATAGAATCATCCATGTCTGGATTCTGGTAGATCAAACACAAATAAAAGTTGTTATGCCTGCCACAAACTTTTATTACCTAAATCTTATGCCCTCCACATTCATAGCAGGACTTATGAGATCCAGAGTACTCAGTTTGAGAATACACTGCCATTCCCCTGTTTGTAGGAATGGCATCCCTATTGAAAATAATTGGCTTCCTGAAACCAGTTATTAGGAGCTCAGATGAGAGCCTCGTGTTAGAACCCAAAGTTTCTGAGCACAATAGAATATCATTCTGTCTGGATGCAAGTGTAAGGTCTTGAATGTGTTCATGCAGACCACAAATATTGCAATATAGTAGCCGACACTGACGAAATCTAGGACTTACTGGTCCTGGATTTTGCTCAATATGTCCAGACAGGATAAGAATTAATAACTATAAAAAAGAATCATCATACTTAAAACTAAATTAACAGTACAGTAATGATAACAAGAATAATGTCATCATCATCTCCTCCTACACCTATTGATGCAAACAATATGTACTGAAATATAAATGAAGTGATTGATGAAACCCATAGACTATAGACAAAAAGCAGTAAAAACTAGTCAACATGGTAAAGCCGATAAACCATGCAAGGCTAATTACCCTCCAGGATAGCTTTTTCAACTGAAGGGAGGACAGTAAGGATGGTTTTGAAAAGATAAAGAAACAGATAAGGAAAAGACAAACTTTTCATAAACCACTAGGCATCCATGACCCTTTTATTAAGCCTGCCAAATACACCATTAAAAAAAAAAAAGAGGAAAAAAAATAGAATAGGGTACTTGAGTGTACCCTCAAGCAAGAGAACTCTAACCCAAGATAGTGGAAGACCATAGTACAGAGGCTATGGCACTACCCAAGACTAGAGAACAATGGTTTTAATTTGGAGTGTCCTCCTAGAAGAGCTGTTTATCATAACTAAAGAGTCTGCAAATCACAAGGCAGATTTACTGGGAAAGAATGCTGCAGCTGAGTTGCTACCAAAAAAGTATCCCATCCTTTGTAATGATTTTTTACCTAGCATTGAGAATTTATTTTATAATAATTAGCAACAGCATTGGTATTCTTTAGATGGAAATAAGATAATAGAAATAACAAATGTTGTATCTCCTTAGAGGATAACTTGATGTCCCAAAAATAGGAGACTACTCTTTGGTGTCCCCGCATTGGTCACATTCGTTTGACACACGAGATTCTGATGACTGGGCAACACCAGCCATATTGCGACGACTGTTTGGTACCCCTGACAGTGAAGCACTCGTTGACCGAATACCCTACTTGTAGCACCTTAAGAAATAGATACAGTATCTGTTTCAGGCTTGAAGTGAGGATGGCAGATTCATCTTTGCCAAGATTCTTGGACATGATGTAATATACTATGATAGTGGTATTTTTAGATTTAGTATTTCAGAAGATAATGATGATTTCAGAAGCAGGCCTTCTGAAAGCTATTTTTTTAAATATTTAACTTAGCCGGTGAATATATAATAGCTGCTACTCAGCGGCTCGACAGAAAACACACTCAAAAAACTCGCGAGCAATCGCTATGAAGGTTGCGGGTGTGCCCACCAGCGCCAACTATCGGCCAGATACCACTCTTGCATGTAAACAAACCCTTCAATTCTTCTCTGTCGACCTTGACGACAAGACGTATCAATACTCGCTGTAGAACCTGGAGTTTTCTCAACTTATTTGGTGAAGTACTTCATTTTGGTTTGAGCTTTCGCAGTGCAGGTGTTTTTCCTCAACAAAAACTCTTGAACTCTTTATTGAATCAGATTAATTGTTGATGACTTGGATTGTTTTTTGGAATTTCTTTGACTAATTCAAAATGGCTGACCCTTCACAAGTACCTAGATTTCGTAAGTGTAATGCTAGGGACTGTAATAGGCGTCTTCCAAAGGCATCTCTCGACCCACATACTGTGTGTTCCAATTGTCAGGGTAAAACCTGTCAATTGGGAGATCGATGTGAGGAATGCGTGGGCCTTTCGGAATTCGATTGGCTCGAATACGATAAATATGCACGTAGGATAGAGAGAGAAAGGGTAAGGAGGAGTTCATCTAGGTCTGTAGATTTTTCCTCTCCACATGCCCCTGAACCTAATCCTTCCCCTGTAGTGGTTGTTCCTAACCCCCCTTCTAGCACTCAGGAACCATCTATGCAAGACATGTTACGTGCTATTCATGCCTTGGGGGAAAGAGTTGAAGCGTTAGCAACTGATTGTAATCAACTCATGGCTGACGTGAAGGAGCTTAAGTGCCACAGCGGAAAGTGGGAAAGTGATTAGTGCGCAAAGTGTTGTGAACAGTGTTGCGACCGAGGGTTCGTCTGTTCGTGCCTGTCGTTCACCTAGTCCGGGACCTCTTGCAAGCTCCCAAGCCCAGGGGAGAAGTAATGTCGTACGACTTATGGGTTCGAGAGGCCTTGATCAGCGAACAGACGTTCTCTCTATGGTATCAGGCGTATCTCACCAAGATCGCCCCTACCATAAGACGAGAGAGCCCATTTTCTCCTCGTCTTCCGAAGGCTTTTCGCGCAAGAAACCGTGGAGCAAGGTTTCTAGGCCTCTTAAACGGAAGTCTGTCCCTTCAGGACAGGTCCAGCGTCCTGGATGTAGTCTTTGGGACAGTACGGACCCGTTGCAGTCATCGGATGACTGCTCGCCGCCTAAGCAAGGCAAGGTTGTGCCGTCTCAGACGTTAACCCCGTCGTTTACCGCACCCATTCCCGTGGACCCTAAATGGGTTATACTGTAGGACATGCAGTCTAAGCTTGCCTCCCTTATGGAAGACTATTCTGCCGATAAGTCCGTTGAGCCTAGCCGTTTATCTCATCGAGATCCTGGCCTTCAGCCACCCAAACGTTCCTTTGTGCGTCCTGTTGACGTTGGCATAGCCAAGTCACGTCAGTCAGGTTGTTTAGAACCACACTCGATGCGGTCTCGTGTGGATTTTCAGCCGCATTTGGACGTTAGGCCACTTGCTGATGCTCCTGTTGACGTTCAGGACGTTCGCCAACCATCAGAGTTGACTTGTTTTGACGCTGAGCGTCAACCTCCGCAGTCTAGAGTTGTTTTGACTGCTCAGACTAGGCGGTCAAAACAGTCTCGAGTGGATGCTGTGCGTCCTCACGCACCTGTTGTTGTTGACAGTTCACAGACTGTCAAGCAGTTACATGACGTTGCGTCCTGGTCCACTACTAATGCACCAGTGCGTGTGGACGCTGCGTGTCAAGCATTGCCAACCCCTTTGCTTGTTTCTCAGCAGTTGTCGAATGAGGAACCTTCAGATGAGGACGTTGCTGACCCTCAGCCTGAGGATCATCCTTCAGATATAGATGAACCCAGATCAGTTCCGCCATCAATGGACTTTAAGAAAGTCATGTTTTTTTTTAAGGAGTTGTTTCCCGATCACTTCGTCTCTGTTGCTCCTCGTTCGCCGCCGTCTGAGTTTGTTTTAGGCGTACCTGCTGACATGCCAGCCTTTACAAAACTTGTGCTCTCTCAATCATCCAAGAGAGCTTTACGGCTTTTAGGCGATTGGTTGGAAACCAAGAGGAGTTTGGGGAAGATGGCCTTTGCCTTCCCTCCATCTAAACTCTCGTCTAGATCGAGCGTCTGGTATGCCACGGGAGAAGTTCTCGGCTTGGGAGTCCCTGCCTCTGCCCAGGGCGACTTCTCAAGCCTTGTAGACTCTCCCCGCCGCCTAGCCATGAGACGCTCGAAGATTAGTTGGTCCTCCTCGGACCTTGACCATCTGCTGAAAGGCATTTATAGAGCCTTTGAAGTTTTCAACTTCCTTGACTGGTGTTTGGGAGCCTTAAGTAGGAAAATCTCATCGGCTGATAGAGATGTCTCCGTACTTATTATGTCCTGAATGGATAAAGCCATCCGCGATGGATCCAATGAGCTCTCCTCCTCTTTCACTTCAGGAGTCCTTAAGAAGCGAGAGTCCCTTTACTCTTATCTGTCGGCAGGAGTTACTCCCTGTCAAAGATCTGAACTACTCTTTGCTCCCTTATCGAAGTTTTTGTTCCCTGAACATTTGGTTAAGGACATAGCTTTGTCACTCGTGCAGAAGTACACCCATGACTTGGTTGCGTCCTCTGCTCGCAAAGGGACTCCTTCGACATCCTTTTCTGCAAGACCAAGGATAGACACTCCGGCGTCCAGGTTTATTCTGCCCTTTCGTGGCAGAGCTCCCAGCAGGGGAAGTACTCGTGCCGAGGGAAAGAGAGGAAAGAAGAGAGGAGCCAAGTCCTCACGTGGCAGAGTCTGACTGCCCGCAGCCTCAGACAGCAGTAGGCGCCAGACTCAAGAACTTCTGGCAAGCCTGGGAGAAGAGGGGCGCAGACCAACAATCTGTGAGGTTGCTCAGAGAGGGATACAAAATTCCATTTGTACACAAACCTCCTCTAGCGACTTCCCCCATCGACCTCTCTCCCATATACCGAGAGGAATCAAAGAGACAAGCCCTGAAACTAGAAGTGTCTCTTTTGCTAGAGAAGGGAGCGGTGGTGAAAGTCTCGGACCTTCAATCACTGGGGTTTTACAACCGCCTCTTCCTAGTACCGAAGAAGACAGGGGGTTGGAGACCGGTGCTAGACGTCAGTGCTCTAAACGTTTTTGTCACGAAGACAAAGTTCACCATGGAGACCACGAAATCAGTCTTAGCAGCGGTCAGAAAGGGAGACTGGATGGTCTCTCTCGACCTAAGAGACGCATACTTCCACATCCCCATTCACTCAGATTCCCAACCTTTTCTGAGGTTTGTTTTCGACAATGTGGTGTACCAGTTTCGGGCCCTGTGCTTTGGCCTAAGTCCTGCTCCTCTCGTGTTTACGAGGCTTATGAGGAATGTTGCAAAATTCCTCCATTTATCGGGAATCCGAGCCTCCCTTTACTTGGACGACTGGCTTCTCAGAGCCTCGTCCAGTCATCGCTGTCTGCAGGATCTTCATTGGACATTGGATCTGACCAAGGAATTGGGACTTTTGGTCAACATGGAAAAGTCCCAGCTGATTCCATCCCAAACTATACTGTATTTAGGGATGGAGATTCGCAGTCCAGTTTTTCGGGCTTTTCCGTCTGCCCCCCGAATAGAGCAAGCCCTGCTCATAATCCAACTGATGTTGAAGAGAGAACGCTGCTCAGTCAGGAATTGGTTGAGTCTAGTAGGAACTCTATCATCCCTGGAGCAGTTTGTCGCGCTAGGAAGGCTACACCTTCGACCTCTCCAGTTCCATCTAGCTTTTCACTGGAACAAGGACAAGACGTTAGAGGCGGTCTCGATCCCAATCTCCGAAACAGTAAAGGCATGCCTGAATTGGTGGAACGACAATATCAGTCTAAGAGAGGGACTTCCCCTAGCAGTTCAGATACCAAACCACGTTCTATTCTCAGACGCATCGGATTTGGGTTGGGGTGCGACCCTGGACGGTCGGGAATGCTCAGGTCTGTGGACCTCAAGTCAGAGGAGCTTGCACATCAACGGCAAGGAGCTTTTGGCAGTCCACCTGGCCTTGATGAACTTCGAGAGTCTCCTTCGAAACAAGGTGGTGGAGATCAACTCCAACAATACCACAGCCTTGGCATACATTTCCAAGCAAGGAGGCACCCACTCCCTGAGGCTGTACGAGATCGCAAGGGACCTGCTCATTTGGTCAAGAGATCGAGGCATCTCCCTGTTAACGAGGTTTATCCAGGGCGACTTGAACGTCTTAGCAGATTGCCTCAGTCAGAGGGGTCAGGTAATTCCTACGGAATGGACCCTCCACAAGGACG
Source organism: Palaemon carinicauda (assembly GCF_036898095.1). Taxonomy (NCBI): domain Eukaryota; kingdom Metazoa; phylum Arthropoda; class Malacostraca; order Decapoda; family Palaemonidae; genus Palaemon; species Palaemon carinicauda. The sequence goes on along the minus strand of NC_090762.1, from coordinate 42,399,539 downwards.
TGTGCAAGAGGCTTTGGGCGACTTGGGGTCAACCCACCATAGACCTCTTTGCAACCTCGATGACCAAGAGACTTCCAATCTATTGCTCTCCAGTCCCAGACCCAGCAGCAATACATATAGACGCATTTCTTCTAGATTGGTCTCATCTAGACCTATATGCATTCCCACCATTCAAGATTGTCAACAAGGTACTGCAGAAGTTCGCCTCTCACGAAGGGACAAGGTTGACGTTAGTTGCTCCCTTCTGGCCCGCGAGAGAGTGGTTCACCGAAGTACTTCGATGGCTGGTAGACTTTCCAAGAAGTCTTCCTCTAAGAGTAGACCTGTTACGTCAGCCCCACGTAAAGAATGTACACCAAAGCCTCCCCGCTCTTCGTCTGACTGCCTTCAGACTATCGAAAGACTCTCTAGAGCTAGAGGCTTTTCGAAGGAGGCAGCCAGTGCGATTGCAAGAGCGAGGAGAGCTTCTACCATTAGAGTATACCAATCGAAGTGGGAAGTCTTCCGAAACTGGTGCAAGTCAGTATCTGTATCCTCGTCCAGTACCTCTGTAGCCCAAATCGCTGATTTTCTCTTACACCTGAGAAAGGTTCGCTCCCTTTCAGCTTCCACGATCAAGGGCTACAGGAGCATGTTGGCTTCGGTCTTCCGGCATAGAGGCTTAGATCTTTCCAACGATAAAGATCTACAAGATCTCCTTAAGTCTTTTGAAACCTCTAAGGAACGTCGTTTGGCTACTCCTGGATGGAACTTAGACGTGGTCCTAAGGTTCCTCATGTCAGACAGGTTTGAGCCATTACATTCAGCCTCCCTGAAGGATCTCACTCTTAAGACTCTTTTCCTGGTGTGCTTGGCCTCGGCTAAAAGAGTCAGTGAACTTCATGCCTTCAGCAAGAACATCGGCTTTTCTACAGAAAAAGCCACTTGTTCACTTCAACTTGGTTTCCTAGCCAAGAATGAACTGCCTTCTCGTCCTTGGCCTAAATCTTTTGATATTCCTTGCTTATCAGAGATCGTAGGCAACGAACTGGAGAGAGTGTTATGTCCCGTTAGAGCTCTTAAGTTCTATTTAGCTCGTACTAAGCCATTACGAGGTAAATCTGAAGCGTTATGGTGTTCGGTTAAGAAACCATCCTTACCTATGTCAAAGAATGCTTTGTCATATTTTATCAGATTTTTAATACGAGAAGCCCATTCCCACTTGAGTGAGGAAGACCGATCTTTGCTTAAGGTTGAGACGCACGAAATTAGAGCTATAGCAATCTCCGTGGCCTTCAAGCAAAATAGATCTCTGCAAAGTATCATGGACGCGACTTTTTGGAGAAGCAAGTCAGTGTTCTCATCATTTTACTTGAAAGATGTCCAGACTCTTTACGACGACTGCTACACACTGGGTCCATTCGTAGCAGCGAGTGCAGTAGTGGGTGAGGGTTCTACCACTACACTTCCCTAATTCCAATATTCTTTTTAATCTGTCTCTTGAAATGTTTTTAATATTGTTTTATGGGTTGTACGGAAGGCTAAGAAGCCTTTCGCATCCTGGTTGATTTGGCGGGTGGTCAAAGTCATTTCTTGAGAGCGCCCAGATTAGGGGTTTGATGAGGTCCTGTTAGTATGGGTTGCAACCCTTTATACTTCAGCTCCTGGGAGTCTTTCAGCATCCTAAGAGGATCGCTGGGCTTCGTGAGGAAGACAGACTTACAAGGCAGAGTAATCGTCTAAGTCAACTTCCTTACCAGGTACCTATATATTTTGGTTTTGTTATATTGATAACTGTCAAAAACTCTTAGCTTATACGCTGTAAACTTAATTAACTCTGGTCTCTACCCACCGCCTTGGGTGTGAATCAGCTATTATATATTCACCGGCTAAGTTAAATATTTAAAAATTATATTTTAATTATAAAATAAATTTTTGAATATACTTACCCGGTGAATATATAAATTAAAGGCCCTCCCTTCCTCCCCAATAGAGACGCAGCGGGACGAGAAGAATTGAATGGTTTGTTTACATGCATTTGCGGTATCTGGCAGATAGTTGGCGCTGGTGGTCACACCCGCAACCTTCATAGCGATCGCTCGCGAGTTTTTTGAGTGTGTTTTCTGTCGAGCCGCTGAGTAGCAGCTATTATATATTCACCGGGTAAGTATATTCAAAAATTTATTTTATAATTAAAATATCATAACTTTTATAAGGACATCTTTGCTTTTTAATTGTTTTAAATTTAATTTCCTTTTATTTTTTATTTATAATCATCTCTCTCTCTCTCTCTCTCTCTCTCTCTCTCTCTCTCTCTCTCTCTCTCTCTCTCTCTCTCTCTCTCTCTCTCACATTTATATATTATGAAGGGACACGAGTTAGCTGGAATCTGGGATAATTCGCTGTCATCGGATAACTCGTTGTTGTCTTACATAATTGTGCCAACTGTTGAACGATTTACAGTACTTGATATGCACGTCCAATATTTGCCATCTTCTTACCGCTATCTAGTTTCTTCAAAATCTACTTTCATTTCCATTGAAATGGCTCGACATTTCTTTACACTAATACTACTATCACCACAAATCTTGTGCTTTATTGCACTACTACTAGCAATCTGCTTGTCAGTTATAGTTATTGTAATTTACGGAAATAAGGCAAAAATACGGCGAAGGAAATACACAGCAACTGCTACAATGATCACAATAGCAAATAGATTGATTTTGAATAAAGCAGGTTGATGCTACCCTGCCTGGGTGGTGGCGGCAGCATTGGGACCCAGTCGGAAGGGGCGCTAATTTCAAAATTTACTAATATGTTTTTGACTTACGGTAGTTTGGGTTCATAATTCTGAAAGTTCGTAAATTGGATGTTCCTACCTTAAGGACTGTCTGTATACTGTACTACTGTATACCCATAAACCCCCTTTTAAAACATTCCAAGGCAAAAATTTAGACCATGAAAAATTTTAGAATTTTCATGTACGCGGACTTGACACGTTTTGCATTGAAAATGCAAGGAAAATTTGATACCTTATATATCCTTCAAAATAATAACATACTGTATACAATTATGCACTAAATATGAGCAATTCCCCATAAAGTATACTCTCTTAATTTTAGCTTGCACAGTCATATAGTATTTGTCTAGTTTTACTATTGTGAAGATTTTGACCACAGTGCTTTTCTTATAAATATGTCATTCTCTTTTTTTAATTGTTTGCTGTGTTACCAGTTTGGTGATTTTAAAAATTTGAAATTTTACTTTTAAGATCATCATATTTGTTGCACTCCTGTAATACCTTTCTTCTGCAAATTATGTTATTTTCATTAGTAAAATAAATTTTTGAATATACTTACCCGATGATCATGTAGCTGTCAACTCTGTTGCCCGACAGAAATCTACGGTCGGGATACGCCAGCGATCGCTATACAGGTGGGGGTGTACACAACAGCGCCATCTGTGGTCAGGTACTCCAGTACTTCTTGTCAACACCACCTCAATTTTTTCCTCGGTCCACTGGTTCTCTATGGGGAGGAAGGGTGGGTCAATTAAATCATGATCATCGGGTAAGTATATTCAAAAATTTATTTTACTAATGAAAATAACATTTTTCAATATTAATCTTACCCGATGATCATGTAGCTGATTCACACCCAGGGGGGAGCAACCAATGTCAGCCGTGTCCCTTTGCGAGAGGCGAACTTCTGAAGTACCCTGTTGACAATCTTGAACGGCGGGAATGCATACAGGTCGAGATGGGACCAATCCAGCAGAAAAGCATCCACGTGAACTGCTGCTGGGTCTGGAATCGGAGAACAATACAACGGGAGCCTCTAGGTTATCGAGGTAGCGAACAGATCTATGGTTGGCTGACCCCACAGGGCCCAAAGTCTGCTGCAAACATTCTTGTGAAGGGTCCACTCTGTGGGGATGACCTGACCCTTCCGGCTGAGGCGATCTGCCATGACATTCATATCGCCCTGAATGAACCTCGTTACCAGCGTGAGCTTTCGATCTTTTGACCAGATGAGGAGGTCCCTTGCGATCTAGAACAACTTCCACGAATGAGTCCCTCCCTGCTTGGAGATGTAAGCCAAGGCTGTGGTGTTGTCAGAGTCCACCTCCACCACCTTGTTAAGCTGGAGGGACTTGAAGTTTATCAAGGCCAGATGAACCGCCAACAGCTCCTTGCAATTGATGTGAAGTGTCCTTTGCTCCTGATTCCATGTTCCCGAGCATTCCTGTCCGTCCAAAGTCGCACCCCAGCCCGTGTCTGATGCGTCCGAGAAGAGACGGCGGTCGGGTTTCTGAACAGCCAAAGGTAGACCTTCCTTGAGAAGAAAGCTGTTCTTTCACCACGTTAGAGTAGACCTCCTCTCTTCGGAAACAGGAACTGAGACCGTCTCTAGCGTCATGTCCTTTATCCAGTGAGCAGCTAGATGATACTGAAGGGGGCGGAGGTGGAGTCTCCCTAACTCGATGAACAGGGCCAGCGATGAAAGTGTCCCTGTTAGACTCATCCACTACCTGACTGAGCATCGGTTCCTTCTCAGCATGCTCTGGATGCATTCTAGGGCTTGGTAGATTCTTGGGGCCGACGGAAAAGCCCGAAAAGCTCGACTCTGAAGCTCCATACCCAGGTAGACAAAGGTCTGGGATGGGACGAGCTGAGACTCCTCTAAATTGACCAGGAGGCCCAGTTCCTTGGTCAGATCCATAGTCCATCTGAGATTCTCCAGACAGCGACGACTTGTGGGAGCTCTTAAAAGCCAGTCGTCTGACGGAGCCGGACACAAGATCATGGTACTGCTGCACAGTCTGTGAACTGTCAACCATGGGGAAGCGAGGAAGTACAGCGACAACCCGAAACTGTCTAGACTGTCTGGTTAGTACAGACAACTCCTATCGGGTTGCTGAGGTTGCCGCACTGCGTCACAACAAGTCCCCTCTGCTGGTTGTTGAACGTCTTCCCAGTGACACACTGACTCCGTAAACAAAAAATCCTCTAACAAGGACTAAGCTTGGACTGCATGTCTTGCAACAAAGTTCAAGGTCTATGGGAGCAGGTGTGGCAACAGACGTGGTTAGCGACTGAAGCGGAACCATTACCCTCCCTGGAAGCATGTTATGCTTAAATAAAAGTCCATAGGAGGCAAAGCAGCTTAAGGCTCCTCTCCAAATGACAGAGTCCTCAAGGGAATATCAGAAGGAGGGAGAATAGCACTTTCTCATCTACAGGAACCATATCCGAGAAAAGCTAAGTTCTCTCAGTGAGGGTTTCACTGGTGCAAAAGCAGCAGACCAGAAGGCAACGTTATGAAACTGCTTGACAGTCTTGTGAGTTGGCAACAACCAAAGATGTGTGACTGAGGAGCATGCGGTAAGGTATGCAGAGCATGCTGTAAGGTATGCAGAGCATGCTGTATGCAGAGCATGCTGTAAGGAATGCAGAGCATGTTGTAAGGTATGCAGAGCATAGTATGCAGAGCATGCTGTAAGGTATGCAGAGCATGCTGTAAGGAATGCAGAGCATGCTGCATGCAGAGCATGCTGTAAGGTATGCAGAGCATGCTGTATGTAGAGCATGCTGTAAGGTATGCAGAGCATGTTGCATGGCATGCGGCTTATGCTGCATGGGATGAGGCTCATGCTGCATGGAATGAGGCTCATGCTGCATGGTATGAGGCTCATGCTGCATGGGATGAGGCTCATGCTGCAAGGGATGAGGCTCAGGCCGCATGGGATGAGGCTCAGGCCGCATGGGTTGAGGAGGATGCCGCATAGTATGAGGCTCCTGCCTCATGGGTTGAGGAGGATGCCGCATAGCATGAGGCTCCTGCCTCATGGGTTGAGGAGGATGCTGCATAGCATGAGGCTCCTCATAGCATGAGGCTCCTGCCTCATGGGTTGAGGAGGATGTCGCATAGCATGAGGCTCCTCATAGCATGAGGCTCCTGCCTCATGGGTTGAGGAGGGTGCCGCATAGCATGAGGCTCCTCATAGCATGAGGCTCCTGCCTCATGGGTTGAGGAGGATGTCGCATAGCATGAGGCTCCTCATAGCATGAGGCTCCTGCCTCATGGGTTGAGGAGGATGCCGCATAGCATGAGGCTCCTCATAGCATGAGGCTCCTGCCTCATGGGTTGAGGAGGATGCCGCATAGCATGAGGCTCCTGCCTCATGGGTAGAGGAGGTTGCCGCATAGCATGAGGCTCCTGCCTCATGGGTTGAGGAGGATGCCGCATAGCATGAGGCTCCTGCTTCATGGGTTGAGGAGGTTGCCTCATAGTGCTGGAACCCGGCAACTCCCGATGCGGCAACTCACGCATGAAAGCAGGAGGCGCAGCAAGAACATGCGTCTGGCAGGGTGGACTGCGCATCGGAGGTGGAGCTCTCACAGGTGGAGGGTGGGAGCAGGCAGCCGCAGTATCTGCTGAGCGCACAACCTCGGCGGGTTGTAGGTTAACAGGCTGCATTGTCAACCTTCCAGCATGATACTCCTGTATGAAGGAGCAAGCTGAGACTGTATAGTCTGCAGCATGGACCACTAGGGTCTATGAAAGACAACAACAAACGGAGCTACTGTCCGTTGAGACTGAGGGTCTAAAACAGCTGGTGCGGCAACAGACGGAGTTACTGCCTGTTGCGGAACCACCTTGCCTCTCTGGGAGGTGTGCAGTTGTCGTACTGCAGCAAGTCCGAACTGACCCAGTGGCAGTGGCTACACCTAGGAGTTGGACTTGCGCGGAAGGGACCGACTTGCACTTAAAAGCTGCAAGATTTGGTCCATGGTTTCTGCGAGAAACCTCTTCCGCAGACGAGGAATAAATGGGCTCTCTCGTCTTTGTGTGGGTGGGGTGATCACGTCGGCTACGTGAGTGGATACACCCGAAACCACGGAGGGAAACGTCTGTTCGTCGATCAAGGCCTGATGAACCCATAAGTCCTTCGACATTACTTCTCCCCTGGGCTTGGGAGCTTGTAAGAGGTCCCAGACTAGGCGAACAACTGGCACGAACAGACGAACCCTCGAACGCAACACTGTAACACTTTGCGCTTATCACTTTATCACTTTTGATTTTCTGTTTGCACTTATTTCACTGAACTCGAAACTTTAAGTGGTTTGTACCTGAAACACGCAATTCTATCCTTCATTAAAAGTTAGTAATTGCGAAAACAGTATTACAATGTACAGTAACAGAAAAACATAATGAAAGATAAAGAATTCAGTGGCTGGAAAAGAGACTAAACACTAGATCAAATAAACTACGTTTAAAATCTCTCACCGCATAAAGCCTGGGAACAAGAATAAAACTCTAGAAACGTTTACCTTCTTCCCCTAAAGAGACTAGGGAGAAGAGCAAAAACGATAACAACGTTACCCGCTTGAACGAAACGTTTATCCTCCTCTCTCTCCCTCCGTCTCTATCTCTCTCTCTCTTGACTTAGAACCTGAGAGATGAGCCCAATTATATATATCGTTAAAACATATTATTGTTAAAGGAAAAAAACTGAAAGATTTCCCAAATAAAAAGTTCCTTTATTAGAATTAAAACCATTTAAGCTAAGAAAGAATGAACAAAACGCTAGAATCGGTTTACTCTTACTGCAACGTGAAACCGTGAATACTCTCTCTCTATCGTAACGATAGAGCGCAAGTTGAACGTTCTGAACGTCAACAACTGCGGAGACAAAACAAAACGTTAGTTCAACTTTGAAAACAGTACGAGACTATCAAAGAAATTCTTTCAAAAACATTAGAATTAAAATAGCATAAAATCTTAACAGGTAAAAACGATATGACGGGCTCAATGTTAATTAACTTCGGTTCCAAGAAAAGACCGCCTACTATTAGGAAAGGTCGCATATAAACAAACATAAAAATTAATTTTTATAAGTTTATAATAAAAGGAAGTTAATCGAAGAGGCCTATAAAAGGCGGAGAGATATAAAATAAATCTATAACTTTGTTAAGCAAAATTAAGAAAGAGAGTCTATACTCTCTTCGACACCAACACTTCCGTCTAAGGGAAGGGTCGGCCATTTAAAAGTGAAAGAGAGTTCATACTCTCTTCGTCACCAAAATTAAATCAAATTAATTCCAAAAACTTGCTAAGCTAATGTTAAAGCTTCCTGAATAGCGAAGGCTAAACTCTAGAGCAAATACATCACCAAATTGTGAACAATAACTCCAGAATCAACAGCGTATCCAAGTAGGTCTAGCCGGTGGCACGACAGAGGAAAAATTGAGGTGGTGTTGAAAAGAAGTACTGGAGTACCTGACCACAGATGGCGCTGTTGTGTACACCCCCACCTGTATAGCGATCGCTGGCGTATCCCGACCGTAGATTTCTGTCGGGCAACAGAGTTGACAGCTACATGATCATCGGGTAAGATTAATATTGAAAAATTGCTTTTGCCTCAGTGCTTGTACCATAAAGGAAATAAGTATATTTGTACGTGAATGCTGAGAATATTTTTTAAAGAAATAATATTTTAACAGGGAAGAACATGACAAGGCCATTCAAAAGCTTCAGAGCCAAGAAAAAGAGAAGCATGAAGCCACAAGAAAACAAATTATAAGTAAGACTGAAGAAGAAGGCAAGAAGGAAATTGAGAAAGTAAAAATTTCATTGGAGAAGGAACTTTCACAGAAGAAGAATAGTATTATAAAGGATTTAGAAGCAAAGCATAATAAAGAAATAGAGAGCATGAAACTTGCATTTGTGAAAGAAATGCAACAAAAGAAAGAAAAACTGCAAAAGGAACACGAAGAGGTAAGGAGGCTATTTGCTGGAATTTTGTGAATTACTTAATTATTTATTATAAAAAGAAATTGCAACCATCCAAGAAGGTACAGTATTCAATAGTTAATCTCTTCCAATAGGATTCAGGATTTTATCATTGACTTCTTAGTTTTTCTATTAATTCCAAAGTACATGGAAAACTGTGATGCTTGTCAACATTCTTTTGAAATTTATGTTTAATTCTTATGTGTACAGCACTGTATTATAGTTAAGCATGATTATTATGAACGTATGACATTGATTTTTAATAAATCTGTTGATGGGCAGTTTTCCTGTTTTGATTCTTGAAGAAAATATAAGGATTAAATTGTCACTAATTTAATCAGCTAATGTATAAACCGTAAGGCTATTTTTAAGAATTTGAATAGTTATTTATGTATAAATAACAGTGAATAAGTACTGTACGTTGTTCTTTTGCATAATTAATCATAAATTATTTCCACTTTTAGAGTTTTTTCCAAGTTTTACTGTGATAGATTCACTAGTAATTACTTGTTCAGAATGACTCCTATAGTAAAGCGTATCGATCCTTTTATTTTTCTTATACTGTACAGTATACTGCTTTTATTACAACTAATCTCTTTGACATTGTCAGTTATTTCTCTGAAACCCCCCCTGTTGTTCATAATCCTTCTCTCGAAGCTTGGTTTAATGCAGACTTTTACTCTAGAAGTAAAATAGACATTTTTCCCATTTCATTTCCTTTCAATAGGTTTAGGCTTCAAGTAAATTATTGAGACAATCTGACGATTAATGATAACCATGGCATGGCTATTATTATTATTATTATTACTATCCAAGCTACAACCCTAGTTGGAAAAGCAAGATGCTATAAGCCCAGGGGCTCCAACAGGGAAAATTAGCCCAGTGAGGAAAGGAAATAAGGAAATAAATAAATGAAGAGAACAAATTAACAATAAATCATTCTAAAATAAGAAACAACGTCAAAACAGACATGTCATATAATCAACTATCAACAACATCAAAAACAAATATGTCATAAATAAACTATAAAAAGACTATGTCCGCCTGGTCAACAAAAAAGCATTTGCTCCAACTTTGAACTTTTGAAGTTCTACTGATTCAACCACCCGATTAGGAAGATCATTCCACAACTTGGTCACAGCTGGAATAAAACTTCTAGAGTACTGCGTAGTATTGAGCCTTGTGATGGAGAAGGCCTGGCTATTAGAATTAACTGCCTGCCTAGTATTACGAACAGGATAGAATTGTCCAGGGAGATCTGAATGTAAAGGATGGTCAGAGTTGTGAAAAATCTCATGCAACATGCATAATGAACTAATTGAACGACGGTGCCAGAGATCAATATCTAGATCAGGAATAAGAAATTTAATAGACCGTAAGTTTCTGTCCAACAAATTAAGATGAGAATCAGCAGCTGAAGACCAGACAGGAGAACAATACTCAAAAGAAGGTAGAATGAAAGAATTAAAACACTTCTTCAGAATAGATTGATCACCGAAAATCTTGAAAGACTTTCTCAATAAGCCTATTTTTTGTGAAATTGAAGAAGACACAGACCTTATATGTTTCTCAAAAGTAAATTTACTGTCGAGAATCACACCTAAAATTTTGAAAGAGTCATACATATTTAAAGAAACATTATCAATACTGAGATCTGGATGTTGAGGAACCACCGTCCTTGACCTACTTACAATCATACTTTGAGTTTTGTTAGGATTCAACTTCATACCCCATAATTTGCACCATGCACTAATTCTAGCTAAATCTCTATTAAGGGATTCACCAACCCTAGATCTACATTCAGGGGATGGAATTGATGCAAAGAGAGTAGCATCATCTGCATATGCAACAAGCTTGTTTTCTAGGCCAAACCACATGTCATGTGTATATAGTATAAAAAGTAATGGGCCAAGAACACTACCCTGTGGAACACCGGATATCACATTCCTATAATCACTATGGTGCCCATCAACAACAACTCTTTGGGATCTATTACTTAAAAAATCAATAATAATGCTAAGAAACAACCCACCCACTCCCAACTGTTTCAGTTTGAAAACAAGGGCCTCATGATTAACACGGTCAAAGGCAGCACTAAAATCAAGGCCAATCATACGAACTTCCCGACCACAAACAAGGGATTTCTGTACAGCATTGGAGATTGTAACAAGGGCATCACATGCTCCAAGGCCTTTACGAAAACCAAATTGCAAACTAGGGAGTAGATGATTACCTTCAGCAAACCTATTAAGACGTTTTGCCAGAAGACGTTCAAAAACTTTAGATAATATGGGAGTTATGGAAATTGGGCGGTAATCAGTGGGACTTGAGCTACCACAAACACATTTTCATAGAGGAGTAACATTACCAATTCTCCAATTAGTGCTAAAAGCTCCTCTTCTTGCTAACTTGCGCAAAATAACAGATAACTTTGGAGCTAAGAAATCTGCTGTCTTTATAAAAAACAAAGGAAAAATACCATTTGGGTCTACACCTCCATAAGCATCAAGGTCCATCAACAGAGCTTTAATCTCACGAGATCAAAAAGCTAAACTAGTTAGTTTAGCCTCAGGAAAACAGGAATGAGGAAGTTCAAATTTTTCATTACTCTGTTTACTGTCAAAAACATCAGCCAAAAGGGTTGCCTTTTCCTTTGGACAGTGAGTGACTGAGCCATCTGGTTTAAGTAAAGGAGGAACTGTTGCATCTACACCAAAGAGTGCAGATTTAAGGGTAGACCACCATTTATGTTCCTGAGTTGTACCAGAAAGTGTTTCTTTTATGGTTAAATTGTACTCCTTTTCAGTTGAGGCATAAACTCTCTGAGCAAAAGCTCGAAGCTGAGTATAGTTGTTCCAGGTCAAATCTGATCTGTTACCCTTCCAAAGTTGATAGGCCTCCTGCTTCTCCAAAAAAGCACGTCTACAATCATCATTGAACCACGGTTTGTCCTTCACTCGGTACCTTAGCACACGAGAAGGGATACGCCTATCAATTATGTTGACTAGATTCTCATTCAAAGGGACAACAGGATCTACACTATTATATAATTGTGACCAATTCAAGCACAAAAGATCATGTAAAATCCCATTCCAGTCTGCTTGGGATTTCATATAAATTTTACAAGAATATGATATATCAGGGACAGGCTGCTCAGTCTTCACTAATAATGAAATCAAGGCATGATCAGATGTCCCGACTGGAGAACCAACCTTACCAGTTATAACGCCAGGGGAGTCAGTGTATACGAGGTCCAAGCAATTACCAGACCTGTGAGTAGCTTCATTTATGATTTGCTCACAGCCTGATTCAGAGGCAAAGTCTAAAGCTCTTAAGCCATGGTGATCGGTAGGAGAGATAGAACTTAACCACTCCCTATGGTGAGCATTAAAATCACCAACAAAGACAAAAGAAGCCTTTCTATCATCTTCTTGTATCTTAGCCATAATGGTAAGAAGACAATCGAAGATAGATTCATCCATGTCTGGATTCCGGTAGATCGAACATAAATAAAAGTTGTTATGCCTGCCACATCATTTGTCTTTTCAGTTCTCTCATTGCCCTCACGTTGTTTGGTCATGGATTTGCCCCACCTTCAGATTGTGGTGTGTGTTTTATGTGTGATTTAGGTTATTAGCAATAATAAGGGATGTATTCTGGATATGGTAGTAACTCCTGTGAAATTTGTTCAAGGGAGTTATTGCTGGGCAGTCAAGATCTTCATTCCCTTAAAGATTCATGACAGGGGCAATATTGTGACTTAGATAATAATTATGAAGAATGCACGTTAACAAGAAAATCCCAAGATGAAGTTATCGTACTTCAGCAAGGGAATATCGTTTCCATGTTCAAGCATTGTGATGGGCAAGAGGGCTCTCAAACTTGGGGAAATTTCTCCCCCAATTTGAATCTCTCTCTCTCTCTCTCTCTCTCTCTCTCTCTCTCTCTCTCTCTCTCTCTCTCTCTCTGTATTTCTGCTTCTCAGTACTACTTTGACCTCCTCCTAATTTTATAAACTTTTTTTTTTTTCTTGCTGTCCTAACTCCATGAGTAATATTTCCCTCATCTTTATGTATATAAATATTTTATTTACGTGCTTATTTAATTTTTATATTTATTTTCTAAATGGCATGGATATTTCCACATTTGTTACTACTGCCTTCTTAGATTAATGGGAGAAGGGATCACAGTTGGGAGGTATTTATATTCAAAGCAATATGTGAGAGTATTGGATGATTTCAGTTATCCTGAAGATGGTTTTGACCTTTTTTGGTGGAACTATTCTCAAGTGTTGGGTCAGCGTAATCCAGGAGGTTCCAATCCTTGACTTATCCTTGAGGTAGGAATTTCGGCTTCTGGCCGGAAGCCCATCATTACAGATGTAGGAGGATGATTCCATATCTTCAAGGTTGGAGTTCTAACAGGATGGTTTAGCTTACACCTATGCTTCTATATCTGTATTGGTGCTACCCCACGGGTAAGGCATGGCGTGAACCATCTGGGAAGTATACTGTATTTTCATTGTGCCGATAGTGGAGATTGCAAATTTCCTCGCAAATGTATGATACTTCTTAATACTCTACAGCAGGTAAACCAACGAAACAACAAACCAAAAAAAAGAAAAAACCCTACCTTTGACTATGGACCCTTTGAAAAATGACACCTCATTCCCTGGATATACTGATTACTCCCTGGCACTGTTCACAACCTGTGGCAATTCCTCTAAAGAAAATCCGTTTATAACTATGGGGCTAAAATGGATCGGTTTTCAATATTAAAAAATAAATTAATTTGGGCAACACAGGGAAATGGAAAATCCTGCATGTTACCCAAATTTCACTTGACACAGATTATGATGTACTGTATAAAGCATTTGAAGGCAAGGGTTTAATCAGAGAGATAAGAATAAGACTCAAAGATGACAAATGGGATTATGGATACCCTTCGATAATCATGATGAAGCATTTAATACAATCTGTAATATTATGAATATTAACATTAATAATTTGAATATCAAGGGTACTCTGTGTGATGGGGTATCTGTAGATCTAGATGTGTACAAACCTGCAGATAGCAATGATAGAGATACAGCTTATAGGTGGTTGTGCCCTCCTAGAAAAAGCCAACACCAATGTGACTTGTTGCTCATTCTGAAAGGGGTACAGGAAATTATTTTAAGATCTTCAAATTTCTCCAGAAAAAAGTAGGAACCATTTCACCTGGAGATATATCTCAATGTGTAAAGAATAGTTATCTCATAAATGCCAAATCACACATACAATTTGTTATATTATTCAATTTAAAGACAAATAATGATGTTGTAAAGTCCGGTGGAAGACCCATTCTAAACTTCAGCTATATAAGGGGAGTAGTTTTCAATAGAGATTTGTATGAGTTTACTGAGGAGGAGATACTGGGCATGTGTCCATTAAGAGTGTGGAAAGTGCATAAAGTACATGGAACATCAATGCTTATCCTTGTTTTTCCAAATGCTGATATGCCTTTCCACATTGACGTGAAAACTGAAAGGATTAAAGTTTGACATTTTAAACAGAAGCTACTGCAATTTTTTAATTGTTTTAGATTAGAGCATCCTTCTAAAGTTTGTAAGAATGAAAAAATGTATAGCACTCGCTCCAAACATTACCATGAAGAATGTACATGTGAGGCCAGGTGTTTAAACTGCAATTTTAATCATGAATCTACTGATGGGAGGTGGCAGCAATAAAATTTACAAGAGGCTGCCCTCAAAAAATCCAATATCGAACATGTAAGTGTGGGGCATGCCAAGATACTATTGAATAAATCGATAAGTTATGCAAAGACATTGAAATCAGGCGGAAATATGCTACAGAAGTCATCTAAAACCACCTATTACAGCCAGTGGATCCCAAAAAAGAAATACACTATTTTCTAACAACATGCTGCATGATAGGGTGAGAATATAGCCTCCTAAGGCTTTAACCACCTCCATTAAACCATTTTCTCCCATTACAAATCATACTACTAACCTTTCTTAGGGTGTATCTTTTCTTGATTTGATGGAGGTTTCACTCAAAACAGAGTTGTCTGGTGTACCTGTAGTGGGGAAGATACTGACACCTGGTAAATCACCACCTCTTAATCGGAAAAGATAGAGACCTCCATCTCTCTCACCCCCTTCCATTAAGAGTCAAGACCCTCTCTTAAGAAGCGTACAGGAAATAATGTTAAACAGAAACTTTCTAATGGGAAGACCTCATCGAAGATGTCTTCCTGAAAATAAGCCACAATTTTCTCTTCCATTTTGCAATGGAATTGTCAGGGCTGAAGGGCCAAATTTAAAGAACTTAAGCTCCTCATTTATGAGGATTTCTCCATAATTGTATGTCTATAGAAGAACAGGTTTGATAATAAAATTCCTTGTCCTTGCAAATATATTAGCTATAGTCTCATATATGTTCGTTGAGATGTTCCCAGATATCTTTGTCTATTTGTACGCTTCTACTGGCAGTGGTTGTACAAATAGATATGGATAGAAATTAAACAATTTGCTATCTTTACTTGCCTCCAAATGGTAACATTTTGAATGATAATTTGATAGAGGTGATTCAACAACTTTCTCAACCTTTTCTCTTACTGGGAGATTTGAGTGGTAGATATCCTTTATGGAGCGATGTTGTAGCAAACACAAGGGGTGATATTATATCATTAGTTGTTGAAAATGTAGAACTCCTTAATACAGGAGATGCCACACACTTTCTTGTCCAGACAGGTACCTTGTCATACATTGACCTTTCAATTGCAAGCCCTAACTGCTTTCTCGATTTCAATTGGAGAACATTAAATGATGGGCATACTAGTGATCATGTACCAATCATAAACACCAACAATAATCCACCTTTACGGAGATCACCACAATGGAAACTTGATAGATTTCAGAAGCTAAGTGAAATTGAAGGGAATGCAGAACAGTTTGAAAGTGTTTAGGATGCCATAGATTTACTGAATGGAACTTTCCTTACAGCAGGAGTCGATTCAATTCCCAAAACCACAGGGTTATTCAAATGGCGACCAGTTCCGCCGTGCAATGAAAGAAGACATCTTTGTTCCTTAGTCAACAGTAGAACACCACCATCTTCTGTATGGAGGAAAGTAAAAAAGATGGCAGGCAAATTTACCCTCAACCCACCACCAGTGTTGAAGGTGAATAGTTAGTATCTGACTGGAGCAATTGAGGTTAAGAATATCCTAGGCCGATCATTTCTCCAATGTATTATGCAAGTGTGAAGCAGCTCCTGTTCACCAGTATAGAAGCATTGAAGAACAGAAAAGGCTAGATTTTGCAACAGAAAAGGAGGAATCTTACAGTGCTCCTTGGACTTTTAAGAGAATTTGAATCCACACTTGTTACTTGCAATGATACAGCCCTTGGACCTGATGGAATTCCATATACAATAATTTATAATTAGACATGTACCTGTTAACACTAAATTATTTATTTTAAGCATTATTAACAGAACATGGCATGATCATAGTTATCCAAGCATTTGGGAACTAGCCATTATTTTACCCTTTTTAAAATCCAGTAAGAATAAGTTTTTAGCACCAGACTATCGACCAATTGCATTGACATCTTGTTTATGTAAGATCATGGAGATGGTCAATGAAATACTGATGTGATACCTGGAGAAGGTATTTTATCACCTATGCAGTGTGGATTTAGAAAAAATGCACTCAACGACTGATAAGAATCCTATTTGTGAAGCCTTTGCTTCCAAACATCATTATGTAACAGTCTTTTATTTTTACCTTGAAGAGGCATATGATACTGCATGAAAACATGGCATACTTTAAACACTTCATTAATTGGGATTGAAAGGAGAGCTACAATTTTTCATGCAAATAATTTATTTCACAGGTTTTTCAAGTTAGAGTGGGGAAAAGTTTGTAAGAGAGGAAATGTTATGAAGGAGGAGTTCCCCAGGGTAGTGTGCTAAAAGTAACCGTATTTGCATTAGCCATTAATGGGATATCCTCTGTCACTCCCCAAGATATTCTCTCAACACCATATATACGATCTCTCCATATCATTTGTTGGAACCAGAATGCCCATGGTTGAGAGAAAACTACAACTCTCAATTGAGAAAATTATTCAGTGGGTGGATATGAATGGATTCAAGTTTTCGACAAGCAAAACTACTATTGTCGATTTCTGTTGTATTCTGGGAGTACTGCACATCCTTACCCTGATATATACATTAACGGTTATTTGATCCCATGTGTAAGTGAAGCTAGATTTTTAGAATTGATATCTGATTGAAGGCTGACATGGGTTCCTCACTTAAAGCATTAAAAGTAAAATGTCTTGAAATTCTAAATCTTTTAAAAGTTTTGTCCCATACATCATGGTGGGGAGCAGACCGCAAAAATATTTTAAAGTTATACAAGGCCTTAATTTTTTCATAAATTAGTTATGGGTGTTGATACTCATCAGCCACCCAAAGTCAATTAAAGATTTTAGATTCTATACACCTTACTGGTACCAAGTTGGTCACAGGAGCCTTTAGAACTTCACCTATCCCAAGCATCATTGTTGACAGAAAATGACCTTTAGACCTTTACTGAAAGTCTTCTATTGTTCGGTATTGATTCAAGTTGCAGAAACTTCCTAATTCTTTAGCTTATCAGACTGCAAACTTGTATGGCATTGAAGATATTTTGAGTTGCACCCTCTAAGGTTTTCTGGTAAAACAATTAGTAAACTGTCTTGATATAGCTAGAACTAGGTTCTTCCATTTAAGATATCAACCCCTCCATGGAAACTACCAGAAATATCTTTCTGTAAATATATTATCGGTATGAAAAAGAATATGACTGACTTCAAAGCCAGATCTCTTTACTGAACATGTTGCATAACATAGGGAATCAACTCCATATGTATTGATGGCTCCAAATCTGATGCTGGCATTGAATTTGAAGTACTGTATATAGTAATGCTTTTAATTGTAGAAGTGCACTCCCCGTAGTATCTCTTATATTTACTGCCAAAGTATATGGCATACTAACCACTATTGAAAAAATATCATTAAAAGAGGAGAGCAATTTTACCATTTTTAGTGATGCAAGAAGTGTAATACAAGCTTTAGAATTTTTTGATTCCAGTAACCCTTTAGTTTTAAAGATTTTAGAGTGGCTCTTCATTATCTGGCTGAGAGGTAAAACAGTTTGATTTTGTTGGGTTTCTGGCACACATAGGTGTGTCTTGAAATGAGAAGGCAGATTTACTGGCAAAGAATGCTGCAGCTGATTTGCCACCAAGAAGGTATCCCATCCTCTATAATGATTTCTCACCTAGTATTAAGAATTTGTTATATAATAATTGGCAACACCATTTGGATACTTCAGATGGAGATAAGATGAGAGAAATAACGAATTTTATATCTCCTTGGAAGTATAACATGATGCCCTGAAAAGTAGGAGAATGTGTCGTCTCTGCATTGGTCACATTCTGTTGATACACGAGTTTCTGTTAACTGGACAACACCAGCCATATTGCAATGTCTGTTTGATATCCCTGACAGTGAGGCACATGTTGATTGAAGGCCCTACTTTTAGCACCTTAAGAAATAGATATCTGTTTGAGGCTCGAAGTGAGGATGGTAGGTTAATCCTTGTCAAGATTCTTGGACATGATGTGTCATACTATGCAAGTAGTATTTTTAAATATTTAACTTAGCCGGTGAATATATAATAGCTGCTGCTCCAGCGGCTCAACAGAAAAACACACAAAAACTCGCGAGCGATCGCTATGAAGGTTGCGGGTGTGCCCACCACCGCCAACTATCGGCCAGATACCGCATATGCATGTAAACAAGCTTCAATTCTTCTCTGTCGGCCTTAACGACAAGACGTATCAATACTCGCTGTATAACCTGGAGTTTTCTCAACATATTTGGTGAAGTACTTCATTTTGGTTTGAGCTTTCGCAGTGCAGGTGTTTTTCCTCAACTTAAACTCTTGAACTCTTTGTTGGACAGATTTAATTGTTGATGACTTGGATTGTTTTTTGGACTTTCTTTGACTAATTCAAAATGGCTGACGCTTCTCAAGCTCCTAGATTTCGTAAGTGTAATGATAGGGATTGCAATAGGCGTCTTCCAAAGGCCTCTCTCGACCCACATACTGTGTGTTCTAATTGTCGGGGTAAAACCTTAGAGGAGGAGTGGAAGTTAGCAAAAGAAAATTTTGTTGGGATTGCAAGTGATGTATGTGGCAAGAAGGTTGTTGGAGGCAGCATGAGGAAGGGCAGTGAATGGTGGAATGAAGGAGTGAAGGTAAAAGTGGAAGAGAAAAAGAGGGCTTTTGAAGAATGGCTGCAGAGTAATAGTATAGAGAAGTATGAAAAATATAGAGAGAAAAAGGTGGAAGTAAAGCGCAAGGTACGTGAGGCAAAGAGGGCAGCTGACCTGAGGTGGGGTCAGGGACTGGGTCAGTCATATGAAGAGAATAAGAAGAAGTTTTGGAAAGAAGTGAAGAGAGTAAGGAAGGCCGGCGCAAGAATTGAAGAGACAGTGAAAGATGGAAATGGAAGGTTGTTAAAAGGAGAGGAGGTAAGGAAAAGGTGGGCGGAATATTTTGAAAGTTTGCTGAATGTTGAGGATGATAGGGAGGCAGATATAATTGCGGTTCCAGGTGTTGAGGTGCCAGTGATGGGAGATGAGAATGAGAGAGAGATTACAATAGAGGAAGTGAGGAGAGCACTAGATGAAACGAGAGTAGGAAAAGCATCGGGTATGGATGGTGTGAAAGCTGAGATGTTGAAGGAAGGGGGTGTGACTGTACTTGAATGGTTGGTGAGATTGTTTAATGTGTGTTTTGTGTTGTCAATGGTACCAGTAGATTGGGTCTGTGCATGTATTGTACCACTATATAAGGGTAAGGGAGATGTGCATGAGTGTTGTAATTCAAGAGGTATTAGTTTGTTGAGTGTAGTTGGAAAAGTGTATGGTAGAATACTGATTAATAGGATTAAGGATAAAACAGAGAATGCAATCTTGGAAGTACAGGGTGGTTTTAGAAGAGGTAGGGGTTGTATGAATCAGATTTTTACAGTTAGGCAGATATGCGAGAAATATTTAGCAAAAGGTAAGGAGGTGTATGTTGCGTTTATGGATCTGGAGAAAGCATATGATAGAGTTGATAGGGAAGCAATGTGGAATGTGATGAGGTTATATGGAGTTGGTGGAAGGTTGTTGCAAGCAGTGAAAAGTTTCTACACAGGTAGTAAAGCATGTGTTAGAATAGGAAATGAGGTGAGCGATTGGTTTCCGGTGAGAGTGGGGCTGAGACAGGGATGTGTGATGTCGCCGTGGTTGTTTAACTTGTATGTTGATGGAGTGGTGAGAGAGGTGAATGCTAGAGTGTTTGGACGAGGATTAAAACTGGTAGGCGAGAATGATCATGAATGGGAGGTAAATCAGTTGTTGTTTGCGGATGATACTGTACTGGTAGCAGACACAGAAGAGAAGCTTGACCGACTAGTGACAGAATTTGGAAGGGTGTGTGAGAGAAGGAAGTTGAGAGTTAATGTGGGAAAGAGTAAGGTTATGAGATGTACGAGAAGGGAAGGTGGTGCAAGGTTGAATGTCATGTTGAATGGAGAGTTACTTGAGGAGGTGGATCAGTTTAAGTACTTGGGGTCTGTTGTTGCAGCAAATGGTGGAGTGGAAGCAGATGTACGTCAGAGAGTGAATGAAGGTTGCAAAGTGTTGGGGGCAGTTAAGGGAGTAGTAAAAAATAGAGGATTGGGCATGAATGTAAAGAGAGTTCTATATGAGAAAGTGATTGTACCAACTGTGATGTATGGATCGGAGTTGTGGGGAATGAAAGTGATGGAGAGACAGAAATTGAATGTGTTTGAGATGAAGTGTCTGAGGAGTATGGCTGGTGTATCTCGAGTAGATAGGGTTAGGAACGAAGTGGTGAGGGTGAGAACGGGTGTAAGAAATGAGTTAGCGGCTAGAGTGGATATGAATGTGTTGAGGTGGTTTGGCCATGTTGAGAGAATGGAAAATAGCTGTCTGCTAAAGAAGGTGATGAATGCAAGAGTTGATGGGAGAAGTACAAGAGGAAGGCCAAGGTTTGGGTGGATGGATGGTGTGAAGAAAGCTCTGGGTGATAGGAGGATAGATGTGAGAGAGGCAAGAGAGCGTGCTAGAAATAGGAATGAATGGCGAGCGATTGTGACGCAGTTCCGGTAGGCCCTGCTGCTTCCTCCGGTGCCTTAGATGACTGCGGAGGTAGCAGCAGTAGGGGACTCAGCAGTATGAAGCTTCATCTGTGGTGGAAATGTGGGAGGTTGGGCTGTGGCACCCTAGCAGTACCAGCTGAACTCGGTTGAGTCCCTGGTTAGGCTGGAGGAACGTAGAGAGTAGAGGTCCCCTTTTTGTTTTGTTTCTTGTTGTTGTCGGCTACCCCCCAAAATTGGGGGAAGTGCCTTTGGTATATGTATGTAAAACCTTTCAATTAGGAGATCGGTGTGAGGAATGCGTGGGCCTTTCGGAATTCGATTGGCTCGAATATAACAAATATTCTCGTAAGCTAGAGAGAGATAGGGTGAGGAGGAGTTCCTCTAGATCAGTAGATTTTTCCTCTCCCCATGCCCCTGAACCTAATCCTTCCCCTGTAGTGGTTGTGCCTGAACCCCCTACTGGCACTCAGGAACCATCAATGCGAGACATGTTACGTGCCATTCATGCCTTGGGTGAAAGAGTTGAGTCGTTAGCTACAGATCGTAATCAACTCATGGCTGACGTTAAAGAGCTAAAGTGTCAGAGTGCCACAGCGGAAAATCGTGGGAAAGTGATTAGTGCGCAAAGTGTTTTCAGTGTTGCGACCGAGGGTTCGTCTGTTCGTGCCTGTCGTTCGCCTAGTCCGAGACCTCTTGCAAGCTCCCAAGCCCAGGGGAGAAGTAATGTCGTACGACTTATGGGTTCGAGAGGCCTCGATCAGCGAACAGACGTTCCCTCTATGGTAACAGGTGTGTCTCATCAAGATCGCCCCTACCATAAGACGAGAGAGACCATTTTCTCCTCGTCATCCGAAGGCTTTTCGCATAAGAAACCGTGGAGCAAGGTTTCTAGGCCCCTTAAGCGAAAGTCGGTCCCTTCAGGACAGGTCCAGCGTCCTGGTTGTAGCCATTGGGACAGCTCTGACCCTTTGCAGTCATCGGAAGACTGCTCGCCGCCTAAGCAGCAACGTTACACAGGCTCAGAGAGTCTTGGTGTAGGCAAGGTTGTGCAGTCTCAGACGTTAACCCCGTCTTTTACCGCACCCATTCCCGTTGATCATAAATGGGTTGTACTGCAGGACATGCAGATCAAGCTCGCCTCCCTTATGGAAGACTATTCTGACGAAAAGGTTCACGATGATCCTCGCCGCTTAGCTAATCGAGATCCTGGCCTTCAGCCGCCAAAACAAGCCTTTGCTCGTCCTGTTGACGTTGGCGTTACTAAGTCACGTCAATCACGCTTTGTAGAGCCTCACTCGATGCAGTCACGTGTTGACTTTCAGCCGCATATGGACGTTCAGCCACTTCCTAATGCTCTTGTTGACGTTCAGGACGTTCGCCAACCAGCGGAGTTGACTTTTTTTGACGCTGAGCGTCAACCACCGCAGTCTAGAGTTGTTTTGACTGCTCAGTCTAGGCAGTCAAAACAGTCTCGAGTTGACGTCGAGCGTCCTCCCGCTCCTGTTGTTGTTGACAGTCAGGCTGTTAAGCAGTTACATGACGTAGCGTCCTGGACTGCTACTAATGCACCAGTGCGTGTGGACTCTGCGTGTCAAGCATTGCCAACCCCTTTGCTTGTTACTCAGCAGTTGTCGGATGAAGATCCTTCAGATGAGGACGTTGCTGACCCTCATCATGATGATCATCCTTAGGATGTAGACGAACCTAGAACGGTTCCTCCTTCAATGGACTTTAAGAAAGTCATGTTAATTTTCAAGGAGCTTTTTCCCGATCACTTTGTCACTGTTGCTCCTCGTTTGCCACCGTCTGAGTTTGCTCTAGGCTTACCTGCTAACATGCCAGCCTTTACTAAGCTAGTGCTCTCTCGCTCTTCCAAGAAAGCTTTACGACTTTTAGGCGACTGGTTGGATACCAGGAGGAGTTTGAGGAAGACGGCCTTTGCCTTCCCTCCGTCAAAGCTCTCGTCTAGATCGAGCGTCTGGTATGCCACGGGAGAAGTTCTCGGCTTGGGAGTCCCTGCCTCTGCCCAGGGTGACTTCTCAAGCCTCGTAGACTCTCCCCGCCGCCTAGCCATGAGATGAGACGCTCGAAGATTAGTTGGTCCTCCTCGGACCTTGACCATCTGCTGAAAGGTGTATACAGGGCCTTTGAAGTTTTCAACTTCCTTGACTGGTCATTGGGAGCTTTAAGTAGGAAAATCTCATCGGCTGATAGAGATGTTTCCTTACTGATAATGTCATGTATGAATAAAGCCATCCGCGATGGTTCCAATGAGCTCGCCTCCTCTTTTACGTCGGGAGTCTTAAAGAAGCGAGAGTCCCTTTGCTCTTTTCTTTCAGCAGGAGTTACTCCCTGTCAGAGATCAGAACTGCTCTTTGCTCCCTTATCAAAGTTTTTGTTTCCGCAACAATTGGTTAAGGACATAGCTTCTTCGCTTGTGCAGAAGGACACCCATGACTTGATGGCGTCCTCTGCTCGCAAGGGGACTCCTTCTACATCCTTTGCTGTAAGACCCAGGATTGACACTCCGGCATCCAGATTTATCCCGCCCTTTCGTGGCAGAGCTCCCAGCAGGGGAAGTACTCGTGCCGAGGGAAAGAGAGGAAAGAAGAGAGGAGCCAAGTCCTCACGTGGCAGAGTCTGACTGCCCACAGCTTCAGACAGCAGTAGGAGCCAGATTGAAGAACTTCTGGCAAGCCTGGGAGAAGAGGGGCGCAGACCAACAGTCTGTTCGGTTGCTCAGAGAGGGGTACAAAATTCCGTTTGTACGCAAACCTCCTCTAGCGACAACCCCCATCGACCTCTCTCCCAGGTACCGGGAGGAGTCAAAGAGACAAGCCCTAAACCTAGAAGTGTCTCTGTTGCTAGAGAAGGGAGCGGTGGTGAAAGTCTCGGACCTTCAATCACCGGGGTTTTACAACCGTCTCTTCCTAGTCCCAAAGAAGACAGGAGGTTGGAGACCGGTGCTAGACGTCAGTGCGCTCAACGTCTTTGTTACGAAAACAAAGTTCACTATGGAGACCACGAAGTCAGTCTTAGCAGCGGTCAGAAAGGGAGACTGGATGGTCTCTCTCGACCTACGAGATGCGTACTTCCACATTCCTATACACCCAGATTCCCAACCGTTTCTGAGGTTTGTTTTCAGGAATGTGGTATACCAGTTTCGGGCCCTTTGCTTTGGCCTAAGTCCTGCTCCTCTCGTGTTTACAAGGCTTATGAGGAATGTGGCAAAATTCCTCCATTTATCGGGAATCCGAGCCTCCCTGTACTTGGACGACTGGCTTCTCAGAGCTTCGTCCAGTCATCGCTGTCTGCAGGATCTTCATTGGACATTGGATCTGACCAAGGAATTGGGACTTTTGGTCAACCTAGAAAAGTCCCAGCTGATTCCATCCCAAACTATACTGTATTTAGGGATGGAGATTCGCAGTCCAGTTTTTCGGGCTTTTCCGTCTGCCACCCGAATAGATCAAGCCCTGCTCAAAGTCCAACTAATGTTGAAGAAAGAACGGTGCTCAGTCAGGAATTGGATGAGTCTAGTAGGAACTCTATCATCCCTGGAGCAGTTTGTCTCGCTAGGAAGACTACACCTTCGACCTCTCCAGTTCCATCTAGCCTTTCACTGGAACAAGGGCAAGACGTTAGAGACGGTCTCAATCCCGGTCTCCGAACCAGTAAAGGCATGCCTGAAATGGTGGAACAACAATATCAGTCTGAGAGAGGGACTTTTCCTAGCAATTCAGAACCCAAACCACGTACTATTTTCAGACGCGTCGGATTTGGGTTGGGGTGCGACCCTGGACGGTCGGGAATGCTCAGGTCTGTGGACCTCAAGTCAGAGGAGCATGCACATCAACGGCAAGGAGCTTTTGGCAGTCCACTTGGCCTTGATGAAATTCAAAAGTCTCCTTCGAAACAAAGTGATAGAGATCAACTCCGACAATACCACAGCCTTGGCGTACATCTCCAAGCAAGGAGGCACACACTCCCTCTCGCTGTACGAGATCGCAAGGGACCTGCTCATTTGGTCAAGAGATCGAGGCATCTCCCTGTTAACGAGGTTTATCCAGGGCGACTTGAACGTCTTAGCAGATTGCCTCAGTCGGAGGGGTCAGGTAATTCCTACGGAATGGACCCTCCACAAGGACGTGTGCAAGAGGCTTTGGGCGACTTGGGGTCAACCCACCATAGACCTCTTTGCCACCTCGATGACCAAGAGACTTCTAATCTATTGCTCTCCAGTCCCAGACCCAGCAGCAATTCACATAGACGCATTTCTCCTAGATTGGTCTCATCTGGACTTATATGCATTCCCACCATTCAAGATTGTCAACAAGGTACTGCAAAAGTTCGCCTCTCACGAAGGGACAAGGTTGACGTTGGTTGCTCCCCTCTGGCCCGCGAGAGAGTGGTTCACCGAGGTACTTCGATGGCTGGTAGACTTTCCAAGAAGTCTTCCTCTAAGGGTAGATCTGTTACGTCAGCCCCACGTAAAGAATGTCCATCAAAACCTCCCCGCTCTTCGTCTGACTGCCTTCAGACTATCGAAAGACACTCAAGAGCTCGAGGCTTTTCGAAGGAGGCAGCCAGTGCGATTGCAAGAGCGAGGAGAGCTTCTACCATTAGAGTATACCAGTCGAAGTGGGAAGTCTTTCGAGACTGGTGCAAGTCAGCATCTGTATCCTCGTCCAGTACCTCTGTAGCCCAAATCGCTGATTTTCTTTTACATCTGAGAAAGGTTCGCTCCCTTTCAGCTCCCACGATTAAGGACTACAGGAGCATATTGGCTTCGGTCTTTCGGCATAGAGGTTTAGATCTTTCCAACTATAAAGATCTCCAAGATCTCCTTAAGTCTTTCGAGACCTCTAAGGAACGTCGTTTGGCAACTCCTGGATGGAACTTAGACGTGGTCCTAAGGTTCCTCATGTCAGACAGGTTTGAGCCATTACATTCAGCCTCCCTGAAGGATCTCACCCTCAAGACACTTTTCCTAGTGTGCTTGGCTTCGGCTAAAAGAGTCAGTGAACTTCATGCCTTCAGTAAGAACATCGGCTTTTCTACAGAAAAAGCCACTTGTTCACTTCAACTTGGTTTCCTGGCCAAAAATGAACTGCCTTCTCGTCCTTGGCCTAAATCTTTTGATATTCCTTGCTTATCAAAGATCGTAGGCAACGAACTGGAAAGAGTATTATGTCCTGTTAGAGCTCTTAAGTTCTATTTAGCTCGTACTAAGTCATTACGAGGTAAATCTGAGGCATTATGGTGCTCAGTTAAGAAACCATCATTGCCTATGTCAAAGAATGCTTTGTCATATTTTATCAGATTTTTAATACGAGAAGCTCATTCTCACTTTAATGAGAAAGACCGATGTTTGCTTAAGGTTAAGACGCACGAAGTTAGAGCTATAGCAACCTCCGTGGCCTTCAAGCAAAATAGATCTCTGCAAAGTATTATGGACGCGACTTTTTGGAGAAGCAAGTCAGTGTTCGCGTCATTTTACTTAAAAGATGTCCAGACTCTTTACGAGGACTGCTACACACTGGGTCCATTCGTTGCAGCGAGTGCAGTAGTGGGTGAGGGTTCTACCACTACACTTCCCTAATTCCAATATCCTTTTTAATCTGTCTCTTGAAATGTTTTTAATATTGTTTTTTTGGGTTGTACGGAAAGCTAAGAAGCCTTTCGCATCCTGGTTGATTTGGCGGGTGGTCAAAGTCATTTCTTGAGAGCGCCCAGATTAGGGGTTTGATGAGGTCCTGTTTGTATGGGTTGCAGCCCTTGATACTTCAGCTCCTGGGAGTCTTTCAGCATCCTAAGAGGATCGCTGGGCTTTGTGAGGAAGACAGACTTACAAGGCAGAGTAATCGTCTAAGTCAACTTCCTTACCAGGTACCTATATATTTGAGTTTTGTTATATTATAACTGTCAAAAACTCTAAGCATATACACTGTAAACTTAATTAACTCTGGTCTCTACCCACCACCTTGGGTGTGAATCAGCTATTATATATTCACCGGCTAAGTTAAATATTTAAAAATTATATTTTAATTATAAAATAAATTTTTGAATATACTTACCCGGTGAATATATAAATTAAAGGCCCTCCCTTCCTCCCCAATAGAGACGCAGCGGGACGAGAAGAATTGAGGCTTGTTTACATGCATTTGCGGTATCTGACCGATAGTTGGCGCTGGTGGGCACACCCGCAACCTTCATAGCGATCGCTCGCGAGTTTTTGTGTGTTTTTTTGTCGAGCCGCTGAGCAGCAGCTATTATATATTCACCGGGTAAGTATATTCAAAAATTTATTTTATAATTAAAGTATCATTTTTCAGTTTTATTTCATAAGTTGGTCTTCTGATAGCTATTTAAGTTTTATAAGGATATCTTTGCTGTTATTGTTCTGAATTGAATTTCCTTGTAATCTGTATTTACAACAAATGATATCTGCGTCAGTGACCTTCAATGTCAGGATGCCAAAAAACTCAAAATTAATTAGTCAATCATCTTGAAAAGAGGCTTGTTCTGATGTTATCTGATCATTTTATGGTTTTAAATTGAATACAGTATTATCTTATTCCATATCTTTATTAAATTATATTGGCATCAATGACATTTGATGTCAGGATGCCAGAGAACTCTAAATTAATCAATCAATCAAAAGAAGACCCAGCGAAAACTAGGCTAGTTTATTACAGTGGAAGATGATGATGATAATGTCACTCCAGCTATTAATGAGGTTTTTGTGTTAATGTGAATTTAACTCATAAGCTGTTTACCTCTTTTGCATCATTTGCTAAATCTAAGAAGTCCAGTCAGTTTTCATACAAAGGCATTGGTTCTAGTTTGCATAGCCTAACTCATTAAATTTTGCCAAGTGGTTCTAGTAAACCAGTCAATATGGGTTCTGATTGTGCACAGCACATATGTAGTCAATCACCTTTCTACGAGCCTCACACTCTTGAATTACTTCAGGTCCTTCTATTGTAAAATCTTCACATTTCCATAATTTGGTCTGTTATATACAACCACTAGGTTCTGAGATAGAAGACCAAGCTGTTAACCTGGATCCTAATATGCTGCCACTTGCCGGAGTAAGCACTCATGAGCTTCCTCTTTATACCTGTATTAATAACTGGGATGGTTCATGTGAAGCAGGAGAGACCAATGTTAGATAAATCTTTTTAAGTTTTTGCAGGAGCTAATCAGTTGCATCATGTTTCAGATAGCAGTGAGCATTGGTTTAATATAGGCTTGGCCACTAATACATCTCATATTTTCATAAATGGTGTTAATGTAGGTGCTACTATCTTAGCTACCAAAACAAGTCCCTTGCCTAGTGCAGGCAGAATTACCATTCTAAGTAAACAAAAGGGCAAGCATGTAATTTTCTTTTGAGAGGATTCTCCAAGATGAAGATGAGGATAATGTATAGGAAGAGCTTGACTGATTAGGATAATGCCTAGGAATAGCTAACTCTAATGATATATCTCCTTTTTGATCTTTAGGTAAACTTATTTCTGATATGTATCCAGATAAACTGCTCAAGGTAAGTTATCATCATCTCATCCTCCTATGCTTATTGACGCAAAAGGGTTCAGTTAGATTTCACCAGTCGTCTCTATCTTGAGCTTTTAATTCAATACTTCTGTATTCATCATCTACTTCACGCTTCATAGTTCTCACCATATATGCCTGGGTCTTCCAACTCTTCTAGTGCCTTGTGGAGCCCAGTTGAAGGTTTGATGAACTAGTTTCTCTTGGGTGGTGCAAAGAGCATGCCCAAACTATTTCCATCTACCCCTCACCAGAATCTCATCCACATATGGCACTCGAGTAATCTCTCTTATAGTTTCATTTAATTGCAATACTTAATGTGGGAGTAGGAGTCTCCTGAAGCTCAGACATCTTCACTAAACACAAAATAAAGGTTCAGAACACAAGAACGTGTGTTGATATCACGGTGCTATAGAAGGAATGATGGGAGAAGTGTGGGTAGTGGTAGTGGTGGGGGGGGGGCAGTAGCCGTAGTAGCAGGCAGTAGTCGGATGTAGAACGGCACCTCGTAGTAATGGGGGATGTTGAGGAAGGAGAGGACTAATTGGTAAGGGACCTCTGATAGTGGTTTTAACCCTTTTACCCCCAAAGAACGTACTGGTACGTTTCACAGAAGCCATCCCTTTAGCCCCATGGACGTACCGGTACGTCCTTGCAAAAAAAATGCTATAAAAATTAGTTTTTCATATTTTTTGATAAATTTTTGAGAAAATTCAGGCATTTTCCAAGAGAATGAGACCAACCTGACCTCTCTATGACAAAAATTAAGGCTGTTAGAGCAATTTGAAAAAAATATACTGCAAAATGTGCTGGGAAAAAAATAACCCCTTGGGGGTTAAGGGTTGGAAATTTCCAAATACCCCGGGGGTAAAAGGGTTAACACGCCCCTGTCACTATACCGACCCCCTATAAGGGTGAGCAAGCTGGATGTATTCCTGGCATTCCATACAACTTTTTTCTCTGGTATATTTAGCAGTATTTATACCTTAGAAATGGTGCTATAAGGAGCATTTCACGGAGCGAAACAGGTACCTCGCCCAGAAATAGATTTTTCCTTCGTCAAAATCCCTTCATTGTCATACCATGACTCACATCTATACAGTAACACAGATCTCACTAAACTACATCTTACTAACTAAGTTATAACACTGCTTAATATTCTAAGTTGTCTATCACTGCCTCCTAAGTTTTAATAAGTTTTCAGACATATTTGATAAGGGATTATCTCAAGTGTAAAGAAAAACTACAAATTCATCTTCCTTTTTAATGATGAAACCTTTTCTCCCATAAAATTGTTCTGTGATTTATAAAACAAATTAGTTCCCTAACCTTGTTATAGATTCAGAT
Source organism: Palaemon carinicauda (assembly GCF_036898095.1). Classification (NCBI taxonomy): domain Eukaryota; kingdom Metazoa; phylum Arthropoda; class Malacostraca; order Decapoda; family Palaemonidae; genus Palaemon; species Palaemon carinicauda. The sequence continues at coordinate 42,369,629 of NC_090762.1, read as the reverse complement.
CTAGTTGATTTGTTTGAACCCACCATTAGTGTAAACAAAAGAAAATCTTTGAATGCAGGATTTCTTTGTGCTACTTGACTAAAGAAATGCTGATTGCTGGTAATAAAGTGGGGAATATACTCAAAATTTTCTCCTTCGTAGAATCTGTAATCGGTGTTATTTCAATTCCTATAGAAGAGAAGTTTGCAGGTCATCAGGATCTTAATATTATTTTGATTATCTAACTTGTTTCGATAAAGATATTTCCGATAGGTCTTCCAGACCTGTAGCAGACTTTGTGAATTTTGTTGTTTTATATTAGATAAAGATAAAATCGATAATGTTGTAACTAAAGTGGACTCCAGGATGCAAAGTGACCATTTGAGGTTGCTTTTTCGAAAAACATGTGTTTTTCCCTATCGTCTGTAGCAACTACTTTCGTAGAATCCTTATCTAAAGGAGTCATTTCGTAAATGTGGTTGACCATCAGGTTTTTGGTCTAACAAGTGTTCCGGCCAAAATGTCAAAGGGATACGTTGAACTTATAGGAGAACACTATGATGGTCTTCCCCAACAGATACTTTTAGGAAGAAGGCTGTCCCACTTTTATCAGGTCTAGGAATGTCTTCATCTTGAGCTATGGGTGCTGTCCATGATCTGAGAGGGCTATCAAATTCCTCTGTTCTCTGAGAGCTTTTCAACATCATCTTAATTGGAATAGGCATAGGGTATTTGATCTAGACACAATTTTAATTCAAGTGATGCAGTACCAACTTCAACTACTGCTTTTGTGGAACGATCCTTGTTGGTTATCCCAGGGACTGTCCATAGTACTTGACTAAGAAGTGAATCTCAAGTGCTAAGTAAGTCTATTTTAGGGCTTTACATTTCCTGTGTCTTTTTATAAAGCAAACATTTGTATTAAACCAAGTTCTGCGGAGAAAAGCAATGTGAACATCCAGTGAGTATAGAAATAATAAATATTACTAAAATTCAATTTTTTCTTTGAAACCTCAAAGCTCCATGACATTCTGAATTGATGTGTATTAGATTTGGAATTTGAGTGTTTCTGACTTTTATTTTAATGTGTATTTTTAGCCACAAGTGACTAGCATTTTGCATTTTCAGTTTGATTTAATTCTAAAAATAACATTTAAAATTTTGCATTTTTTAAAACCTTCACTTGCAATGTACTAAGATTTGTCTAAACACTTTTACAGGAAATGCAAGATTTACAAGCAGAGCTGAAATCTTTGTATGACAAAGAAAAAGAAGATACACAAAGTGAATTGCAATCTGCACAAAAAGCAGCCATAACAAGGTATAGTATTATATCAATTCAATTTTATTTTTCAACACTGGATTGAATGTTATTGATACCAGTTAAAGAAGTGTTAGTAATGATGTCCAATGCATGAAGCTTAATGTATTTTTTATACTGTATTTGAATAAAGTGGGGAGTTTCATAATCCATTTCTAGATCATATTATTTCAATAAAACATTCTTGAAATTCATGCACTGTACTGTACTACTTACAGTCGTCTCACTCTTTTTGCGAAGGTTATGTTCCAGGACCCACTTCCCCCACAAAATATAGAGGAAACCTGTTTTTTGCTATTTACGTGTATGTTAAGCCTCTATAAACTCTCCCCATAGTGTTATAAACTTTTAAAACTTTTCCACACTCTTATAACACTTTGTTACACTTCTATAAACATTTCAGTTACACATGATTTTGTTGCACATAATTCCACTGCTGTATACAGTACAGTACACATGAGGTAGGGCAAACCTACCTTGTGGGTATGGGTATGGGACTAGAATACATTGTCCTAAACACATTCACTATTTTATGCGTATTTTAAGGTTGCGGGACAAGGAGAATTTCTCTAAAATGTTACTACATAATTCAAGGTTCTGGGATGTAAAACATTTCTCTGAAATTATATCACTATATCAGTTACCTAGTCAAGACTCTCCTCCAATCACAATAAGCTTAGTGTTACCCTGTAAATCCATTATTTTTTTCAGGTTCAAAGTTGAAACCAAATTCCTGTCTTCTTGACATCACTTGTCAATGGTGAGAAGGGGTTATATATATATATATATATATATATATATATATATATATATATATATATATATATATATATATATATATATATATATATATATATATATATATGTATGTATGTATGTATGTATATATATATATATATATATATATATATATATATATATATATATATGTATGTATGTATGTATGTATATATATATATATATATATATATATATATATATATATATATATATATATATATATATATATATATATATATATATATATATATATACTGTATATATATATATATATATATATATATATATATATATATATATATATATATATATATATATATATATATACAGTATATATATATAACGGATTTTGAGCGAAGCGAAAAATCTATTTTTGGGTGAGATAGCCATGACGTCCTGATGGAAGGTTCCTTCAGTAGCTTCCTAGGGTATATTTAATTATAGTGGATATTCCCAGAGAATTAAACTAAAGGTTATCACGGGATTCTAACTTCTGGTGCGAGTACCCTAAAGGTTTCCCTCAAGGATATCGTATATCAACAGGGGACGCATGTATTAACACGCTACATAGCTATCTGCACCCCATACAGTATAGAGTTAACACTTCGATATGGAAAGGTGGCTGAGTAACTGAGGAGCCGTTCCAAAGTTACTCTCGTCCGTGGCTACTTTTGGTACTCGAGACGTAAACAAACGGGCGCCATTGGTAAATGACGTCACGTCCGTCCTCATCCTTTCGCCTGTAGCTTCTACGCTAAGTCGGATTTTTCCCAAGTGATTTCCTTATCTGCTTACATCGCCGTAATGTCGTAGCCTTCAGCCTCGCCTTCTTCTGGAAAGTTGAGTACCAGGTCCCAGTATTGTTTAAATAAGCTCTGGCCGTAAAGTAACTTCTACTTTTCGTAAAATATTGTGTTTTGTGGCAGAGCTGTGTATATAATTATTATTATTATTATTATTATTATTGTTATTATTATTATTATTATTATTATTATTATTATTATTATTATTACTTGCTAAACTACAACCCTAGTTGGAAAAGTAGGATGCTCTAAGCCCAGAGGCTCTAACAGGGAAAATAGCCCAGTGAAGAAATGAAACTAGGAAAAATAAAATATTTTGAAAACAGTAACAAAATTCAAATACCTCCTGTATAAAATCTAAAAACTAACAAAACAAGAGAAATAAGATAGAATAGTGTTCCCGTGTGTACCCTCAAGCAAGAGAACTCTAACCCAAGACCATGGTACTGAGGCTATGGCACCACCCAAGACTAGAGAACAGTGGTTTGATTTTGGAGTGTCCTTCTCCTAGAAGAGCTGCTTACCATAGCTAAAGAGTCTCTTCTACCCTTACCTAGAGGAAAGTGGCCACGGAAAAATGATAGTGCAGTAATCCCTTGGGTGAAGAAAAATTGTTTGGTAATCTCAGTGTTGTCAGGTGTATGTGGTAATCTCAGTGTTGTCAGGTGTATGAGGACAGAGGAGAATATGTAAAGAATAGGCCAGACTATACGGTGGTGTATGTGTAAGCGAAGGGAAAATGAACCGTAACCCGAGAGAAGAATCCAATGTAGTACTGTCTGGCCAGTCAAAGGACCCCATAACTCCTTAGCAGAAGTATCTCAACTGGTGGCTGGTGCCCTGGCTAACCTACTTCCTACTGTATATATTGCCACTGGTAATTTTAGGTAGGGCGAGGAGGCGAGGAAGAAAAAGGAACTAAAGAGGGTGTTAGAGAGACAGTAGTAATACTGTACTGAAAAGGCCGTGACTTTGTTTAGAGTGGACAACACTTTGCCAGAGCGATGCCCACACACTCTGGTTCCACACCTTTCCCCTGCAGCACAAAGGTGTGACGTGCAAGACTATGATGCGGAGATATATATACAGTGATACCTCTGGATACGAAAGTTTCTGCTTACGAAAAATTCAGGATACGAAAAGCGATACAAAGATTTTTATGCCCCAGCATACGAAAAAATTTTCAGGATACGAAAAGCTTACGAGATCCCAACTCGTCGCCGAGAGTACAGTACCTTTTTTTTCAGGGTATCAACCCTTAATTTAGGTTTACAGGTAACAATACACCTTCACTGATCCAAATGCTTTACATATAGTACCGTAACTTTTATACAGTAGTAAAGAAAACGGACAGTTTTCTTAGGGCTTGGAGGGGATAACTAGGCTATAACTACATTTCTGGGCTCGAACCTGTGCCGCCCAGTGAATAAGCTCCATTTAAGCACTTATTCTTAGGTAATTTACTGCTAAATATACCAGAGAAAAAATGTAAAGGAGTGCTAGGTTAACTAGCTCGCTCACCTATTGGTGTCGGTATAAAATTGGGCGTATAATCCAGAGGTCCCGCACTATTTAGATTAATCCACGACAGAGAACCCCAATAGAGGAGAGCCGTTCAACCTCACTCGGTACTACTACAATGCATCCGCTCAGAACCCAACTCCGTTTAGCACGACTTGTGCAGTAACCCGCATTTTTCTAGTGCTCTCGATTTTTGGATATTTTCTAGTGAATTATGGCTTCTTCGTCGGTTTCCCAGGAGACACCGTCTAAGTTAAGTACCAAGCTGGGTTTTACTGTGTTTTGAGCAACCTAGATCGTTTAATATTTATATTATAGGAGTTTATTCTCTTCGTTCATACCGATCTTGCTTGATTTCACTACAGTTGGTACTCCTGTTTTTGAGAGCTTTTAATTTTCACTTGCGGTGTTATTATGTGTATTATTTTTATTATCAAATATTATTTGTTATTGTGAATATTCATTATTTAGCGTTTAGAATCCTCGTGGTTCAATTTTTGGGCCGATATCATTTACGTATCGCTATGGCTGCCGACCGTGCTAAGGCGGCAATGTTATTTTAGCCATCAGGTGTGTCTTTTGTGATTTAATTATTTATGTTGCATGCCTTGCCCAAAAATTTTCTATGTGTTTATTCATATATTTAACGCTATTATTAATTTTATAATGAATATTTGTGCCATTACTCCGTTTGATCTGTCTGATTGGGGATCGTCAGTTGGTAGCCCTGCTGCCTCGTATCACGTGATCCTCCCCCACGCTCCCCCTCTAGCTAGGTGGGAGGCTAGGCTTCTCCCCCCTCCACTAAGGGACCGTTGCCTTCCCTCCTTTTAGAGGGGGTAGTTAAGTGTTTATGGACTTTGTCCTCCGGGTGGCCCGGCGGTTTAGTCTCTGTCTAGTCTGGTTGGCCACCGGTCAACAGAGTTGGATCCCGGTGCACCCTATTTTATATTCACTTTTCATTCTGGCTTATGTTATACGAAACCCTCCGGGTTCGATTGGCAGTTCTTAGTTACAGTTCCGCCCCCCTATTATTTTATAACATTTCCTATGATGATTATATATGACAGATCACTACCCCGGAGTCTCTAAAGGAATTGGTATTGAATATACCTTTATTTCCCGGCCCGGGGTCTACCCCACCCCGGGAAATTAGACACTATGTGTCTTAATTCCTTGTTATTGCATCCTTTTTTATGCTCCCGGCTTGACCGGAATGGATGGCTATACTTTAGTTTCAAGTTAGACTTATGTTTAGGCCCGGGACCCCTGGTCCCGCCCCTATGTAAGAATATTACAGTTAGCTCTAACCTTGCGTTAGACCTATGTTAGGCCCGGGTCCTCCGGACCCGCCCCTATAAAAAAAAAAAAAAAAAAAAAAAAAAATTTATTTTATTTTTTACAGTCTAATCTTGTGTTAGACCTATGTTAGGCCCGGGTCCTCCGGACCCGCCCCTACTTAAAAGAATAGTACAGTTAAGCTCTTTTCTTGTGTTAGACCTATGTTAGGCCACTTAAAGAATAGTACAGTTAAGCTCTAATCTTGTGTTAGACCTATGTTAGGCCCGGGTCCTCCAGACCCGCCCCTAATTAAGAGAATTACAGTTTCTCATATACTATTCTTTTTACAGATGGTGCATTGTCTGACGCCGGCCTGTGCAGCTGTTCTGCACCAGCCTTGTGGCCACTCCGTCTGCCGATCTCACGCCCCTTGTGGGGTTCAACTGGAAGACGTTGTGGTATGGCACCCGGATAACTGTGTGATTTGCTTCGACCTCATCACTACCCTTGGATCTGACTCGGTGAGTCCCGTTGGCTATATTGCCTTCTTATTTTATTTACTATTAGTAAGATATCTATGGTCTTGAAGGACCATTGGGAGTCTCCCTTTTATAATTCCCCCTATTATTTCAGGCATCCCCGGAGCAAAAGTCTGCGGCTCGGGCCACACTGAAGGTGTGGATTGGTGGGTTTGCCCGGAATGTAAAGTCTAAGCGGCCGTACGTCCTATCTGAGGACTACTGCACCATGGTTTACCCCAACGCCAAGTCTTCAGCTGCTGTGGCTAGGCATGTGGCAGCTCCCATCATTGCCCACATTGATGCCACTATAACGGGTCTCATCGACCCAGAGCAAGATCCATCGGACGCCCCCGGAGGTCTGGAGGACAATGTTGCCTCCATGAACCTGGACGTCGAACCAATGTTGCTAGACGAGCCGGATACAGGTAGGGTGGTAAGTGAGGCAGGTGTGTCCGGCGCTGAGATTCCTATCCTCAGCCCCGCTCTTTCTTCTTCTTCTGATCGCTCTTCCTTTCTTGGATTTTCTGGGGACCGTGATTCGTCTCAACGTTCATACCCGGTTCCCCCTAAGGATAAGTCTACTTCAAGGACCTTACCCAAAGCTCGCAAGCCTCACAAGACTTCTCATGGCTCTAAACATGGTACGAACCCGTCTTCAAAGACCTCTGGTTCCTCCTCTAAGTCTCACGACCCGGGAGTTCCTTCCGCCCCTCCTGCTGCTAGCCCGGGCCTTTCCGAATCAGCTATGCTTCGCATCGTGTCGGAGATGCAGGAAAAGTTGGTTTCGGAGATGCAGTCGAGGATGGACACGATGTTCTCTAACTTCGGTCAGAGAATTGGGGCTTTAGAGCAAGGAGCTCCGGAGAGAGTCCAAAGCTCTCTCATACCGGATGCCTCTAAGCTCCTGCCGTTTGCCAAGAACAACCCCTGGCGGATGGCTCTTCATTCCCCGTTCTCAGACGGAATGTTGACTCTGGAGGGCCTTGGCACTCGTCCTCTAGAGGACTTTGAATTCTTTCCTCCGGGTCTGGCATTTCCATTTCATGGTTATGCCAGACTTACCGAGGAAGCTTTAGTCCGATTAGACAAGGTCCCCAAAGAGACGGTCATCTTCCCGAAGGAGCAAGCCCAATCTGTTTGGGCCAGATTTTTGAATGACATCGGCTGCACTAACACCATGCTGACGCCTCATAAAAGCTCCTTTACGATGTTCTTAATGGACAAGACCACCTTGACTCCATGCGTCAATAAGGTGGCAGAGCTTGCCTTTCAATATGCTCTGGAGGAGAAGCCCTTGCCTCCCATCCGAGAGGTGGATCCAATCTCCCTCCTTCTTCCCTCAGGTATTGAGTGTTGGGACAACGTCCATACCACCTTTACCTCCGGCAAGCTTGCAGCAGACTGTGCCTCAGTCTTGTTTAGTGAGAAGCTTCCCCGTCTCCCGGAATCTCTCATTAAACAGGAATATGATTCCCGCCTACGTGTGGGCCGTACTCTAAACCTGGCCACATCCACGGAGTCGATAGCCTTGACTTACGATACGGAGAGTATTTTTAAGTCTCTCAACAAGGCTACGTTACAGTCGTTATATTATGACTTGTATGACTTTGCTACTGCTAAACGCAGATGTCGCAAGCATGTTCTAGCTGAGGCGACGATTAGGCATGAACCTAATAAACTCATCCGGTCCTCCTGTTGGGGTTCAAATCTCTTCCCCGAGGATCTCGTAGAGGAAGTCTTGGCGGAGGCCACTAGGGTTAATCAGAGCCTTAAAGCCCGTTGGGGTTTGACCCCTAAACGCAAGTATGACCCCGCAAATTATCAAGCCCGGGGTAGGAAGAAGCTTAGACCATATACCTCCACCCAGTTCAGGCAACAACAGAGTGCTTCATCCAACTTCCGGCTGCCTCTTCCTCCATCTTCTGTTGCCCCTGCACAGCCCTCCACCTCTCGGGCTCCTTCGGATGACTATGTCACCGTTCTGCTACCTAAGAGCCAGCTTTCTGGTGCCTCCGCCACTTCCCCTGCCTTTAACCAGTCCTACGAGGCTCATAGCTCTTCCCAGAGTTATGGTAGAGGTAGAGGCTACCACCGTGGCTCTAACCAGAACAAAGGCAGGGGAAGAGCCTTTCGCAGAGGAAAGAACTTCCGAGGCGGACGTGGAGGCAACTCCTCAAACCAATACTGAGGTGCAGCAGGTAGGGGGGAGGCTCTATGCCTTCCGCAACAAATGGAGGTTCAGTCCCTGGGCGTTCAGTATCATCTCCAAGGGACTAGGGTGGAGTTGGATTCAAGGACCTCCTCCTCCGAACAAATTTCATCAACATTCCACCCCGGACCTGGTCGAATTTGTCCAGGATCTTTTACAAAAGAATGCCATACAAGAAACGAAACATCTGAAGTTTCAAGGTCGGCTGTTCAGTGTCCCGAAGAAGGATTCAGACAAGAGAAGAGTGATTCTAGATCTATCCCTTCTCAACTTGTCCATTCAATGCGACAAGTTTCGAATGCTTACCGTCTCGCAGGTGCGGACCTTACTTCCCCGTGGGGCCGTCACCACCTCTATCGATCTTACAGACGCCTACTATCACGTCCCGATAGCGAGACACTTCCGTCCGTACCTAGGCTTTCGCTTAGGGGACAAAAGTTACTCCTTCAAGGTGATGCCTTTCGGGCTCAACATTGCCCCAAGGATCTTCACAAAGCTAGCAGAAGTCGCTGTTCAGGAACTCAGGAATCAAGGGATTCAAGTAGTAGCCTATCTGGACGACTGGCTCATTTGGTCAGACACCTCCCAAAATTGCCTAAAAGCCACTCACAAAGTCATCCATTATCTTCAATCTCTAGACTTCCAGATCAACTTCAAGAAGTCCCGTCTTCTTCCAAAATCGAAGTTCCAATGGCTCGGCCTGCAATGGGATCTTATATCTCATACTCTGTGTCTTCCCAGACCCAAGAGGTTAGAGATTGCAAGGAACACCAAACGCTTTCTCAAAGACAAAGTAAGTTCCAGACGGCTTCAAGAGAAGATTCTGGGGTCCCTTCAGTTTGCCTCAGTGACGGATCTTCTTCTGAAGGCAAAATTGAAAGATATCAATCGTGTCTGGCGTTCGAGGGCGAACCGGAAGCTCCGGGACAGGAAAGTCCGCCTTCCTCCCATTCTACGGGAAAGACTTCTTCCTTGGACAAGAGCAAACAGTCTGTCAAAGTCAGTTCCCCTTCGATTTCCGCCCCCGGAATTAATCATTCACACAGACGCATCCCTATCAGGTTGGGGCGGCTATTCTCAGCTCAAGAAAGTTCAAGGTCTTTGGACTCCCTTGTTCCGCCATTTTCACATCAATGTGCTAGAGGCCATGGCAGTTCTTCTAACCCTGAAACGTCTCGCTCTTCCCAAGAAACAACACCTTCGTCTGGTCCTCGACAGCGAAGTGGTGGTCCGCTGCCTCAACAGAGGCGGGTCAAAGTCAGGGCCTCTGAACCATGTTCTAGTAGCCATATTCTCCCTAGCAGCCTCGAACCGTTGGCATCTTTCAGCTGTCCACCTGGCGGGAGTCCGGAATGTAGTGGCAGACGCCCTGTCCCGGACCTCCCCTCTAGAATCGGAATGGTCACTCGATCTAAAGTCATTTCGGTGGATTCTCTCTCAGGTTCCCGGCCTCCAAGTGGACCTCTTCGCCACGGAATCCAACCACAAATTGAGAGTATATGTGGCTCCCAATCTAGACCCTCAGGCTTACGCCACAGACGCCATGTCACAGAATTGGGACAACTGGGAAAAGATTTATCTCTTTCCCCCGGTGAATCTTTTGCTGAAAGTTCTAGACAAACTGAGATCCTTCAAGGGACAAGTAGCCTTGGTCGCACCCAACTGGCCCAAGAGCAACTGGTATCCTCTCCTGTGGGAGTTGAGACTATACCCTCACCCGATACCCAATCCGGTTCTGTCTCAGATAGTACAAACACGCGTTGTGTACGCTTTCTCAAACATTCAGAGCGCCCTAACTTTATGGACTTTATGAAGTTTGCGGCTATGCATGGTGCCAATATTGATCCTCAAAACACCTTGTTCCTAGAATCAGATAAACGGGATTCCACCATCCGTCAGTATGACTCTGCAGTTAAAAAGTTGGCAAAATTTTTAATAGACTCAGACGTGAACTGTATGAACTTGAACCTTACAGTCACTTTCTTTAGATCTTTATTAGAATCAGGTCTGGCAGCCAATACTATCACCACTATTAAATCGGCTCTGAAAAAGATCTTCCTAGTGGGTTTTAACATAGACTTAACCGACTCTTTGTTAGCTTCAATTCCGAAAGCTTGTGCCAGACTGAAACCGGTTACTCGTCCTACCCCGGTGACCTGGTTCCTTAATGACGTACTCAAATTGGCTTCTGATACCATTAACAGTTCTTGTGATTACATGCCCCTTCTCAGGAAAACACTTTTCCTAGTGAGCTTGGCTTCCGGGGCAAGAATTTCTGAATTGGCAGCCTTGTCGAGAGACCCGGGTCATATTGACTTTCTGCCTTCAGGAGAGGTCCTTCTTTCTCCTAACAAATTCTTTTTGGCTAAGAATGAAGACCCTCAAAACATATGGACCTCCTGGAAAATTGTTCCCCTCACGCAAGATCCGTCGCTGTGCCCTGTCACTACTCTTAGGTCTTATCTATCCCGGACCTCCTCTAACTCCTCGGGGCCTCTATTCGTTAGAGAACAAGGCGGTACCATTACTATTAAAGGGATCAGGCAACAAATTTTGTATTTTATTAAACAAGCTAACCCTGACTCTTTTCCTCTTGCACATGATATCAGGGCGGTTGCCACCTCGGTGAACTTCTTTCACCACATGAATTTTACAGACCTTTCCAGGTATACAGGGTGGAAATCACCGTCAGTGTTCAAGAAACACTACCTTAAACATTTGGAAGCCCTAAAATTTTCTACAGTAGCCGCAGGGAGCGTAGTTACTCCCGAGTAACTCACAGGTTAATGCCTTGACTCTTTATCTCTCCCTCTTACCTGCCTCATTTATACCCTATTGTATTCGTTGGTCTCGCACCTGAATACTGTTATTATATTTTATGCTCCTGAGTATCTGTATATATTATCACTCACGGCATTATTATACCTACCTTATTGGATTTATGTTCATATTTAAGATACCCTTATAATTGTTTTTTGGTACTCATCTCTGATTAAAGCATCCTGTATTTCTCTTACGCTTATGTTTTTTCCTTTATTTTGCAAGTTTGGTGACATTTTTCTCTTGTATAGATTCACTGGGCGGCACAGGTTCGAGCCCAGAAAAGGGATTTTGACGTAGGAAAAATCTATTTCTGGGCGAAGGACCTGTGCCGCCCAGTGAACCCTCCCAGCTCCTCTCCCTTGGAGTCCCCAAACTTTGGGTGGTAAGGAGTTGGGTTCTGAGCGGATGCATTGTAGTAGTACCGAGTGAGGTTGAACGGCTCTCCTCTATTGGGGTTCTCTGTCGTGGATTAATCTAAATAGTGCGGGACCTCTGGATTATACGCCCAATTTTATACCGACACCAATAGGTGAGCGAGCTAGTTAACCTAGCACTCCTTTACATTTTTTCTCTGGTATATTTAGCAGTAAATTACCTAAGAATAAGTGCTTAAATGGAGCTTATTCACTGGGCGGCACAGGTCCTTCGCCCAGAAATAGATTTTTCCTACGTCAAAATCCCTTTTCTGGGCTTGAACCTGTGCCACCCAGTGAATAAGCTCCTATTAGCACTTATTCTTAGGTAAATTACTGCTAAATATACCAGAGAAAAAATGTAGAGGAGTGCTAGGTTAACTAGCTCGCTCACCTATTGGTGTCGGTATAAAATTGGGCGTATAATCCAGAGGTCCCGCACTATTTAGATTCATCCACGACAAAGACCCCAAGAGGAGAGCCGTTCAACCTCACTCGGCACCACCAACTCTGCATCCGCTCAGAACTCAACTCCTTTTTAGCACGCCTGTGTGGTAACCCGCTTGTTTGTGCTCTCGTGTTTTGCCTTATTTTTCGCTGGATTATGGCTTCTACATCGGTTTCCCAGGAGTCACCGTCTAAGTTAAGTACCAAGCTATGTTTTGCTGTGTTTTGAGCAATCTAGATCGTTTAATATTTAAATTATAGGAGTTTATTCTCTTCGATCATATCGGTCTTGCTCGATTCCTCTTACGGTTGGTACTCCTGTTTTGAGAGCTTTTAGTTTCACTCGCGGTGTTACTAAGTGTATTATTTTTATTATTAGTTAAAATTTTTTATATGTTTTATTGTGGATATTCATTATTTAGCGTTTAGAACCCTTGTGGTTCATATTTAGGGCCGATATCAAGTTACGTATCGTAGATGGCTTGCCGACCTTCGTTACTAGGCGGCAATTTTATCATATAAGCCATCAGGTGTTGTCCTTTTGGATTTATTTATTATGTTGCATACCTTGCCCTAATTTTTTATGTGTATATTTATATATTTTTCAACGCTATTACTATTATAATGAATATTTTTGCTTATTACTCCGTATGATCTGTTTGGTAGTGTTTGGGGATCGTCAGTTGGTAGCCCTGCTGCTCCGTATCACGTGATCCTCCCCCAAGCTCCCCCTCTCGCTAGGTTGGTGGCTAGGCTTCTCTCCCCCCTCCCCTAGGGGACCGTTGCCTTCCCTCCTTTTAGAGGGGGTAGTTCAGTGTTTATGGACTTTGTCCTCCGGGTGTCCCGGCGGTTTCGTCTCTGTCTAGACGGGTTGGCCACCGGTCAACAGAGTAGGATCCCGGTGCACCCTATTTTATATTCACCTATCACACTTTTATTATGTTATACGAAACCCTCCGGGTTCTGTTGGCGGTTCTTATCTACAGTTCCGCCCCCCTCTTAATTTATAACAGTTCCTATGATTATATATGATTATATATGACAGATCACTATCCCGGAGTTCCTATATGTATTGGTTTATGGATATACTTTTATTTCCCGGCCCGGGGCTTAACCTCGCTCCGGGAAATCAGACACCATGTGTCTTAATTCTATGTTGCATCCTTCTTTATGATCCCGGCTCGACCGGAATGGATAGCTATACTCTAGTCTTAAGTTAGACTTATGTTTAGGCCCGGGTCCTCCGGACCCGCCCCTACTTAAGAGTATTACAGTTAAGCTCTAGTCTTAAGTTAGACTTATGTTAGTCCCGGGTCCTCCGGACCCGCCCCTACTTAAGAGAATTACAGTTTCTCATATACTATTCTTTTTATAGATGGTGCATTGTCAGACGACGGCCTGTGCGGCTGTTCTTCATCAGCCTTGTGGCCATACTGTATGTAGGTCTCACGCCCTCTGCGGAGTTCAGCTGGAGGACATCGTGGTCTGGCACCCTGATAACTGTATGGTCTGTTTTGACCTCATCACCACCCTCGGATCTGATTCGGTGCGTCCCGTTGGCTATGTTGTCTTTCTAATTATTTTACCTTTTTTGGTATACATACACTATTTAGTAAGATTTCTATGGTCTTGAAGGACCGCCGGGAATCTTCCTTTCTGTAATTCCCACTATTATTTCAGGCATCCCCGGAGCAGAAGACTGCGGCTCGGGCCACACTGAAAGTGTGGGTTGGGGGATTTGCCCGAAACGTGAAATCTAAACAGCCTTACGTCCTATCTGAAGACTACTGTGCCATGATCTACCCTAATGCCAAGTCTTCAGCCGCTGTGGCTAGGCATGTTGCGGCACCCATCATTGCCGACATTGATGCCACCATAGCGGGATTCATCGACCAGGAACAAGATCCGTTGGATGCCCCCGGAGATCTGGAAGACAATGTTGCTTCCATGAACTTGGATGTTGAACCTATGTTATTGGATGATCCGGATGCAGGTAGGGTGGTAAGTGAGGCAGGTGTTACCGGCGCTGAGATTCCTATCCTCAGCCCCGCTCTTTCTTCTTCATCTGATCTCTCTTCTTTTCATGGTTTTTCTGGGGACCGTGATTCGTCTCATCGATCACACCCGGTTCCCCCCAAAGATAAGTCTACATCTAGAACTTTGCCAAAAGCTCGTAAGCCCCACAAGGCTTCCCATAGTTCCAAGTCAAATACAAACCCGTCATCTAAGGCTTCTGGCTCCTCCTCTAAGTCTCACGACCCGGGAGTACAATCCGCCACTTCTGCTCCTAGCCCGGGCCTTTCCGAATCAGCCATGCTTCGCATCGTGTCGGAGATGCAATCTAAGATTGTGTCGGAAATGCAGGCCAAGATGGACACGATGTTCTCTAACATTGGTCAGAGACTTGGGGCATTAAAGCAAGGTGCTCCGGAGCGAGTTCAAAGCTCTCTCATCCCGGATGCCTCTAAGCTCCCGCCGTTTACCAAGAATAACCCTTGGCGCATGGCTCTTCATTCCCCATTCTCAGACGGGATGTTAACATTGGAAGGTCTTGGCACTCGTCCTCTAGAGGATTTTGAATTCTTTCCTCCTGGTCTAGCATTTCCATTTCATGGTTATGCCAGGCTTACCGAGGAAGCTCTGGTTCGGCTGGATAAGGTCCCCAAAGAGACTGTCATTTTCCCAAAAGAACAAGCCCAATCTGTTTGGGCTAGGTTCCTGAATGATATTGGTTGCACCAATACCATGTTGACGCCTTATAAGAGTTCTTTCACAATGTTCTTAATGGACAAAAACACCGTGACTCCATGCGTCAATAAGGTAGCAGAGCTTGCTTTCCAATATGCTCTGGAGGAGAAGCCCTTGCCTCCCATCCGAGAGGTGGATCCGATCTCCCTCCTTCTTCCTTCAGGTAATGAGTGTTGGGACAATGTCCATACCACTTTTACTTCTGGCAAGCTAACAGCGGACTGTGCTTCAGTTATGTTTAGTGAACGGCTTCCCCGTCTCCCGGAATCCCTTATTAAACAGGAGTATGATTCCCACCTACGTGTTGGTCGAACTTTGAACTTGGCCACGTCTACGGAGTCGATAGCCTTAACTTATGATACTGAGAGTATCTTTAAGTCTCTCAATAAGGCTACTTTGCAGTCATTATATTTCGATTTATATGACTTTGCTATTGCTAAACGTAGGTGCCGCAAACACGTCCTGGCTGAGGCGACTATTAGGCACGAGCCTAATAAACTTATCCGGTCCTCTTGCTGGGGTTCAAATCTTTTCCCTGAGGATCTTGTGGAGGAAGTCTTGGCAGAGGCTACTAGAGTCAATCAGAGCCTTAAAGCCCGTTGGGGTTTGACTCCTAAGCGGAAATATGATCCCGCAAATTACCAAGCCCGGGGTAGGAAGAAGCTCCGCCCGTATACCTCCACCCAGTTCCGGCAACAGCAGAGTAGTTCGTCCGTTTTCCGACAGCCTCTTCCTCCATCTCCTGCTGCTCCTGCACAGCCTTCCACCTCTCAGGCTCCTTCATCGGACGACTATGTCACCGTTCTGCTCCCTAAGAGCCAGCTTCCCGGTGCCTCCACCACCTCTCCAGCCTTTAACCAGTCTTATGAGGCTCAAGGCTCTTCCCAGAGTTATAACAGAGGTAGAGGCTACCACCGTGGTTCAAACCAGAACAGAGGTAGAGGCAGATTCTTTCGCAAGGGAAAGAACTTCCGAGGCGGACGTGGAGGCAACTCCTCAAGCCAATACTGAGGTGCAGCGGGTAGGGGGGAGGCTTTATGCCTTCCGCAACAAATGGAGGTTCAGTCCCTGGGCTTTCAGTATCATCTCCAAGGGACTGGGGTGGAGTTAGATTCAAGGACCTCCTCCTCCGAACAGATTTCATCAACATTCCACTCCGGACCTAGTCGAATTTGTCCAGGACCTGTTACAAAAGAACGCCATACAAGAAACGAAACACCTGAAGTTTCAGGGTCGGCTGTTCAGTGTCCCGAAGAAGGATTCGGACAAGAGAAGAGTGATTCTAGACCTATCCCTTCTCAACTTGTCCATTCAATGCGACAAGTTTCGAATGCTTACCGTCTCGCAGGTGCGGACCTTACTTCCCCGCGGGGCCGTCACCACCTCTATCGATCTTACAGACGCCTATTATCACGTCCCGATAGCGAGACACTTCCGTCCGTATCTAGGCTTCCGCCTAGGGGACAAAAATTACTCCTTCAAGGTGATACCTTTCGGGCTCAACATCGCCCCAAGGATCTTCACAAAGTTAGCAGAAGTTGCTGTTCAGGAACTCAGAAATCAAGGGATTCAAGTAGTAGCCTATCTGGACGACTGGCTCATTTGGCCAGACACCTCCCAAAATTGCCTAAAAGCCACTCACAGAGTCATCCAATACCTTCAATCTCTAGGCTTCCAGATCAACTTCAAGAAGTCCCGTCTTCTTCCGAAATCAAAGTTCCAATGGCTCGGCCTGCAATGGGATCTTATATCTCATACTCTGTGTCTTCCCAAACCCAAGAGGTTAGAGATTGCAAGGAACACCAAACGCTTTCTCAAAGACAAAGTACTGTAAGTTCCAGACGACTCCAAGAGAGGATCCTAGGGTCCCTTCAATTTGCCTCAGTGACGGATCTACTTCTGAAGGCAAAATTGAAAGATATCAATCGTGTCTGGCGTTCGAGGGCGAACCGGAAGCTCCGGGACAGGAAAGTCCGCCTTCCTCCCATTCTCCGGGAAAGACTTCTTCCTTGGACAAGGGCCAACAATCTGTCAAAGTCAGTTCCCCTTCGATTTCCGCCTCCGAAGTTAATCATTCACACGGACGCATCCCTATCAGGTTGGGGAGGCTATTCTCAGCTCAGGAAAGTTCAAGGTCTTTGGTCTCCCTTATTCCGCCAATTTCACATCAATGTGCTAGAGGCCATGGCAGTTCTTCTAACCCTGAAACGTCTCGCTCCACCCAAGAGACAACACCTTCGTCTGGTTCTCGACAGCGAAGTGGTGGTCCGCTGCCTCAACAGAGGCGGATCAAAATCAGGGCCTCTGAACCATGTTCTAGTAGCCATATTCTCCCTAGCAGCCTCGAACCGTTGGCATCTTTCAGCTGTCCACCTGGCGGGAGTCCGGAACGTAGTGGCAGACGCCTTGTCCCGGACCTCCCCTCTAGAATCGGAATGGTCACTCGATCTAAAGTCATTCCGGTGGATTCTCTCTCGGGTTCCCGGTCTCCAAGTGGACCTCTTCGCCACGGAGTCCAACCACAAATTGAGAGTATATGTGGCTCCCAATCTAGACCCTCAGGCTTACGCCACAGACGCCATGTCACAGAATTGGGACATCTGGGAAAGGATTTATCTCTTTCCCCCGGTGAATCTTTTACTGAAAGTCCTAGACAAACTGAGATCCTTCAAGGGACGAGTAGCCTTGGTCGCACCCAACTGGCCCAAGAGCAATTGGTACCCTCTCCTGCGAGAGTTGAGACTACATCCTCACCCGATACCCAATCCGGTTCTGTCTCAGATAGTACAAACACGCGTTGTGTACGCTTTCTCAAACATTCAGAGCGCCCTAACTTTATGGACTTCATGAAGTTTGCGGCCATGCATGGTGCCAATATCGATCCTCAAAACACCCTGTTCCTAGAATCAGATAAACGGGATTCCACCATCCGCCAATATGATTCTGCGGTTAAAAAGTTGGCTAAATTTTTGATAGACTCAGACATACACTGTATGAACTTGAACCTTACAGTCACTTTCTTTAGAACTTTATTAGAATCAGGTCTGGCAGTCAATACTATCACCACTATTAAATCTGCTTTGAAAAAGATCTTCCTAGTGGGTTTTAACATAGACTTAACCGACTCTTTGTTAGCTTCAATTCCGAAAGCCTGTGCCAGACTGAAACCGGTTACTCGTCCTACCCCGGTTACCTGGTTCCTTAATGATGTACTCAAATTGGCTTCTGATACCATTAACAGTTCTTGTGATTACATTCCCCTTCTCAGGAAAACACTTTTCCTGGTGAGCTTGGCTTCCGGGGCAAGAATTTCTGAACTGGCAGCCTTGTCAAGAGACCCGGGTCATATTGAGTTCCTTCCTTCGGGAGAGGTCCTTCTTTCACCTAACAAATTCTTTTTAGCTAAGAACGAAGACCCTCAGAACAGATGGTCCTCCTGGAAAATTGTTCCCCTCACGCAAGATCCGTCTCTGTGCCCTGTTACTACTCTTAGGTCTTATTTATCCCGGACCTCCTCTAACTCCTCGGGGCCTCTATTCGTTAGAGAACAAGGCGGTACCATTACCATTAAAGGGATCAGGCAACAAATTTTGTATTTTATTAAACAAGCTAGCCCTGACTCTTTTCCTCTTGCACATGATATCAGAGCGGTTGCTACTTCGGTGAACTTTTTTCACCACATGAATTTTACGGACCTTTCCAGGTATACAGGGTGGAAATCACCGTCAGTGTTCAAGAAACACTACCTTAAACATTTGGAAGCCCTTAAATTTCCTACAGTAGCTGCAGGGAGCGTAGTTACCCCCAGGTAACTCACATGTTAATTCCTTGTCCTTTTATCTCTCCCCCTTACCTGCCTCATTTATACCCTATTTGTATTCGTTGGTTTCGCACCTGATTACTATTACTATATTTGTAAATTTTTGACCTCTGAGTATCTGTATATATCATCACTCACGGCATTATTATACCTTACCTTTTTGTCAATTGTTCTACCAAGTGGATTTATGTTCTTTTTAAGATACCCTTATAGCTGTTTTTGGCACTCATCTCTGATTAAAGTAACTTGTATTTTCCTTATGTTTATGTTTTTCCTTTATTTTGCAAGTTTGGTGACATTTCTCTTGTATATATTCACTGGCCGGCACAGGTTCAAGCCCAGAAAAGGGATTTTGACGTAGGAAAAATCTATTTCTGGGCGAGGGACCTGTGCCGCCCAGTGAACCCTCCCAGCTCCTCTCCCTTGGAGTCACCAAACTGTGGGTGCTAAGGAGTTGGGTTCTGAGCGGATGCAGAGTTGGTGGTGCCGAGTGAGGTTGAACGGCTCTCCTCTTGGGGTCTTTGTCGTGGATGAATCTAAATAGTGCGGGACCTCTGGATTATACGCCCAATTTTATACCGACACCAATAGGTGAGCGAGCTAGTTAACCTAGCACTCCTTTAAATTTTTTCTCTGGTATATTTAGCAGTAATTTACCTAAGAATAAGTGCTAATAGGAGCTTATTCACTAGGCGGCACAGGTCCCTCGCCCAGAAATAGATTTTTCCTACGTCAAAATCCCTTTATTGAATAATCTCATGGTGGTTTCTGGAATGGATTAGGCTGTTGTTAACGGTTGTGTTAATTATTGAATGATAGAAATGGCTGCATTGCATGTTTATTACTACAGTTTAGCATGTTTATGAAAGAAAAGGTGTCTTTTCATAAGGCTTGGAACGGATTAGGCTATTTACATGTAAAACACGACTCAGGATACGAAACCGTATCCTGGACGGATTACTTTCGTATGCTGAGGCATCACTGTATATATATATATATATATATATATATATATATATATATATATATATATATATATATATATATATATATATATATATATATATATATATATATATATATATATATATATATATATATATATATATATTATATATTCATTTATTTCTCTATACAACAACAATAAATGTAGCTACTTCTAATCCTCTGCAAGATAAAGGGCTCAGACATGTCCTTATTCTTGTCTGGGGTTTGGCCAGGGCAGCAGCCATCCATAGAGATACTATCATCAGAGAGTTATTGGGTTCTTTGACTGACCAGACAATAATACATTGGATCCCTCTCTGGTTATGGCTCATTTTTTCTTTACCTACATATACACTGAATAGTCTGTCCTATTCTTTCCACACTCTTCACTTTCCTCTTATACCTGACAACACTGAAATCACCAAGCAATTCTTCTTTGCTTAAGGGGTTAACTACTGCACTGTATTAGTTCAGTGGCTACTTTCCTCTTGGTAACGGTAGAATACTCTTTAGCTATGGTAAGCCCCTCTTCTAGGAGGGCACTCCAAAATCAAACCGTTGTTCTCTAGTCTTGGGTAGTGAAATAGCCTCTGTACCATGGTCTTCCACTGGCTTTGAGTAGAGTTCTCTTGCTTGAGGGTACACCCGGGCACACTATTCTATCTTATATCTCTCTGCCTTTGGTATTGTGAAGATTTTTAGTTAATACTGGAAAGATTTGTTTTAATGTTGATACTGTTCTTAAAATATCCTATTTTAATGGTTCATTACTTCTTTTGTAGTTTATATGTTTCTTTATTTCTTCTCCTCACTGGACTATTTTTGCTTTTTGGAGCCCTTGGGTTTTTAGCATCCTGCTTTTCCAACTAGGGCTATAGTTTAGCTAGTGATAATGATAATATGCTGGCCAACTATGGATCGGTGATGGTGGGAATTTTTTGTCTGATTGCACAAAGCAAACCAACCTAGTATGTGGGGCCCTGACTAGTACAGCTTTGCTGATAATAGCGATGCACAAACCATTTCACTACATTATATATACAGTGGTATCTCTACATACGAATTTAATTCGTTCCACAACCAACTTCGGATGTAAAAAATGTTCGGATGTAGAAACGAATTTTCCCATAAGAATACATGGAAATTCATTTAATTCGTTCCTCAGCCTAAAAACCCATAATAAATCCTTAATAAATGGCTACACATAATTACACATAACAATAACATAACTGCATAATATGAAAGAAGCATGTAAAAAAGATAATTATAAAGAAATAATAAATAAAAAATGTGTTTTATTGCCACTTTACCTTAGAGACAGGCCAACGCCAGGAGGAGACGGACGATCGGCGAGAAGGTAGACATGGTGTTAACATGTTCTTTAAATAAATACTCTCTCTCTCTCTCTCTCTCTCTCTCTCTCTCTCTCTCTCTCTCTCTCTCTCTCTCTCTTGTTCTTCTTCACTGTTAGTGTTAGAGACGTCTATTAATTTTTTCTGAGAGAGAGAGAGATTAAACAGAAATGAGAGATTAAACAAAAATGTGTTGTGTACGTATGAAAGACTGTTAAATGTAACGAAAAAAAAACAATATCAGTGAATCTGAATTCCTTTATTAACTAAAACAAGTATTGATACAAACACACTCGTGTGTGTATGCGCAAACACACACACACGCACTAGGAGACACGATCGGCGAGGAGGTAGAGATGGTGACTGCGATAACATACCGTAACTTACACTACGGAAATTATAATCTAACTTAGCTTATTTTTATTTTTTTTTATTTTTATATTTCATATTTTTTACATTTTTTTTTCTTTTGATTTTTAATTTTCATTACTTTCAGTGACGAGTTAGGTATGTTATCGCAGTCACCATCTCTACCTCCCCCCCCCCCCCCCCCCGACAGTCTCTCTTACTGCGTAGCAATTTTTGCACTTGTGTGTGTGTTTGTGCATACGCACACGAGTGTGTTTGTTATTTGTTTTAGGTAGTAAAGGAATTCAGATTAGCTGTTATTACTTTCTTAGTTACATTTAATTGTTTTTCAACTCGTTGACGCTGTTAAAAATCAAATGTACTCTAAACACATTTTTGTTTAATCTCTCTCTCTCTCTCTCTCTCTCTCTCTCTCTCTCTCTCTCTCTCTCTCTCTCTCTCTCTCTTTCTCTCTCTCTTGGAAAAAAATAATAGACGTATCTAACACTATAACAGCGAAGAAGAACGAGAGAGAGAGAGAGAGAGAGAGAGAGAGAGAGATTTTATTTAAAGAACATGTTAATGCTATGTTTAGAGAGAAACAGAAAAAGAGAGAAGTCTTATTTAAATGAGCTTGTTAATGCTATCTTGGTTTTCTTTGCTTCACTTTTTTCTTTCTTTCTGTTCATCACGCTGGCCCTTCTCACAAATGATCGTTGCCAACAATCTCTTTGTCCTTTATCCCTATCAACAAAAGGCGTTCTATCTTTTCCAGGGTATTGCTAAGATGTCTTGTAATAATGGTGATCACCTTCGATGGTTATTTGCTTTAATGGCTGCCTTCAGCTTGATGATCCTCACGATCATAGGCCTATTCCGGCCATATTGTTTAGCAATACAGTATCACTCACATGCACACTGCTCTCATGTTTTTCTATAATTTCTTGCTTCAATTCTAATGAAAGAATTGCCTTCTTCCTGTACTGAAACTTAGCTTCTTAGGCACCATGATTATAGGTAAAATAAAAAAAGAAATGTGAGAAAAGGAAGAAAATAAGCACTGTTAATAACAGACCAAACAGAGGACAACCACAGGATACACACAAGAATAGAGAACTGAGCACTCAACGCTCAATGGCGCAATGTTTACTTCGTGTGTCAAAATAAAATTCGGGTGTAGAGTAAAAAATTTGCTCGAATTTTACTTCGGATGTTGGAAAATTTGGATGTAGATACGTTCGTGTGTAGAGGTTCCACTGTAAATATATATATTTATATATATATATATATATATATATATATATATATATATATATATATATATATATATATATATATATATATATATATATATACAGTGGAACCTCTACATACAATTGTCTTTACATACGATTGTTCCAACATCCGAAGTAAAATTCCATCAAATTTTTGTCTCGACACCCGAAGTAATGCTCCAACATCCGATGTACATCTTGTTTACGCCGGTAGATGGCAACACGTAAGAGGGACGCCATTGAGCGTCGAGTGTTCTGTTCTCTGTTCTTGTGTGTATCGTGTGGTTGTCCTCTGTTTGGTCTGTTATTAACAGTGCTTATTTTCTTCCTTTTCTCTCATTTACTTTTTGATTTTACCTATAATCATGGAGCCTAAGAAGCTAAGTTTCAGTACAGGTAGTGGTGAGAAAAGGAAGAAAGCAATTCTTTCATTAGAATTGAAGCAAGAAATTATAGAAAAACATGAGAGCAGTGTGCATGTGAGTGATATGGCTAAATAATATGGCCGGAATAGGCCTATGATCTCGACGATCATCAAGCAGAAGGCAGCCATTAAAGCAGATAAACCATCGAAGGGGATCACCATTATTACAAGACATCGTAGCAATACCCTGGAAATGATAGAATGCCTTTTGTTGATAGGGATAAAGGATAAAGAGATTGTTGGCAACGATCATATGTGAGAAAGGCCAGCGTGATGAACAGAAAGAAAGAAAAAAGTGAAGCAAAGAAAACCAAGAAAGCATTAACAAGCTCTTTTAAAAAAGTCCTCTCTCTATTCTCTAAACTTAGCATTAACATGTTCATTAAATAAAATCTCTCTCTCTCTCTCTCTCTCTCTCTCTCTCTCTCTCTCTCTCTCTCTCTCTCTCTCTCTCTTGTTCTTCTTCGCTGTTATAGTGTTAGAGACGTCTATTTTTTTTCCGAGAGAGAGAGAGAGATTAAGCAAAAATGTGTTTAGAGTACATATGATTTTTAACAGCGTCAACGAGTTGAAAGACAATTACAGTAAATGTAACTAAGAAAGTAATAATAGCGAATCTGAATTCCTTTATTAACTAAAACAAATATTGATACAAACACACTTGTGTGTCTATGCACAAACACACACACACACAGGTGTAGGAATTGCTACGCAGTAAGAGACAGACGGTCGGGGAGGAGGTAGAGATGGTGACTGCGATAACGTACTGTAACTCGTCACTGAAAGTGATGAAAATTGAAAATCAAAAGAAAAAAAAATGTAAAAGATATGAAATATAAAGATAAAAAAAGATAAATAAGCTGAGTTAGATTAAAGTTTCCGTAGTGTAAGTTACGGTACGTTATCGCAGTCACCATCTCTACCTCCTCGCCGATCGTGTCTCTTCCTGCGTAGGAATTTGTACACCTGTGTGTGTGTTTGTGCATATGCACACGGGTGTGTTTGTATCAATATTTGTTTTAGTTAAAAAAGGAATTCAGATTTGCTGATACAGTATTGCTTTTTTTAGTTACATTTAATTGCCTTTCAACTCGTTGACGCTGTTAAAAATCATATGTACACAACACATTTTTGTTTAATCTCTCTCTCTCAGAAAAAAATTAATAGACTTCTCTAACACTAACAGTGAAGAAGAACAAGAGAGAGAGAGAGAGAGAGAGAGAGAGAGAGAGAGAGAGAGAGAGAGAGAGAGAGAGAGAGAGTATTTATTTAAAGAGCATGTTAACACCATGTCTACCTTCTCGCCGATCGCCCGTCTCCTCCTGGCGGAGCAAATCCTACACCTGTGTTGGCCTGTCTCTAAGGTAAAGGGACAATAAAAACACATTTTTTATTTATTATATCTTTATAATTATCTTTTTTACATCCTTCTTTCATATTATGCAATTATGTTATTGTTATGTGTAATTATATGTAGTAATTTATTAAGGAGTTATTATAGGTTTTTGGGCTGTGGAACGAAATACACAAATTACAGTGTATTCTTATGGGAATATTTGCTCCAACATACGATTTTTTTAACATACGAAGCAGTTTCTGGAACGAATTAAGATCGTATGTAGAGGTTCCACTATATATATATATATATATATATATATATATATATATATATATATATATATATATATATATATATATATATATCTATCTATCTATCTATCTATCTATCTATCTATGTGTGTGTGTGTGTTTGTGTGTAACCCCATCCCCACTGACAAGTCATATCAAGAGGATAGTAATTTAGTTTTAACTTTGAAACTGAAAAGATAAAAGATTTATGGGTTACCCACACCAGGGTTATTGCCATTAACTTTCAGATGTTCTCAATGCTTTACCAAAAGCTTAAGCCTAATAAAAGCAGAGAAAACAGTAATTCTTTTAGTTTTAGGGTAAACGTTGGTATTAAACTAAACTTCGAGAGAAAATCACTGGACATCAGGTGAGTATTGAAATAATAAATTTCAATATTAGAATTCTTTTTCTGTATTCTCCATAAATTGGGTTCTTATATTATTATATTTTACATTTTGGCTTTCAGGAATAAAGCAGCCGCAGAAATGGCCATTGCAGACTTGGAGCGAAGTATGGGAGAAGTTCTTCGAGAAAGACAGGCCCAAATTAAAAGAGAGCATAACAAACAACTTTCAATATTAAGCGAAGAGTTGGAAAAGGAATTAGAATCTGTGGCTCGGCAAGCCAAAGAACATGTATGTCATTAATCCTGATCATTTCATTGTAATGGCAATAAATATAATAGAGACTTTATTGATTCAGACCTATTTAAATTTCTCCTAAATTGAAGTTTTACAATTGATTTCATCCTATATTTTGACAGTTAATTTTAATAAAGTGCTTTTTGATTTCAGGAAACAATGGAGAAACAAAGCCATGCATCAAAATTAGCCAAGTTAAAAGAAGAGCATGAAAATGTTGTAAAGGAAATGCAGCAGGTTCATAAAGACGAGTTAGAGTTAATTGAGGTGCAGCACAGAGAAAATAGTGAAAAGCTAAAAGCAGATTTCAAAGAAGAATTAACAAAGCAAAAGGTTGAATTGGAAAATAAGCTTACTGAGTTGAAAATTGAATATGAACAGCAAATGATTTCATTTGAAAATGAACATTTAGAACAGATTGGTAATATGGAAGAGAGACAGATTGATGGTGGTAATACTGGTAGTGACTATAATGGAGATGAAGAAGAATCCCATGAAGATAAGGAGGCTGTAAAAGCTGGCAGTGTTAAATTAAATCAGGAAGACCTTAAATATGACCAGATGCTTAGTGAATTACGAGAAAGAAGAAAAACCCTTGAACATGATTTGGAAGATCTTAAATCAAAAGAGAATAAAGTAAGGGACCTAAAGAACAAATCTGTAATTCCTGAGAGTTTGTGTTGCAGTGGACCAGCGTGCACCCATCAACTGAAATACAATAAGATGAAGGCTAAGTATGCAAACCTTGTGAGTCGTATTAAATCAGAGAAAGCAAAAAAATCTATACAGAAGATGTCACCAGACCATGATATTCTTGCTAGTGATAAAACTACCTCGGAAAGCAACACCAATGAATTTGATGGGGGTACGCATTCAGAGGATGTATCTTCTAGTGTAATGTCCAGTCCAAAGCATTTACATCCTTTTAGTACTTATATGAAAAGTGCTGAGAATTCTAGTGGAGATGAAGATATAAAACTTGCTACTAAGGTTTTAGAAAAATATGGTAGAGTTTCAGATTTAGGAAATACTAGAAATATATGTAGGCCTGGGAACTTAGATTTTAAGTCACATTCTACAAAACCACTGACAAATATGCCAAGGAAAGCTTGGATGGATGATGACCTTTTAGTCCATGGAAGAAGGGAGCTGATAAAAGCTGAAAAATTTTTGAAGTCTAGTCAGGTCAAGTTCCCTGAAAGGCTTGGGGAATTACAAGCAGAGGATATTCAGAGGGAAATCGTAAGGCAAGATGCAGGTTTTGAAGTATTTAATAATGAGGTAATTTGATTACAAGTGATTTCATAAAAATTGTCAAGTTTTATTGAAACAATGAAGATCTTTGATATTTTATTTGTTGGAGTATGTAATATTTATTGAAGTTGTGTAACATTTGTGAATACAATTTAAGGAACTAACTTTTTTTTTTGTCTTAGGGACGTTCTCGCAGGCTATCAATAGGACCAGGAGGATCCCTGGCATCTGACACAGAAGAATCTGATGAAATTACACATGATGCTCCATCCTCCTCCTCAGATTTTGGGTTGGACCAGATTCTAGGTAGGTTTTCTGTATTCAGCAAAATTATTATTTGAAAAAAAAAGTCCTATTAATAATAGAATTACTGTATTTGTTCCTATGTGAAATACACACCATCGTCCTTTAAATAGGGAGATATTTTTAGAGAGATCTGGATGGTCATTGAAATTGTTTAATAAGAAAGTTGAACAACAGGTAGTGAGTATGGGCAAGTAGCCCCGTCCCATCACCTGTCACAAGAGCCTCATGCTGTATTCAGCTGTAAGCTAGTACGATTGATTGATTTAAGGTTTCCAGACATCCTGAGCTAGTACGAACATACTGCTTGTGGTCTGATCAAAATTTTTAATTTTATTTTTCTAACAGGAAGTAAATGCTGGCTGTTTGTTTCAAATGTAATGGATGTGAAGCAAGCAAGAGATACGTACTTGCCGGGGAAAGGGTGGATGTTGCACACACTCTCTGTGCATCTTGTACAGAACTTGATTGTTCTTAATTATCTAAGAGTGGCAAGTGCCCGTCATGGTCTCTTGTGCAGTACCAGCAGGACTCCATGAGGAGGAAGAGGAGAGCTAAGCCTTTGCGAGTGTCTGTCTTAGCAACACCCAAGAAGACACCTTCTTGATAGTTCTGTCTGCTTGGCCTGTTTCCCAAAACCATAGTAGTCACAATGCACTAATTCTTATAAACTCCAACAATAATCTACCCTTACAGAGATCGCCACGATGGAACCTTGACAAGGTGTATTGGAATAGATTTCGGGAGCTGAGTAAAATTGAAGGGAGTGCAGAACAATTTGAAAGTGTTGATGAAGCCAAAGACTTACTGAATGGAACTCTTCATACAGCAGGAGGCAATTCAATTCCTAAAACAACAGGGTTATTCAAACGACGACCAGTCCACTGGTGGCCTTCATAACTAACTGCTCTGCACAGAGCCACAAGAAAATCTTTACCCCGATTATGTAGACACTGTACAGAGGAGAATTTAATTATTTACAAGAAATGTAGAGCACAGTTCTGCCATGCAATGAAAGAAGCTAGGAGCCACTCTTGGACATCTTTTGTTTTTTCAGTCAGTAGTAAAACACCACTTTCTTCTGTATGGAGGAATGGGAAAAAGACGAGAGGCAAATTTACCCCCGACCCATCATCAGTGTTATTATTATTATTATTATTACTTGCTAAGCTACAACCCTAGTTGTAAAAGCAGGATGCTATAAGCCCAAGGGCTCTAACAGGGAAAATAGCCCAATGAGAAAAGAAAATAAAGAAATTAATAAACTACAAGAGAAGTGATGAGCAAATAAAATATTTTAAGAGCAGTAACAACACTGATTTAAATCTTTCATTTATAAACTATAAAAAAAAAAAAAAAAAAAAAAAAAAAAAATAAGATAGAATAGCATGCCCGGGTGTACCCTCAAGCAACAGAACTCTAACCAAAGACATTGGAAGACCATGGGACTACCCAAGACTAGAGAACAATGGTTTGATTTTGGAGTGTCCTTTTCCTAGAAGAGCTGCTTACCACAGCTGAAGAGTCTCTTCTACCCTTAGCAAGAGGAAAGTAGCCACTGAACAACTAGTGTAGTAATTAACTGCTTGAGTGAAGAATTGTTTGGTAATCTCAGTGTTGTTAAGTATATGAGGACAGAGGAGAATGGGGAAAGAATAAGCCAGACTATTCAGTGTACGTGTAGACAAAGGAAAAATGAACCGTAACCAGAGAAAGGGCTCCAGTGCAGTACTGTCTTGCCCATCAAAGGACCTAATAACACTCTAGTGGTTGTATGGAGAATGGTCAATATTTTACTATAGCAAGTAGTGCCTTGGCCGATAATTTCTCCAATGTATCGTGCAAGTGTGAAGTAGCTCCTGGTCACCAGTATAGAAGCATTGATGAACGGAAAAGGCTAAATTTTATAACAGGAAAGGAGAAATCTTACAGTGTAATGCTCCTTTTACTGAAAGGGAATTTGATCCCGCACTTTTTACTTGCAATGATACAACCCCTGGACGGATGGAATTCCATATGCAATGAATAAACATGTACCTGTTAATACTAGATTATTTATTTTAAGCATTATTAACATATGGCATAATCATAGTTATTCAATTGGGAACTAGTCATTATTTTATCATATCTCTAACCAGAAAGTATGAGTTTTTATCAGCAAACTATCGAGCAAGTGCATTTCCATCTTGTTTATATAAGGTCATGCAGAAGATGGTCAGTGCAATACTGGTGTGGTATATGAAGAAGGTATTTTATCACCTACTCGATGTGGATTTAAAAAAATGCACTCAACGGCTAATGTGTGGTACAACTTGAGTCCTCTATTTGGGAAGCCTTTGCTTCCAAACAGCACTATGTAACAATCTATTTTTTCTCTTGAAAAAGCCTATGATACTACATGGAAACATAGCATACTTTAAACCATTATCAATTGGGGATTGAAAGGATATCTACTTTAGTTCATTCAAGCATTCGTTTCTCATAGATTTTTTCAAGTTAGAGGTGAAACTCTGTCAGAGAGGAAATGTCAGGAAGGAGGAGTTCCCCAGGGTAGTGTGCTAAGTGCAACCCTATTTGGATTAGCCATTAATGGGATATCCTCTGTCATCCCTCAAGATATTCTTTCAATACCACTCGTAGATGATCTCTGCATATCATTTGCTGGAGCTAGAATGGCAATGGTCGAGAGAAAACAACAACTCTCAATTGAGAAAATTATTCACTAGGCTGATATGAATGGATTTAAGTTTTCGACAAGCAAAACTGTTGTTGTCCATTTCCATTTCTATCATATTCGGGGTGTACATCCAAACCTAGATATGTACATCAAAGGTCAATGGATCCCATGCGTAAGTGAAGCTAGATTTTTAGGATTAATATTTGATTGTAGTCTTAAAAGTAAAATGTCTTGAAGCTCTTCGAGTAAATCTTTTAAAAGTTTTGCCCCATACATTATGGAGGCCAGAGTGCAAATCTCTTTCAAAAGTTATACAAGGCTTTAATTTTAAAAAAAAATAGCTATGGGTGTGAAAAATACTCCTTAGCCTATTTAAGATTTTAGATTCTATACTCCATACTAGTATCAGATTCACCAGAGGAGCCTTTAGAACTTTGCCTGTCCCAAGCTTCCATATTGATGCTGGAGAATTACCTTTAGACCTTTACCAAAAGTCTTCTATTGTTCAGTTTTGGTTGCAAAGACTTCCTAATACTTTAGCCCATTTAAAATTTATCAACCCCTTCATGGAATTTACCTGAGATATCTTTTTACCTCTGCCAACAAAGTTGGAAGGAGGTTGTATTTTTGTTGTTTGTGTGTATTTGTTTGTTTATTTGTTTGTAAACAGCTTGCTACCCAAAATGTTAATCCTAGAGTAATGAAACTTGCAGGGATTAATTCTTATGTAAAAAGCTGGAAATTATTAAATTTTGGGAGGTCATGGTCAAAGGTCAAGGTCAAGCAAAATGACCAATTTATGTAATCAGCCATAAGTTTGGACATTGTTGTCACAGACACTTCAAACTTGGTTCATATTTGAGTGTATGAAAATCCACACCAATTAATACATGTTGAGGTCTGCACTCTACTGAGTCCCCCACTAGTTGTTGATATTTCATTGGTACAAAAAGAACATGACGGACTTAGAAGCTAGGTTTCTTCTGGAACATGTTGAAGAACATGGGGAATTGACTTTTACATATACTGAATGGCTCCAAATCTGATGCTGGCATCCAATATAGAGTATATAGTAGTGCTTTTAATTGTAGAGGTGCACTTCCTCTTAGTATATTCTATATTTATTGCCAAAATATATGACATATTAACCACTATTGAAAAAATAGTGTTAAAAGAGGAGGGCAATTTTAATATTTTTAGTGATGCAATAAGTGTCCTACAGGCTTTAGAAATTTTCAATTCCAGTAACACTTTAGTTTAAAAAATCTAAGGGGCTTTTTGTTAGTGGACTGAGAGGTATAATAGTTTGATTTTGCTGGGTTCTGGCACACGTAGGTGTGTCTTGAAATTAGAGGGCAGATTTACTGGCAAAGAATGCTGCAGCTGTGTTGCTACCAAGAAGGTATCCCATTCTCTGTAATGATTTTTCACCTAGCATTAAAAATTTGATAGATAATAATTGTCATCAGCATTACGATAATTTAGTTGGAAATAAGATGAAAGAAATAATGAGTGTTTTATCCCCTTGGAGGTATAACATGATACCCCGAAAGGGGGAGACTACTCTGTCATCTCTGTATTGGTCACATAAATTTCTGCCAAGTGGTCAACACTATATTGCGATGACTGTTTGGTACACTTGACAGGAAGGCATTTGTTGACCGAATACTCCACTTATAGCACCTAAATAAATAAATATCTGTTTGAGGCTTTAGGTGAGGATGGCAGGTTCATCCTTGGGCAGGATGTGTTGTGTTATGCCAGCGGTATATTTAGATATATTTCCGATGCCGGTTTTTTAAAAGCTGTAGATTTTATAATGACATATTTGTTTTTATGGTTTTAATTAAATATTCTTTTTCTCTTAATTTATAATAAATAACATTGGTTTCAATGATCTTTGATGTCAGGTTGCCAGAGAATTCTAAATCAATCAATCAATCCCAGAGTTGTGGTTCTTCCTCTTGGGTGAGTGTTGTCATCGTTGGTTGCTTAGACCTTGACTCCTCTGCTTGCAAACCCTGTGGTGACAGTTTGGAGGATGAAGAAATGTGCACTTTGTTCTTCCTCCTCTTCCAATTCAACTTTTTTTTTTCCCAAGAAGAGGAAGAGGTCGAAGAAATCCAGAAAGGCCAGAAGTAGGCATGAGGAAGACTCCTTATGACACCCCCTCCTCTCCCGTGGGGCGAGGGGTGGACAGTACCTGTGTGACCCCTGGCTTCTTTTTCCCTGAGTCTGGGGCCGTGGCTCGAGTCTCTGGCTACCTCTATAGCCAGGCAGGACAGGAGTGTACAACCTTGTACACGGAGTGTACAACCTTGTACACTTTCTGTTCCCTGATTAGTGGAGGAGTTTGGTTCCCTCCATCAGCCTTCCTTTATGCTACACCTTCTGTCACTACTGTGATCAGTGCCAGGGATTCTTTCCCCATGGGTTTTGCCCTTCCAGGCCTGAGGAAGCTCCCAATTATGTTCCTGGTTCTGACCTTGTTGTAGAGCGGTCAGTTGAATCTCAGGAGCACACCCTCTACTCTGCCTCAGTATAAGGGTGCTTGGGATTTGGGTGTCCCTAGGGCACCAGACCTTGGACTTTTACTGGAAGAGGCAGACAATCCTAAGTCAGAGTGTTCATTTATAGTTAGACATGGTTGATTTGGCTCTGGATCCTGTTAACAATCAGATCTGTGGAACTGAGAGCTCACTTAAGTCCAGCCAGTCAAGTACTGTAGGTTCTGGCCTCCACCACTACTCTCAAGGCGGAGAAGGTTCTACACACCAGAGCATGCTGTGGCATATCTGCTCCTCTGCAGATTGACCCGTGTGAGTGTGCATTGATGGGGCTCCAACTCCACTTGGAGAGATTAAAAACAAAAGATACGTTCTTCTCACCCTCTGTGTTGGTGGCCATGGAGTTGTCTACCATGCCCTCCCTCCAAACTGTTTCCAGGCCTGACCAGTGTTCAGGAGCAGTGACACACTTCGCAAAGTCAACGGGGTTATCAACTTTGGAGTCTTTGGAGAAGTAAAAATGTCTCATGCTGTTGGGTGGGAAGGCATTGATCCTCCTGGCACAATAGTAAGCAAATCAGTATCCTAACTGTGTTTAGAAGAGAAGGAATGCTATGATTTCTTGCTTCTCAAAGAAAGTTAATCTAGAGGTAACTCTGTTGCTTGAAAACTTCAGTGCGGGCGGCACGGTCTCCTTGTGAGAAGTCACATGCTGGCGACGGTGGAGAATTGCCTCGCAGAATATGGTATATTTATTACTTAAGGATACTATGTTTAGCTCTGGCCTTGTCCATCTCTGTTTCATTACCCAAGTTCGATATGAGTGTTTTCCCATCCAGAAGACGCATTATGTCACTTTGTTCGTCCAGCACTCTGAGAGAGAATGCTGGTTCATAAAATACATCATACCTACATATCTGTTAGGTAATTACAGTATTAGTGTTATTAAGGGTAATAGGATACAGTACTGTATGTATATTATTATGTTAAGGATTACTAACATTGTCAGGGTCATTACCATTGCAAGCCCTGACCCTGATTGCACTTCCCTTTACTCCTGAATATTCTTGGGACAGATAGTAAAAATATGTGGAAATACACTAATGAAGTGTGCCTTCAGCACAGTCCAAGAACTTTTACTGAGCTTGGGTTAAAAGACAGTTGTCTAACAACAACCAGTTTAGAGCAGATGGTCAAAAGTGCAACTGATATAAGACAGGAAATAGGGCCAGGTATTTGCTTTGACAGTGCACATAAGAAAATTATAACGATACAGATAAACTTAGCATGGCCTCTGAGCAGGAGTGACATGCAAAATAACCAAGTGTTCCACATTTTAATCCTCTTCCTCTAGGGTCAGCAGTCCTCCTATGATGCTACCTGTGGGAGGATGCCTGCAACCCTGATAAGAAGAGAGGATAGTATAACGTGACAGAACTGTGGACTGTGGACATGTTTCAGTCTGGGTTCCGCCACCCGTTCAGCAACTCTGTAACTCTCCTTACCAATGCCAGACCCAAAAGCAGAGTTTGAGGATGCCTTTATCATGCCTAGGACGTCATCAATGTCTAGGCTTTTTTGCTGTTCTGTCTGATAATTGGCTTCTTGAATAGAGTTTGATCCTCTCCCAACTCAGTATGACTTATAGTGCTGGAAGGGCCACAAATAGAATGGCTCCTTGACCTTCTTCCCTTCTAAGGGTATTACCTTCTAATTCTGACATGTTCTGCCAACCACATGCCCAGAGATCGCACAACTTTGTAGAATCACTTCGGCTTAACGCATGGAGGTTATCCAGCACCTCCTCTGGGAGACATACTTTTCACTCGAAGTTACACGATATGTCAAGATATTTCCAAGAATCGTGGACTTTCGTGTGCCAGACCAAGTGGACTATCTTCTGTGGTTGGGGAAAGGGACTTTTTTTTTTCTCTCGGAGCCTCTATGCCATAGTTAGGTGAATTTTTACTGTACCTCTGAAGAGAAAAGCTTTGCTCACTATCGGCGTTGTGAGCCCATGACTCAGCTTTAAAATCAAGTCTTTAGACGGAAAGGAGTTGATATTGTCACTTATGCAGAGCTCTCCATACTCATACAAAGTTTTGAACAGTCCTATCCTCCGAGAGAGGCGAGATCACCATCCTCGGATGTTAATAAGGTCCAGTGATCTCTTGAGAGAACAGCTTTTAAATGTTTGGGCTTACCTCACACAGAAACCTTCCCTCAAAAAATGGGTTTCTGGCTTACCTTACCCTCCAAGTGAGTTAGCGAGCTTCATGGGCTCTACTCTAGTGTTGCTAATATGGAACACTGGGAACAGGTCTCTCCCCACTTCATCCCTGAGCTTCTAGGTTAAACCTAGAATATGCCTGTTCTTGATTTCCAGATTCCTTCATCTCAGATCGTGAGCCTTAGAGATGTAACCGACATTCTTGATCTGTTATTTTTGGTTCTGTAATGGCATTTGACTGCTACCTTGAAAGTACATAGACAACTCTATCTCACCTGCAGCTCTTCTTCCTTAATATGAGAAGAGTGAAGAAGGTGACTAAATGATGTCGTTGACAGTATCCATTGCCATCCACACTTCCTGATCTGGGTGAAGCTCAGGGTAAAACTCACGATGTCATGGGAGTATCGAAAACCCTGTTATTTCGTTAGAATCTCTCTGTTCCACAGTCACTCCAGGCAGGCATGTTGAAACGTCAGACAACGTTTATGGCCCATAACCTGCAGGACTTAACCCACAGGTCCCTGGACACCATTTTGCTAATACCTGTAGTAGCTACATAGCAGTTGGTATAGATGCCTTGGCTCCATTCATAGGACATTTTAGAATTGGATGAAAGTTGTGTTAGATTGGGATGAAAATGAAGATTAACTTGCCCTTTCCTTTCACTTTCATCTTCCCTTCTATTGGGGCACAGCATTGAAAATCCGGTCAATTGGAATGTATTCATTTGCAGGCAAGCCCCACTTTACTTGTAGCTTTTCCATTACATGGTATAAAAGTGTCATTCCACACACACACTCATTATGCTGGGGGGAGGGGGACTGTGTTGTAATGAGGAAAACCCATTTGTATACATGGGTGGAATTGGGCGAATTCATTGGTATACATATGCCTTGTTGCAACAGAGAGATTTTCTGCTTCACATTCTCTTTATGCATGTTCTGTGGACCCACGCGTATTGTTAAACCACAGGTGTATGAGGTGTAAAGGAACCTTAGCTCTGCATCACTTAGAAGGGTCCTGGTTCTTGGTAACCCAAGACAAGTTTCCAGCCTGTTGTAAGTAACCTTCCTCCCACCTAAGGATGAGTCTCCTATGTAAAGGATGAAGGTTTGTACTGTATTTGTACCAAAACAAATGACAAATTTGGAGATAATTTGTATTCTTCCTAACTACTGTACACAAACTCTAGTCGTTTATTTATACTTTCCCACTGTCACCAGCCCCCTAGAAAGTTCCAGCTACTATCAAAGTGACTACTCAATGAGCAAGCAGAAGAGTGGGGTTTCCCCGTTTCCGGCCAAGTAATTACCAGCCCCCTCTTCACACCTCGTTATGAAAGTTTTAACTCCCGTTTTTTCCAGCTTTGCTGTTATCTCTCCTATGTAAAAGACTCAGGTTTGCATTGTTAGAAATAATACAAATTTTCTTCAAATTCATAATTTTTCTACAGATGTCAAGAGGACCTGTACATTTTGTAAAGTTTGTGCAGAATTAAATCCCTAGTACTAACAACCTCAGCAGGCCACACAACTAATGGAGAGACTCAGTATAAACTTCAAGGAACCTCTACCTAAGCTGTGATCCATACATGCTTTATAGCTGTTAATGTGTATACACCGTTTCCATTTGCATTCTTTATGTCCCACGATTTTAAGGCATATCTTTCGCAAAAAGGGTTGGCCACAAGCCGCACAACTTATCACCCAGGAGGGAATGGTCAGGTAAAGAGATTCAATGGCACCATATGGTAGGCAGTCAAGCTAGCTCTTAGGATCCAGAACTTGCTTCATAGGCAATGCAGACTAATATTGTACTTCCAGAAGCCCTCCATTCTTTAAGGTTGCTGCTGTGTACATCTACGAACACCACCCCTTAGGAATGGTTTTTTACGTTCCAGCGTCATTCTAGTAATGGAAGCTAATTACCTTCATGGCTAATGGCTTCTGGACCTCTATTGTTGAGGTTTTGTACATAATAAGAATGAGCCATTGATATATGATGTGCTTATGAATAGTAATCCAACTTATGACAGTATAAGGTATTCTAATGGGAGAGAATTTACTGTGACTGTTCGGCACCTAGCTTCTTGTTCTGAATTTGTCAGCTCTTCCATCATCCAACAACCGAAGGAACGAGTAATGTTCATCTTGACACCTCTAAAGAACCAACATTCAGGCAGGTGTTAAAGGCTGAGGTTCGGAAGTGCCAAACCATTGTCAGGGCCATTTACTTTGGGAGTAGGTATACCCACAAATCGTGTGACATCTTTATGCCTGGTTCTGTGGGGGCTGCCCAAGTAGTTATGTACCTAACCCAGTTCCCACACAGGACAGGAAGCATCTGTCTATGGTAATGTGTAGATGTAAGTCTGGAATGAATGGCAGAATGACTGGCTTTTCATTTGACAAAGCAGTCGAAATGTTATTCACTGGATCTGACTTGATGCTGGAAATTTACACTTCTGACCTTGGTCCTTTAAACCTAAAGAAGTATCTCCCCCATTCTATTTCCCCCATTCTCCCTAACGAGGAGTTTGAATTTATTCCAACTTATTGAATGCCAGGTATATTATTCCGAATTGATTTCCCCTTCAGGGGAAGGGTTTTAGTTGACCATGTACAATTCATCTTGGACGTGCCAGGCCCTATGTCTTCTCATCCTTATGAAAGGGATACTGTAGGAGGTTGCTGGAGTTATCTCCTTTGCTGTTGTACAGGATCAAGCAGACTGATTATTCCAGGGAATAAAAAATGAACTAGAGTGGTTCCAGGGGGACTTAATACAGTACCCACAAATTAGCGAGTCCCCCTATTCAAAAGACTATGGTTTGTATTTTGCATAGGTACAAATTATAAATTTTGTAAGTAATGTGTATTTTTCTTAGCTACAGAAACCTGAGTCCTTAAGGTTAAACCTCCCTCCTCAACCACCCCTCATAGTACTGAGCTTAAAGGTCAAAGTAAGGATCATCCAACAGGTTGTGGGGTGAGCCAACTCTCCCACACTTACCACCTGTTGTTAAACTACCTCGCTAAACAATTTCAACGGCCATCCAGCTTGTGCTGAAAACATCTCCCTATTTAAAGGACTCTAGTATGTTTAGCTACAAAGATTTACAAACTTTGATTATTTATATATATATATATATATATATATATATATATATATATATATATATATATATATATATATATATATATATATATATAATATATATATATATTTATATTTTAAATTAGACTTCTCTTCATAATTGTGATTGCTTCTGGGGAAAGTTATCGACTCTTATCTTGAGACACAGTAAAGGGTTGAAACCCTCTAATTAGAAAGAGATTTCTGAATACTATCAGTAAGGATTCATTAAATTTTAAACCATTGGCACTAACTTTGTTACTTCAATAAGATTCCCCAAGTGAAATTGCAGTATCATCACTACAATGCTGGGTGAGAAAGAACTGTTTTTTTTAATCTAAATGGTATGTCATAATATAGATTAATATGGAAGTGTTAATGGTAATAATGATAAGAAAGGTAAGTTGACGTATGCCATTATATGGTTAAAGGAACGTGAAAATTAATGTTACTTTTGAGGGGGTATAAGATTCAATGTGTGGCCTTATTTTGAATAAAGAAAATTAGAATAAAAAGGAAAGGAGAGTGGCCTATGTGTAGAAGATGAATGAAGAGTGAGGAAAACTTAAAGATTCATAAGATTGAAGAGTTCTATCATTAGTAGTACTTTATTTAGTATATTTGTACTTCTTAGAAGTAAGTGCAAAGATGGAGGTTGAAATATTCAAGGGCGAAGTTCTATAGGCAAAAAAAGTGTGTGAAGCTAAGCAAAGAATTGTAAACAAGTGAGCAATATCAGTTAGATGATAATGGTTATTATAAGTACTGTATATAAGTATCTGAAACTTCTAATCTTGCTGCTAAGATAAGTGGGTTATTTCTAAAGACTGTACATAATTTCTAAATTTGCAGCTAAGATAAGTGCTACCAGTAAGATGACATCCACTGACAACCACCGCAGCAAGTCTGTAGGAGTGAAAAGCCGTCCAATAAGGTCATCAAGTAGCTTGGAGAGGGGTCTGAATAAATTATCAGAGCCTTTTCAAACTCAATCTAAAGGTTTGTGATATTTCTGTAAAAATTATTATTACTTGGATATATTAGCATATCTGGTACGCCTAATATTGTAATGAACTTTGAAGTTTGATGCTTTTCTATATTTATTCCTACATGGATACAAACTTCCGAGTCATTTATATGGGATATGGGTTACTCCTAGTTTAATTTTCTACAACCAGACAATAAGAAGAAAATTTATTTGATTGCATCTTGTTTCGTTGCTAAGCAACTGCTCTTCATGACACATAATGCTTGTTCAATGCTTTTTCTTACAACACTCCTGGTCATGAAGTAGGTTGGACGTGCCCACAGTACTTCCTCTCTCTGTGATCAGACATCTGTATCATCCTCGCCATACCCTTATAGTACTTAGTGCTTGTGTCTTTGATATTCACTGTCACTTGCATTTTATCATTATTTGTGGCATTACAAATATTATGTCGAATTCGATGCGTTCCTCCCCTGGCAGACATGGTCGCCCCTGTGGTACATTTATGAGCCAAGTAGAAGTGAATCCACACCCAGTTTATCCTTCCTGTAGAGGTAAACGATGTACTGAGGAATCACCATGTGAGTACTGTAGAGAGTGGTCGTCATCCCAGTGGGAGAGATATCATTCTCACCGCAAGTTTTGATCTGGAGAGAGATCGTTCCCTTTTTTTTTCTTCTGTCAGCAATGATAAGAAACATAAGATTGGTCCTTTGGAAAACTTCATCCACCTTTCAAGGTCCTTTGGATAGTGTACAATATGAACTTGAACCAGTTCTTATAGTGAATCCCCTGGCTACAACTGCTGTGCGATGTGAGCTTGATCCTTTAGATGTTCAGTCTGTCCCTGATTATTCTGTATGTCTAGACCTACTCCCCCCCCATGAGTGCACTAAGTAGAGACCTATATATATATATATATATATATATATATATATATATATATATATATATATATATATATATATATATATATATATATATATATATATATATATATATATATATATATATATATATATATATATATATATATATATATATATATATATATATATAGATTATACAGATAAGATATTTCTCCTCTTGGAGGTGTCTTCAATTAGAGACCTGAAACTATCTCCACATTCCCATTGGAACCTTATAGTAGACCCAGAGCCTATTTTTCTCCCCAGACTAAGGCAGCCTTATTAAAAGACCCTAACTACCAGTTTCCGGCTCGAAATAATGAGCAAGGCCTGCCTTGTATGCCTAGGTACTAGGTATCCTCAGCAGAGATCTCCTCATAAGAGTTTCCAAATTGTGTCAGTGGACTTATCCCCTCTTTATTATGATTGTAGTTGGACCTCTTTGGCTGTGTCCCCCCGCAAGACTTGGCAATACCAAGCTGCTTTAAAGAAGTTTCTCCTTCCAAGCATAATGTTGTGAAGTTGAGTACAGTACTGTATAACAAAATCATGTATTATCCAGAATTTCAACTACAGTATTATTAATGCAGCTAGGCTGAACGTTCAAAATAACAAGTCTGAACACGCCGCTGCATCTAAGCGTGATGACGTCATTGTATGTGCCGCAATCTCGACATGTGAGGTAACTCCACATCTTGTGCAGGTTAATAGGTCTAAGCAAGTTGTCACCCCTAGACATCGTGACGTCACAAAACACATAGCTATTTTGATGCATGAGAGTACAGTTAGCCCGCGCTTTACGTAACTTTATTCTTTGCAATCTCACTCGATTACAACACAGAGAACTGTAATACCTCTTAGATAAAAAATCTAATATTCGCGATAAAATATCTCGCAGCAGAGAAATTTTCAATATCTCGAGCTCCTTTGCACTTGGCTTACTTTGTGCTACTTCTCTCTCTGCTCCCATCTCACTCTGATTCGTTAGCAGAATTGCCATTTCAGCACCTTTCGCGCTACATCCGGCGCATTTCTAGAGAACTTAGTTTTTACTAACTGGCACAATTGCAATATTTTTCGCCATCACGAAATGTAATGCTTTTCTCACTGATAGTATATAATATACTATGACAAACTGGTTGCCTTCCAGTCTGTCTTCCCAACTTGACTTTTGTTCCGTAACTGAAATACAAACCACGCTATTTGATATGGGGGTAATTACTTTCAGCGTAGCTGAAATGATGAGCCATTAGAATTTTAATGAGGGTTTGGTAGACGGACGTGTCCGCTGTTACCCTCGCCTTCTCTGACAGCCATTTAACTGATCTTTTGTTTGCTTTTTCTATGACAGAGTGTTTGTGAAGTTGGCCTCTGCCATGCGTAAGTGTCCTGGTTTACCTGACCGCCCTTGTGGAACTTATATGTCGGCGGTCGAAACGGACCCACACACCTTGTGTCCATACTGTAGGGGCCAACGGTGTGATAAGAGTAACGTATGTGGTGAGTGTAGGGAGTGGTCTACCTCCCAGTGGGAAAGGTTTTCCCGGCGCCGGAAGAAGAAGTCCAAGCGGGATATTTCTCCTTTGAAGATTTCTTTGAAAGGAGAAAATCCCAAGGGCTCTTCCGTGCCCCAAACCTCCTCCGAAGCTCCCACTCTTTCGGTTTCTTTCGAGAAACTGTCGAGTGGTAGCGTAGGCCGCAGTTCTGTTGACTGATCTCGGAGTTTGGGAGAGGGAGTTGCCTCCCATAGCGAGGCAGCTCCTCCTCCTCCCCCAGGGGAGGATATTAATTCTGATGTCAATGTAACTAATCATGATTTGTTGCAGCTTTGGGCTTCCTTGGGGCTTGAAGGTTTGCCCTCCAAGGAAGCCTTGTTTGACATGATCAAATTGGGAGGAGCTGTCAAACAATCGCTGACTTTAGCCGAGGTCGATCCTCTGTCTATCGACGATGTTGTTGTTGCAGAGGCTTCTGATGAGTTGTATCAAACCTCTGCTCCTGATGTTGCCGATGTAGCTGAAGGCTTAGTTCCCCCCTCTGAACATCCTTCCAGGGAGGAACTAAGTCCACCTTTCTCTCCTGCAGGGGATTCTCTCCCTCGGGGGAGTTCACTGACAGAGACTCCTCTTCTGAGGACTGCTGGTTAGCCTGCTGACCCCACGGCCCCCAGAGGGCGTATAAGGCACAAAGGCCGCCTTCCTCTTCGCCGTAGAGGACTTCCTTCGCCTCACAAGGGTGTTAGGAGGAGCCTCTTCGGCTCGTCATCCCCGCAGTCTGCCGCAGAGGAACCTCGTCGTCGTTCACCGACCCTGCCAGCGATCTCCTTCGGTGGAAGGTCGTCCTTGCAAAGGACACGCCGACCTTCCACCCGCCAGACCTGCTGACCTGCCGTCACCGTTCCTGGCCGCTGATGTGCTGTGGGCGCCTACCAACCCTGTATTCAAACGGGCATCGGTCCCTTCGGGGCACAAGGGACTTTCTCACATTGTGACTAAGTCCCTTACGCGCCAGGTATCCCCTGCGCCCCATCGATCTCCTACGCGCCAGCGCAATTGCGCGCAAGCACTCACCAGTTCTAGATCCTGTTAGAGCGCGCCAGCGCTCACCTGCACGCCAGCGCTCTCCTGCCTGCCAGCGTGCCACTGCGCGCCCTCATCCTGATGCGCGCCATGTGCGCCCACGATCTCCTGCGCGCCAGCGCTCGCCTGCGTGCCTACGATCTCATGCGCGCCCACGATCTTCGGATCTGGGCGCAAAGGGGAAGATAATCTCTTCCCCTGCTCGCCAGCGCTCGCCAGCACGCCATCCTTCATCTACGAACCGTCGCGCACAATCTCCATCGCGCGCCTACGCTCGCCCTGTTGCTGTTTCGAATGTGCACCCCCGCGCGCAAGGGATATTTCCCCTGCGCGCGCGCCCAATGTTATCGCCCTCACGGGCTCAGCGTCATCCTGTGCGGCCGCGTGCGAGCACTTATTCAGCTTGCTGCGTGCCTGCTGTTGTCACCAGAATGCGCCTCTGCGCGCCATCGATCGCCCACGCGCGCC
The DNA here is from genome assembly GCF_036898095.1 of Palaemon carinicauda. Taxonomy (NCBI): domain Eukaryota; kingdom Metazoa; phylum Arthropoda; class Malacostraca; order Decapoda; family Palaemonidae; genus Palaemon; species Palaemon carinicauda. The sequence continues at coordinate 42,327,253 of NC_090762.1, read as the reverse complement.
CTCACTTGCGCGCCATCGCTCACCCACGCGCGCCCTCACCTGCACGCCATTGCTTGCCCACGCGCGTCATCGCTCGCCCACGCGCCAACGCGCGCCCTCGCCATCGCCTATGCGCCCGCACGAGCAATTGTCCGAGCGCGATTCAGGTAGAATCCCATCACGTGAACGCCAGCGCGACCCCCAGCGCGATTCCATGCGCGAGGCTGCAGGACGATGCACGGCCAGGTCATCGTCATTGCTCCTCCCTCTGCAAGCGTAGAACAGCGTGCTCGCCGGAGGGAGGGAGAACTCCGGATAGGTCCAGGAACTTGCCTTCTTCTTTTCAGGCTGACCCTGCTTTGGTAACTCCTCCTAGGGATCGAACGATCTCCTTCCCTCCAGAGGGAGTATCTGACAGCCTGCGCTGTCAGTCGGTAGCCCTAGTTTGGGTCCCTTGTCAGAGAGGTCGTACAGGCTTTTAAGCCTGTTCCCTCTAAACTGGGACACAAATCATTGGCAATTTCGACTCCCCTGAAGAGGAAGAGAGGAGTAGCGGACTTGGTAACTTCTCCAAGGGCGAAGTTGACTCCTCGGAAGTCTTTGAGGAAGGCCTCCTCCCCCCCAGACTTTCTCTCCCTCCTCTTCAGATGAAGATTTTCCGTCCTCAGGGGAGTCATGTGAGGTGAAGCGTTCCCCCACCACACCAATGAGGGAAACCCCACCTCGCGCAGAGAAGTCTTCTCGGGTAGGGATGGAGAAGAGCCTCCCACCATCACTGCTGGAGTCCTGTATCCCTCCCAGGAGGGAGTCAAAGGACTCCAAGACGATTCCGAAGTCATCCTCAAGGATTAGCCAGCTAAGCCCTCGGAGAACGTCCACGAGTTCCCCCGAGAAGAGCCTTCGGGGACAGGAGGAGACTTTGCTGCCAGCCCTTCAGGAGGAGAGCTTCAGGAGTCAGAGCACGCGTTCTGTCAGGTTCTGACCCTTATGAGGAATCTCAATGGGTTCTCGGACCCAGAGATTCCTCCTCGTGAGGGCAAGGACACGGTCCTTGACCAAGTCTTTGGTACTCGGAAACCCTCCAGGGCCAGTGCGGCTTTGCCTTGCTCCCAAGGGGTTAAGAGTGCCAGGGATAAGGTCGAGAGCCAGCTCTCCTAGCTTGCCTCCTCCAGCCGGTCCAGCGCCGGTAACAAACTCCTCCCGCCTCCTCGTGTCCATCAGAGGAGGTACTTCGACATCATGGAGGACATTTGTTTAGCTCTTCCTTTGCACCATTCCTTGGAAGAGCTTACCAGGGGAGTCCCTCTTGAGAGACTCTCCACCCGGCAAGTGGAGCCAGGAGAAGGTAGCGAAGTGTGCCATGCAGGCAACTTCGTGGCTGGACATCTGGCTAGGGTCTCTGGGCATCCTGTTACGATCTGAGGACTTGTCCAAGGAGAGTACCAGGAGGGCCATGGAGACCTTTCTACTCTCAGGCACTACTACCATCGAGTTTCTAGCCCACCAAGTCTCGAACTTGTGGGCTAATACCACCTTGAAGCGTCGAGATGCGGTGTCTGAGAGATTCCACCAGAAAGTCCCCAGCACCGAGATCAGCAGGCTCAGACATTCTTCCATCTTGGGGAGAAATCTGTTTGAGCCTAAGGATGTGGAGTAGGCAGCTGAGAGGTGGAGGAAGTCCAACCAGGACTCTCTCCTACATAGGGCTTTAACATCTAAGCCCTATAAACCTCCAGCAACCACTCCCTACCAAGACTACGAAACCGGCAACGGCAGCGAAGACAACGGTGTCAAAGCCCTTTCCTGTCAAGGACAAGAAAGGCAAAAAGTCCTCCAGGGGAGGAAAAAATTCTAGAGGGAGTGGCCGGGGCCGCAAACGCTAGGATTGGCAGTCCCCCTGCATGTCCACCAGTGGGGGGATGCCTACAAAGTTGCGCAAGCAGGTGGCAGCAACTCGGGGACGATTCCTGGATTTCCGTAATCAGTCAAGGATAACGCGTCCCGTTCATAACATCTCTACCTCCCCTGACAGCGAATCCAGTGTTGTTGAGCTCCCTTGCTATGGGATCGGCAAGGGAGCAAGCCCTTCGGGCAGAAGTCCAGACCATGTTGAAGAAGGGCACTCTCCAAGAGGTCGTCGACAGGTCCCCAGGCTTCCTCAGTAGACTTTTACTTGTAAAGAAGGCGTCTGGAGGCTGGAGACCAGTCATCGACCTCTCAGCTCCGAACAGGTTTGTCAAGCAGACCCCGTTCAGCATGGAGACGGCAGACACGGTCAGACTTGCAGTGAGACCGCAAGACTTCATGTGTACACTGGATCTGAAGGACGCGTACTTCCAGATCCTAGTCCTTCCGTCTTCAAGGAAGTAATTAAGATTCTGCCTAGACACAAGATCTATCAGTTCAAGGTGCTGTGTTTCGGTCTCTCCACAGCACCTCAGGTTTTCACCAGAGTGTTCACCCTGATATCATCGTGGGCACACAGGATCGGCATCCTTCTCCTCTGTTATCTGGACGACTGGCTGATCCTAGCAGACTCGGAATCAGCCCTTCTTCGATACCGAGACAAACTTCTGGGACTTTGCCAAGATCTGGGGATCATGGTAAATCTCGAGAAGTCTTCTCTCCCTCCTACTCAAAGACTGGTATACCTAGGCATGATAATAGACACCAATCTCCACAAAGCCTTCCCATCAGATGACAGGATAGCAAGGCTGAGGAGGGTCGCGAGTCCTTTCCTCAGACGAGAACTCCCACCCCAATTGTGGTTACGTCTCCTCGGTCACTTCTCATCCCTGGCCCGTCTAGTTCCCAACGGTCGCTTCAGAATGAGATCTCTGCAATGGCGACTCAAGTCCCGGTGGAATCAAGGACACGATTCCCCGGACGTCATGATCCCGATGGGTCCTGCGGAACGGACAGATCTTCAGTGGTGGGTGACAGACGAGAACCTACGAAAGGGAGTGGATCTTCTCATCCTCCCCCCGGATTTGATGCTGTTTTGGGGGCCCACGTTCTGCACCATAGGACCTCATGCCTGTGGTCAGAATCAGAAAAGTGCCTCCATATAAATCTGCTAGAAATGAAGGCCGTATTCCTGGCCCTTCAAGAGTTCCAACAATACCTGGCGGGTCACTCTGTGGTGGTGATGAGCGACAACACCACAGTAGTGGCTTACATCAACAAGCCGGGAGGTACCTTTTCAGAGCAGCTATCCCATCTCGCAGTAGAGATACTGAGATGGACCGAAGTCCACTCGATTCCACTATTGGCTTGCTTCATTCCAGGCAAGAGGAATGTGCTCACCGACAATCTGAGCAGAGCGTCTCAGATAGTGAGTACTGAGTGGTCTTTGGATCATCTAGTAGCCAACAAAGTCCTGACTTTGTGGGGTTCCCCGACTGTGGATCTGTTCGCTACAGCGCTGAACTTCAAGCTCCCGCTGTACTGTTCCCCAGTCCCGGATCCCAAGGCACTCTGGCAAGATGCCTTCCAACAACGGTGGGACAACATCGACGTATACAGTACGCCTTTCCCCCGTTCTGTCTGATGAGGAGGGTACTCAACAAGACCAGAATATCGGTCAATCTCTCGATGACCCTGATAGCTCCGCTATGGCATCACGCGGAATGGTTTCTGGCCCTTGTGCAACTCCTAACGGAACTTCCGAGAGAACTCCCTCCTCGACACGAGCTACTCAAACAACCACACGCCAACATCTTTCACAAAGCCGTAGCTTCGCTTCGACTTCATGCCTGGAAACTATCCAGCATCTCCTCACAGATAGAGGATTTTTGCAACAAGTTGCGAACAGGATGTCTGGACACCTGCGAAGGTCATCCGCAGGGGTCTACCAGGCAAAGTGGAAAGTTTTCTGTGGTTGGTGTCGTGGAAGGGGTATCTCTCCACTCGATGCCACTATTCCAGCAATAGCGGAGTTCTTCGTGTATTTGCGAGAAGAAATGTGCCTTTCAGTCTCGGCAGTGAAAGGCTATCGCTCAGCCTTAAGTCTAGTCTTCAGGCTCAAAGGAGTGGACATTTCTTCTTCGCTGGAACTTTCTCTACTCATACGAAGTTATGAACTTACCTGCCCTCAGTCGGAAGTGAGACCTCCTCCATGGAACGTGGTTCAAGTTCTCAGGTCTCTTAAGAGACCTCCCTACGAACCATTACGCTAGGCTTCAGATCGCCACCTGACTTGGATGACGGTGTTCCTACTAGCTTTGGCCTCGGCCAAGCGAGTCAGTGAACTTCATGGTCTCTCGTAAGACATCGCCCATTCAAGGGGATGGGGGTAGGTAATGTTCAGATTCGTCCCTGAGTTTGTTGCTAAGACTCAGAATCCGGGAGTGCCGGACCCACGGTTCGACTCTTTCCAGGTTTCGAGTCTTTGTTCTGTAACAGATGACTCAGACCATCTCCTACTGTGCCCAGTAAGAAGTCTGAGGCTATATCTTAAAAGAACGGCTGCAGTTCGTCCCCAAGTGCAGGCATTGTTTGTGAGCACTGGGAGGACAAAGAGGAGGGTTACCAAGAATACCATCTCGGCATGGATTCGGAAGGTAATCCATCTATCCTTGAATCCTGACCCTCCTACGTCACATCGCCCTAGAGCACATGATGTCAGGGGCATAGCTATGTCCCTGGCCTTCAAAAAGAACTTCTCAGTGACGCAGGTTCTACAAACACGGGTGTGGAAGCGTCAGACGACCTTCACAGCCCACTACCTGCAAGACGTGACCCACAGGAGGCTCGATACGTTCTCTATCGGCCCTGTGGTGGCTGCACAACAGCTGGTTCAAACCTCAGGCTCCTTAATGGACAAGTAGCAGAAGGTTGAGGGCATTGTTACCCGGTCTTAGTCTGCATGAATGAAAAGGTATGTCTGGCCCTTATTCTTTTCTTCATCCTCCCCTCTCTTGGGGAAAGCAGCATCCTGGCTTCTCTGCACAGCTGACCTCAAACCACTGCAGGTAAACCATGTTTCCTTGTGTTCCTAGTATTAAGCTAATACTGTCACGTCCCCATACCCTGATGAGGTGGTATTGGGAGAGTCTTAGCCTAAGTTTCCATCTAAAGGACTTCAGGTCAACTTCTTAGGATGAGTCACTCTTTAAACCTTCACACACAGCTTACGTAGGCCGCAGCCCTTGCATAGCAAGGTGCTAGCGAGGTGCAGGGACTCCTTATTGTTGAGTGCTGACACACTCAGATATTGAGTCCCCGGGCAAAGCCAAAAGCCAGGACTTACCACCCTTTCTAAGGGTTGAGTCACCCATATTAAATAGCGTGGTTTGTATTTCAGTTACGGAACAAATGACAAATTCGTAGGTAATTTGTATTTTTCTTAACTATACAAACCTTAGCTATTTAATCAAACTTGCCCACCAGCCCTATCCCCCGTGAAGTCCTACCTCTAAGCAAAGTGAGCTCAGCACAGGTGTGTGTGAGGGGGGGAGAGGAGTAGCAAGCTACCCTCCCTACCCCCCCATTAACTAGCGGTGGGGTAGTAAACCCTCGTTAAAATTCTAATGGCTCGTCATTTCAGCTACGCCGAAAGTAATTACCCCCATATTAAATAGCTACGGTTTGTATAGTTAGGAAAAATACAAATTACCTACGAATTTGTCATATTGAAACACTTTCAGCTTTATCATTGTAATATCTTAAAAAACAATTTCACGCTTTTCTAGCGCATTTTGGAAATTCATGTAGCACGTAATCAACATTAGAAATGGCAACCCTACTCGTCAGTCTTGCATCATCTCTCCTCACGTGTGTATCTCCCGCTTCGGTTCTTTTTAAGCAGAATCACGTTTTCATGTAGAAAAGGGATGTATTTGCATAGAGCAGTATATATTGTACTCCTGGACATTTTTTATATTTACGGGGTAATATACTGTATATGTGTGATTTCCTACAGTACCACTCAAGAGACGACACCCATGCATCAAGATTTACATCATGCTTCAAGATTGTATAGAACATCGTACGAAAATGCTTTGTGGTCATTGTATAAAATATGTACACTCAGTTAATCTTAAATTGTTTGTATATTCTACAGTAATGAATTAGAGTAACGTAGAGTATTGCATATTGTAAATGTACACTACGAGTACGGTGAGTCAAGTCGTCCAAACGAAAACAGCGAACACTTACAGTACAGTTAAGCTTTACTGTATTGGTAGTACTGTACATATAACACCCTACTGTACAGTATCAGCAAGTATTATTAGAGAGGAACAACAGTGTTTTTTGTTACTGTATACTGTAACTGAATGATGACTTCTGGGTAAAATTAGTTACGTTCAGGGCAACAACTACTGTACTATAGTGTTACGTACTGTACTGTAACCTTACCGTGTTCAGTACATAGTGTACACGTTTGCACATGTACAGTACAATTACTGATGTGTATTTATGTAATTACAAACAACTTATACTGTGATAGAAACCAAGTATAAAAAATATTAGGCAGTACTTAGTGTGGTAATTATCCGTGCGTAGGCAATGGGCAGGGAGTTGTTAAGTTAGGTTAGGAGTTATCCCACCCTAGGACACTATATATATGCAAAATTGTGCCTGTATCTGTTACCTAACCCTTGCAAAGAGTGGTGGCTGACTATAGAGTATTCCTCCGCAATTTAATGATGCCAAAGTTCAAGTTCGTGTACAGTACATACATCACACCTTAGAGGGTGGGTGTAGATCGTTTCCTCATAACTTTGTTCCCCCCCCCGGAATTTTATAAACTTTCGTCTAGGAAACAAAATGATAAAGCCTTGATTTACACTGATGATAAAGCTATTAATCGTCATGACAGACCACACACGAGCGCCTGGCCTAATGTTCATGATGCTAAAACTGTTCATTCCAACCATTTTATTTAAGTCTTTGCAGGTACAGAGTGTAGGTAAGGGCAATGGATTGTTTCCCCCCCCCTTCCCAAGAATCACTCCCCTAACTGACACAGATGAAGGAACTTTGGTAGATGATGTGGCACACGTAGGCTTTCTAGGTGACATTGTCTTAAGAACTCTCTCTCCTCTTGTAAATCGAGTTCGGAAAGACTTTAATTCCTCCTCCTTGCATTCAGTTGCTAGAGGCAAATATTCTTATAAAGGGAGTGAGCTTGACTCCTCTCGTTCCTTCTCCGCCTCCTATTCCACTCACAATATGAATGATACAAGGGAAATGAATGACGTCTGAAGAAGAGTTAAGAACTTAGCAGCCGTTAAAACGGAACAACTGAATTATGACATAACTATTAATGACTCTGGAGAACCTCAATGTACGCGCGAGTACTAGCTCTGCTGATGTAACCCCCTTTGATTGGGTCAAGCTGAGAAACCTCACACTTTAATAAGATTATAAGACTCATCCATCATTTGGATGGATTGGATGAGCCTCCTCTTGGGCAGACTGCTAATAGAAGGTACAGTATTGACTATTTTTTTTACAGTCTCAAAGCCACAGATACAGGTTCAATGTGGTGCTTTCTAATCAGACTAAAGATACACTAAACTTTCAGATTACGCAGGTCTCTGTGTCAGAAAACTCGCTTAAAGTCATTAGATTCTCGAAACTCCCATCCTTACCTCTGTCACACTTGATGTTTTTATGTACACAAAAATGCTTTTCGGAGTCCTCTTCCCAATGATGCCTATGTGGCTAATCTGGTACCATCAGTACCAGCAGAAAGACTGCCTAATCTCTCCTCCATTGTGTCGGGGCCCAAACTGGCAAACAGGAAGGTTATAGCTATTTCAGAAATACAAGCCAGCTCTCGGGCAGACCACTGGTTTGGAATAGTCTCTTGCTTTGCGGTATCATAGAACCAAAAGAATGAGCATGTTCGTGAACAATTTGAGGAACTATCCAGATCTGGTGCCTAAGCCTTAGGGTTCCTCCTACATCAGAACATATTTCTCTGGGGAAATTGCATTCTGAAAAGGCACGACACTGTCTTAACTAGATGTTTTAAACAGCTGTACCTTAAAAATGCATTAGGGCTAAAAAATTCAGTTAGTAAGGCACATTTTTCCAGCCCTTGGATGTAGTGACAGTGATTGAAAAAGTAGAGAGGTTAGGACAAAGTCCTATAACAAGTAGAGCAGTGGCACTATGGTTGCCCATTCCACAAAAACAACCTAGGAACTCTCCTTTTAAGTCAGTTCCTCAACAAAGGCGACTTCTACCTTTTTCCTCCGGACAAAGAGGGCGAGGTTGCAGAGGTTCATGCTAGGGAGGGCACGTTCCCCAGCTTACCACCAGTGGGGGATGCCTAAAAAGCTCTCGGCAAAGGTGGCAGGATTTTGGGGCTGACCCTTAGACGGTAGAACTTCTCTGACCATCCAACAATTCTATTCAAGAGGCTTAATAAACCTACACTTGTTAGAGTAACTGTGGAAGGTCTCAAACAACTCTCTAAGCTTCCTTAGCAATCTATTCCTGGTAGAGAAGCTGACAGGTGTTTGGAGACCTGACATAGACCTCTCCCATTTGAACCTCTCTGTGCTGCAGACGAAGTTCAAAATGTGGACCTCAGCTTCCGTTCTCCAGGCTATCAGGAAGAACGACTTCCTTCTGACTATTGACCGGAAAGACGCCTACTTTCAGGTCCCCCATCCATCCTGCCTCAAGGAAACATTTAAGGTTTTTCTTTCGAGACAAAATTTTCCAATTCAGGGTGCTGTGCTTTGGCCTATCAATAGCTCTCCAGGTCTTCACCAAAATCTTTGCCCTTGCCTCAGCCTGGGCTTATGCTATGGGTATTAGGTTCCTGAGACACCAGAATCCCAGAGCTCTCCTATTAAAACACAGAGACCAATACCTAGATCTGTACAAGGGGTTAGGGATCTGACTAAACCTGTATTAGTCTAGCCTTGTCCCCCAGCAGTCCATCAGGTATCTGGGCATGGAGCCTTCCCATCAGCTGACAGAATCTTGAGGTTCAGAATATTGGCAGCAACCTTTCTGAAAGGGGAACACCTTCCTGCCCACTCTTGGCAGAGGCTACTAGGGCATCTGTGCTTGGTGAAGTGGGCTCTGAAGAACCAATGGTTTCAGACTTCAGACCACTCTGCAGCAAATACCTCAGAAGGTGGTAAAAGACCTACTTTGGGGCTGAACGAGAACTTGTTAGCAGGAACACCCCTTCAGGCTCATCTGCCATAATTCCTCCTGTTCACAGATGCATCTCACTAAGGGTGGGGTGCTCTCCTAGGGAAGGAGCAAATCTTAGGCATATGGTCAAAAGAGGACAAGACCTTTCACATAAATTTCCTGGAAATGAAAGCAGCACAACTAGTGTTACTCCACATCTCAAAAACTCTGACAGGTCACTCCATGGTGTTGATGAGTGACAACGCCACGCTGGTGAACTACATCTCCAAACAAGGAGGTGCAGCCTCTCTTCTGCTATGCAATTTAGCAGTAGAAATAATCAGTTGGACAAGTCCCAGGCAATCTCTCTCTAGGCAAGGGTTATCCCTGGGGAGAGGAACGTCATTGTAGAACATCTGAGCTGTTGAGGGATGACAATTGGTTCAGAATGGTCTTTGTTTCTTCTAGTGGTTTAGAGACTCATTATTTTGTAGGGTTCCCCGTCTCTGGACATGTTTGCCACCCACTCAAATTACAAACTCCTGGTGTATTGCTTTTTAGTCCTAGACCAAGCTGCAGTAATGGAAGAGAAGATGCGTTTCAACACTCATGGGACGGACTAGACTTTTACCCGTTTACACCATTCTGTCTGATTTGTCAGATATTGAACAGAGTCCAAACATCCAAGGGAGTCAGGGTAATGCTAGTAGCCCTAAAGTGGTTGGCAGCATAATGGTATTCAGACCTGCTGGAACTTCTCACAGAAGCTCCAAAAGAACTTTCAGAATTGCCAAACCTACTTTGCCAACCTCACTTAAAGAAATTCCACGATACAGAGCATTGCCCGTCTCTTCATAGCTGAAGACTATCCAGCGTCTCCTTCAAAAGAAAGACTTTTTGAAACCAACTGCAAAGCAGCTTTCTGAATTCCTCCTAGTCTTCCACTGCAGTTTACCAGGCAAAGTGAAAAATCTGTGATTGGTGTCGTAAGAGGAATATTGCTTCACTCAAAGCCACTATTCCCCTGATTATAGACTTTTGGTGTTCCTAAGGAACAAGAAGGGCCTTTCAGTCACTGTGGTGAAAGGCTACTGCTCAGCCTTGAGCCAGGTATTTAAACTGAAAGGTCTAGACCTCTGCTTCTTGGGAACTCTCAGCTCTGATTAGGAATTTTGAGCAGTCTTGCCCTCCTTGAGAACTCAAACCCCTTTCCTGGGACGTGACTAAAATTCTAAGGGTCTTAAAACAAGGCCCTAACGGACCTATGCATAAAGCCTTACTTGTTCCGTAACTGAAATACAAACCACGCTATTTACATGAGGTAATTACTTCGGCGTAGCTAATGACGAGTCATAAGAATTTTAACGAGGGTTTACTACCCCGCCGCTAGTTAGCGGGGGGTAGGGAGGGGCAGCTAGCTAAACCCCCCCCCCCCCCCCCACACACACACACACCGGTGAATGCTTCACTTTACTTTTGGCTTGGGCAGAGAACAGACCTGTCTGCTCTCTCCCTCGCTTTGACTGCCATATTTGATCTGTTTTTTGCTTTTTCTTTTCCAGTGTGTTTGAAGTTGGCCTCTACTGACTATGAGTACATGCCCTGGACTTCCCGGCCGCCTTTTTGGGACTTTTATGTCGGCGGTCGACACCAATCCCCACACCTTATGTCCTCACTGTAGGGGCCAACGGTGTGATAGTGGTAATGTATGTATTGAATGTAGGGAGTGGTCTACCTCCCAGTGGGAGAGTTTGCCCGGCTCCGGAAGAAAAAGTCTAAAAAGGATCTTTCTCCTTCAGAGGCTTCTTTGAAGAGAGGAAATTCCAGGACTTCTTCTTCCATAGCCCTTTCCTCCTCCGAAGCTCCCCCTCGGGCGGTCTCTTCCGAGAGGCCGGCGAGTGGTAGCGTAGACCCTACTGCTGTTGACCGATCCCGGGGTGCGGGAGAGGTAGTCGCCTCCCATAGCGAGGGGGCTGCCCCTCTTCCCCCGGAGGAGGATTTGAATATGTCTAATCATGATTTGTTGCAGATTTGGGCTTCCTTGGGGCTGCAGGGTTCGCCCTCCAAGGAAGCTCTGTTTGACATGATCAAACTTGGTGCAGCTGTCAAACAATCGCCAACTACAGCAGGGATAGATCCTCTGTCTGTGGTTGACGTTGTTGTGACGGAGACATCTCGTGGGTCTAGTCAAACCCCCGTACCTGTTGCTGAGGTAGCTGAAGGCTTAGATTCCCCCTCCGAACACCTTTCGAGGGAGGGTCTAAGTCCCACGGTCTCTCCTGCCGGTGATTCTCCCCCACGGGGGAGTTCACTTACAGAGACTCCTCTGCGGAGGCCCTATGATGGTCAGCCTGCTGACCCCACGGCCCCTTGTGGGCGTATAAGGCGAAAGGCTCGTCCTCCCCTTCGCCGTAGAGGCCTTCCTTCCTCTCATAAGGGAGTTAGGAGGCGCCTCTTCGGCTCGTCGTCACCACAGACCTCTGCGGAGGAGACGACTCGCTGTTCGCCGATCCTGCCAGCTACCACCTTAGACCTTTCCGGGGATCGTTCGCGATCCCCTTCGGATGATGGTCGTCTTTCGGGACCCTGTGACCAGTCTCCTTCCAGACCTGCTGACCTGCCGTCACCTTTCGACGATGTGGATGTGCGCCACCTGATCCTGCCACTGCGCAGGCACCAGGCCCTTCGGGGCTTAAGGGCCTTGAGCGCAAATCTGCACCTCTTGCCCTCAAGCACCAGGTTCTTCCTGCACGCCCTCCTGCTGCTGCCACTGTTCCTGTCTTAGCGCCACAGCGCTCACCTTCGCGCGTGCGCGCCCCTGTTCCTGTTGCGCGCCCACATCCTTCGGCGCCCCGGCGCCCGCCAGCAGTTCCTGTTCCAGCGCCCCAGCGTTCCCCGGTTCCTGCCTCGTCGCGCGCAGTCCAAGAGGCTCCTACGTTAGCGCACAGGCGCTCACAGGTACCTCTGGACTCGCAGCGCCCGTCTGGAGTTAGGCGCGAAGCGTGCCCACCGCGCGCAGTTCCAGTTACAGCGCTCACGTGCTCGCCAACGCACTTCTACATCACAGCGCGCAGTCCAGTAGGTGCTTAAGCTAACGCACGGGCGCTCACAGGCACCCCAGGACTCTCCTTCCAGACCGCACGACCCTGCACGCGTTCCAGCCGCACGCGACGCTCCGGTTGCGCGCCCAGTTCCAGTTCTCAAGGCGCCCCATGCAACCCTCTAGCGCACACCTGTGTGCCCTAATCCAACCGCGCGCCCTGCTCGCCCACCGCAGCAGCGCACACCAGCGCGCCTAGCGTCCCCACAAGTTAATATGCCTGTTCTTTCAGATCAGCGCCCACCTACGCTGCAACGGGCCAACCCTCCCTCGCGCTATCCTGAACCTGCGCTCTCGCGCCCTCGCCCGGTTCTTCCGGATACGCGCCCATGCGCCACTGCCCTCTCGCTTCCGCCAGTGCCTCATCAGGATGCTGCGCGCCCTCCTTTCCGGCTCTTGCGCGCCACATGCCCTCGCCATCTCCTACGTGGGGCCGCGCCCGCTCCATGTCCTGCGCGCCCCTGCGCCCGCACCACCTCCTGCGCGCCATCGCGCCTGTGGCCTTGCCTACGCGCCACCGCGCCTGCTCCACCAACCTCTCACGCCCGCACGAGCGCGAGATTCCTGTGTCACGCGATCCTTTCGCTCGCGAGCGTCGCCAGGCGGAGGAGGGGCGGTTCCCGGACAGGCCTAAGGACTCTTTTGTTTCAGCTTCTCAGGCAAACCCGCATTTGTCGACTCCTCCAAGGGATCGAATGATCCCCTTCCCTCCAGAGGGAGTGTCTGACAGCGCGACTGTCAACCAGCAGCCCTGGTTCGGGACCCTGGCTGAGAGGTTCCACCAGAAGGTTTCCAGTTCGGATGTTAGCAGGCTCAGTCACTCTTCCGTGCTCGGTAAGAGTTTGTTTGAGCCTAAGGACGTGGAGCTTACCGCTGAGAGGTGGAGGAAGTCCAACCAGGATTCCCTCATCCATAAGGCCCTACAAACCTCCAGCGGCACAACAGCCCCGTCCGGCTAAGGACACGAAGAAGACCACGTGGCTGCGTCTCCTCGGCCACCTCTCCTCCCTGGCCCGTCTCGTTCCCAACAGTCGCCTCAGAATGAGATCTCTCCAGTGGCGACTCAAGTCCCGGTGGAATCAAGGTCACGATTCCCCGGACACTTTGGTCCCTGTGGGTCCTGCGGAACGGACGGACCTCCAGTGGTGGGTGGCGGATGAGAACCTGCGAAAGGGAGTGGATCTTCTCGTCCTTCCCCCGGATTGATGTTGTTCTCGGACGCATCAAAGAAAGGGTGGGGGGCCCACGTTCTGAACCACAGGACCTCAGGCCTGTGGTCAGAATCAGAAAAGTACCTTCACATAAACCTGCTAGAAATGAAGGCCGTGTTCCTGGCACTTCAGAAGTTCCACCAAGTCCTGGCGGGCCACTCTGTGGTGGTGATGAGCGACAACACCACAGTGGTGGCTTATATCAACAAGCAGGGAGGTACCTTTTCAGAACAGCTATCCCATCTTGCAGTAGAGATTCTGAGATGGTCTGAAGTCCACTCGATCACACTAGCGGCTCGCTTCGTTCCAGGCAAAAGGAATGTGCTCGCCGACAGTCTGAGCAGAGCGACGCAGATAGTGAGTACCGAGTGGTCTTTGGATCCTCAAGTAGCCAACAAAGTCCTGACTTTGTGGGGTTCCCCGACGGTGAATCTGTTCGCTACAGCGCTGAACTTCAAGCTCCCTCTGTACTGCTCCCCGGTCCCGGACCCCAAGGCTCTGGCAGGATGCCTTCCAACAACGGTGGGACAACGTCGATGTGTACGCCTTTCCCCCGTTCTGTCTGATGAGGAGGGTGCTCAACAAGACCAGAATATCGGTCAATCTTTCAATGACCCTGATAGCTCCACTATGGCATCACGCAGAATGGTTCCCGGACCTTCTGCAACTCCTCACGGAGGTTCCGAGAGAACTCCCTCCACGTCACGAGGTACTCAAACAACCACACTCCAACATCTTCCACAAAGCCGTAGCTTCGCTTCGACTTCACGTCTGGAGACTATCCAGCATCTCCTCACGGAGAGAGGATTTTCGCAACAAGTTGCGAACAGGATGTCTGGTCACCTGCGCAAGTCATCTGCAGGGGTCTACCAGGCGAAGTGGCGAGTCTTTTGTGGTTGATGTCGTGGAAGGGGTATCTCTCTCCTCGATGCCACTATTCCAGCAATAGCGGAGTTCCTCGTGTATTTACGGGAGGAAGTGCGCCTTTCAGTCTCGGCAGTGAAAGGCTATCGCTCAGCCTTAAGTCTTGCCTTCAGGCTTAAAGGAATGGACATTTCTTCCTCGCTGGAACTTTCCCTTCACATACGGAGTTATGAACTTACCTGCCCTCAGTCGGAAGTGAGACCTCCTCCATGGAACGTAGTTCGAGTTCTTAGGTCTCTGAAGAGACCTCCCTACGAACCATTACGCCAGGCTTCAGATCGCCTCCTTACCTGGAAGACGGTTTTCCTGCTAGCATTGGCTTCAGCCAAGCGAGTCAGTGAGCTACATGGTCTCTTGTACGACATCGCCCATTCACGGGGATGGGGGGAGGTAACGTTCAGCTTCGTCCCTGAGTTTGTTGCCAAGACTCAGAATCCGGGAGTGCCGGACCCTAGGTTCGACTCTTTCCAGGTTTCGAGTCTCCGTTCTGTAACAGATGACCCAGACCATCTACTACTGTGCCCAGTGAAGAGTCTGAGGTTGTGACTACCAGGAAGATGAAGAGGAGGGTCACCAGGAATACTATCTCGGCCTGGATTCGCAAGGTGATACATCTGGCCTTGAATCCTGACCCTTCTCTGTCACGTCGCCCTAGAGCGCATGATGTCAGGGGCATAGCTACGTCCCTGGCCTTCAAGAAAAATTATTCAGTGACGCAGGTCCTTCAAGCTGGGGTGTGGAAGCGTCAGACCACCTTCACGGCCCACTACCTGCAAGACGCTCGATACGTTTTCTATCGGCCCTGTGGTGGCTGCACAACAGGTGGTCTAACCTCAGGCTCCTTAATGGACAAGTAGCAGAAGGTTGAGGGCATTGTTACCCGGTTTTAGTCTGCGTGAATGAAAAAATCTGTCTGGCCCTTATTCTTTTCTTCATCCTCTCCTCCCTTGGAGAAAGCAGCATCCTGGGTTCTCTGCACAGCTGACCTTGAACCTCTGCAGGTAAGCCATGCTCCCTTGTGTTCCTAGTATTAAGTGTAATACTGTCATGTCCCCATACCCTGACGAGGTGGTATTGGGAGAGTCCTAGCCTAGATTTCCATCTGAAGAACTCCAGGTCAACTTCCTAGGACGAGTCACTTCTCACCTTCACACACAGCTTATGTAGGCCGCAGCAGTTTCACAGCATGCCAGCGAGGAGCAGGGACCCCTTATTTCTTGAGTACTTACTCACTCGAATTTGGAGTCCCTGGGCAAGCCAAAGCCAGTACGGCAGGGACTTACCTCCCTTCCTAAGGGTTGAGTCACCCCATGTAAATAGCGTGGTTTGTATTTCAGTTACGGAACAAATGACAAATTCGTAGATAATTTGTATTTTTCCTAACTATACAAACCTTAGCTATTTACACATATTTGCCCGCCAGCCCTGTCCCCCGGGATAAGTCCTACCTCTAAGTAAAGTGAGCCTTTCACCGGTGTGTGTGTGAGGGGGGGGCGGCCTGCTACCCCTCCCTACCCCCCCGCTAACTAGCGGCGAGGTAAAATTCTTATGGCTCGTCATTCAGCTACGCCGAAGTAATTACCCCATGTAAATAGCTAAGGTTTGTATAGTTAGGAAAAATACAAATTATCTACGAATTTGTCATACTGAGACTTTATCTTACAGACTGTCTTCCTCCTTGCCTTAGCTTCAGCCAAGAGAGTAAGCGAATTACATGGTCTATCTCATCTTACATCTTATTCCACAGGGTGGAGAGAACTATCTTTGTCTTTTGCTCCTGAATTTGTGGTGAAAACCCAGAATCCGGTTGATAACAACCTAAAATTTATCTCTTCCACAATTTTGTCTCTCAAAGAGGTAACTGATGACATGTTACCATGTCCTGTAAGAGCACTGTGTAAATATTGGAAAAGAACGCAATATCTTAGGGCCAGAATCTCCAATTTGTTTGTGAGCACTGGCTACTCCAAAAAGCAAGTACTGTATCCAGAAACCTTTCTGGTTAAGAGAAACAATCATGAGAGCCTATAAATCCGCAGGGTAAAAGTCTCCAAGGGACCCCCTTGAGCATGATATACATAGCCTACCCGTAACTATAGCGTTCCACAAAAACCACTCTATAGCGCAAGTAATAAAAGGTGGTGTTTGGAAGAGACATTTTACAAATCATTATTTTTAAAGATTGCACGCATGGGTCTCTAGACACCTTTTCTATAGGCAATATTGTTGCAGCACAACAAATATGTTTGTTTTACATAGGAGCTATTGAACATTTTCTCAAATTATTTATTCCATACAAGTGAAAGTACAATATTTTATGACCGTTCAAAAAGTATGAATTGTTTTACTTTCTTTTTTACAAAAATACAATTTCTGGATTTTGATCAACTGAAAAGGATAAAAATGAGCAATGTTAGATGAGCAATAAATTGTTCAATTTCTGAAAGTTCTTTCTACTTTTTGGTTTGTCCATTGTAAGATAATGCTTCATTAACGGATTTTGAAGCAAAGCGAAAAATCTATTTTTGGGTGAGATAGCCATGTCGTCCTGATGGAAGCTTCCTATAGACAGCTTTCTAAGGGATATTTGGCTACAGTGATACTCCTAGAGAATTGACCATAGGTCTCCAGAATTCTAACTCCTGGCGCAAGTATCCTTAAAATTTCTCTTAAGGATATCGCATAATATCAGGGGACGTATACCTTGATACGACACATGGCAATCTTCACCCCGAATAGCGTTTTCGCTTTGAGGGGGAAGAGTGGCGAAATTGAAGGGGAGCCGTTATCAAGGTTATCCTTCCTCCCGTACTATTACAGGGCTCCAAGATGGCGCTCATTCCTTGTAGCATTGAGCATAGTGCTACAGATATAGTAGTTTCTGGAGGGATTACAGTATTACCTAAACTTTTTCTTAGAAAAGGAGGGTGGGTCCATCAGGATGACATGGCCATCTCACCCAAAAATAGATTTTTCGCTGTGCTTCAAAATCCGTTTTTTGGGCTCGAGCCATGTCGTCCTGATGGAAGTTTACCAGGGAATTACTTGAAAGTACTGTATCTGTGGATTTGTATAAGTGCTTCAACCTTGGGACAGTTTATATATATGGTCGTCCAGACCATTGAGAAATATGACGTTACCGTTATACGTCATTACCACTAATCATGGAACAATGTTAGGGATTCCTGCCCCCTGCAGGGAAGTGTCTTGCTAGACAGTAAAAACGGCTCAAGGTTTGTATACATGTAGGAACAAATATAAGTATCAACTAGATCTATTTATTTCTATGTATCAGTACAATAAGTATAAGTTTTACTTAGGAAAATAAGTAAAAGAACTCTGGCTATGTTTTATTTTGCTACTTGTGGGGCGAAATAAGATGCAATTACACTCTTTTATTCATTTGTTTAGGCTAAATGAGTAAATGGAATAACATGTGTAATAAACATAAAAGAGAATTATACACTCAACATATACAAACAATGTTTTTCTACCTGAAAGGGAAGAAAAGGGTTAATCCCACTCATAATAATTGAAAAAAATTTTCAACATAAGTTTTTCTGTAAATGTTAGATACTATCAACACTGTGTACAATGTACACATGGCACAAGTGTCATTTGTATAATTCTGCACCTGAAAATTTGAACAGTCCTAGTGTCACCAGGGTGACACTCACATAAAAGGATATTGCATTAGAAGGTGTCAACATCTTTTTACCCGAATTGAGAGTTCCAATCAATTCACTGTTCATTGCAGCACTAGACGACAGGTTTTACTACACTACTTGCTGCCACCACATAACGTTTGATTTCGTGCACTTGCTTTGCAATGTTCGTAAAACACTCTGGATGACTTCCAGCCAGTGTATGAGCGAAGACACTTAAAGTCCATATACTGAAAAAATTTCAGTGAGGAAGAAATGTTTCTTGGATCATGACCTGCGGGTGTACTGTCAGGATCCACTCTGCGAATGAAGTAGGTGAGCTTTGCCCTCAGTTGTTTTAGGAATAAGTTTGATCCTGAGGTTTCTCCTTTGAAGAGCTGTCCTCCCCTGAAGTCTGAAGTTCTACAAAGATAGACCTTTAGACATTCTACTGGACGTAAAGAGACATCTTCCTTCAGAGGGCAGATTCTCCAGGGACCCCATCTTTTGGTGGGTAGTTCGTTCTTGGCGAGAAAGGTAGGATCAGGAAAGAGATCAGTTCTCCCGCTTCTGTGAACTGAATATGGCCCTCATCTCTTGATAGGGCTACTATTTCACTAACTCTAGCTCCTGAGGCTATAGTGAACAGAAAAATCATTTTTTGGGTTAGATCCTTAAGAGAACAATCTTCATTGTTCAAGGCTGAAGAATAGTGTAAGACCTTGTCCAGGGACCATGAAATGGGCTTTGGAGGGGGCTGGAGGTCTAAGTCTAGCGCATGCCTTCGAGATCTTGTTAAAGATTTCGTTCGCCAGGTCCACCTGGAAGGCGTATAGAAGAGGTCTAGTCAAGGCTGACTTGCACGTAGTTATCGTGTTGGCAGCCAAGCCTTTTTCATGAAGGTGGATGAAGAAGGACAGGCAGAAGTCTATTGAGATTTCTTTCGGCCTTTTTGCTTTAACGAAAGCAACCCACTTTTTCCAAGACGATTCGTATTGTCTTTTGGTTGACTTTGACTTGTATTCTTCTAAGAAGTCTATACTGCCTTTTGAGATCCCAAATCTTTTCTTTACCGCTAAGGCGAGAAAATCGTGAGATGAAGGTTTTGGGTTCTCTGTGATGAAGTGAAGACAGTTGACTTCTGAACCAGTTGATATAGAGTTGGGTTCGGTAGAGGGACCAGCCTCAGCTTCAGTTCCATCACCAGAGGGAACCAATTGCTCTTGGGCCACTTGGGGGCCACTAGAGCTGCAGTTCCCTTGAAGGATCTCAGCTTGTTGAGGACCTTCAGCTGGAGATTGGTTGGAAGGAACAGGTAAATCCGGGTCCACTTGTTCCAATCGAGGGACATGGCGTCCGTCGCCTCTGCCAGAGGGTCTTCGTATGGGGCTACATATCGAGGTAGTTTCTTGTTGTCGCTCGTCGCGAAGACTTCGATCTGCAGTTCCGGGACTTGTTCCAAGATGAAGGAGAATGAGTCTACGTCTAGGGGCCATTCTGACTCTATTGGCTTTAGCCTGGATAGAGCGTTCGACGTCACATTGCAGAACCATTGTAGGTGAACTGCTGATAAGTGCCATCTCTTCTTTTTCGCTAAACGAAAGATGGCTACATCACATGGTTGATGTGGGGTGATCTCGAGCCTTGTCGGTTCAGACATCTCACTATCACTTCGCTGTCCAAGACCAGCCTGATATGGGCTGATCTGTGAGGGGATAGTTTCTTCAGCGTCAAGAGGACTGCCATGGCCTCCAGAATATTGATGTGAATGGTCTTGAACAGGGATGACCAAGTCCCTTGGGCTTTCCTTTGATGGGAGTGACCTCCCCATCCTTCCGTCGAGGCATCCGTGTGGATGGTCACCGATGGGGGAGGTGGTTGCAAGGGAACGGTCCTCGTTAGGCTCTTGACCTTCAACCACGGCTTGAGAAGTGATCGTAGTAAGGTTGGTACTGGTCTTTGTAGATCTCTTCGAGCGTTTGATGCGTATCTTCTCCAGACTCCTGACGCATCTTTCAGCTGTGGTCTTAGCACTGGGTCTTTTACTGCTGCAAACTGGAGAGAGCCCAGTACTCTTTCCTGTTGGCGTCTTGAGATCCTGTCGGATTTCAGTAGTCTCTTGACAGACCCCGCGATCTCTCTCCTCTTCTTTTGAGGAATGGAGAGGCAGTGTGACTTCAAGTTCCAATGGATTCCCAGCCATTGAATCTCTTGAGCTGGAGAGAGTCAAGACTTCATGAAGTTGATCTTGAATCCCAGATGTTCCAGGAACTGGATCACTTTCTTGGATGCTTGCAGACAAGCAGTCTTGGATGCTGCCCACATCAGCCAGTCGTCCAGGTACGCTGCTACCTGAACACCTTCTAGGCGTAGTTGTTGTACGACTGCGTCGGGAAGTTTCGTGAAGATCCTTGGGGCTATGTTTAGTCCGAAGGGCATGGCTCTGAAGACATACTTTTTCTTCCGTAACTTGAATCCTAGGTAGGAGGAGAGGGGGTGGCTGACTGGGAGGTGCCAGTAAGCATCTGCCAGGTCTATTGAGACTGTGTACGCCCCTTTTGGTAACAGGGTCCTTATGCGTTGAAGGGTTAACATCCTGAACTTGCTGTTGTCGATGAACTTGTTGAGTGGCGACAAGTCCAGAATGACTCATGAGTTTTTCCGAGTCCTTGGGAACACAAAACAGCCTTCCCTGGAATTTGATGGACTTTTCTTTCCTTATAACCTTTTTGCTCAAGAGTTCTAAGGTATATTCTTCCAGTAAGGGGGTGGAGTGTTGGAAGAATTGAGGGAATGAAGGTGGAGACCTGTTCCATTTCCATCCTAATCCATTCTTGATTAGGCTGTGGGCCCAGGGATCGAAGGTCCAACGATCTCGAAAGTGTTGGAGCCTCCCTCCTACCTGAAGTATCTCATTGCTTAGGTTGTTCAGAGGGTTTGCCACCCTGACCACGTCCTCCCCTGCCTTGGGAGGGGTGTCTCGAGGAGCCCCTTCAAGAACCTCTTCCTTTTGGACGAAAGGTAGTGGTTTGCCTCTTAAACTCTGGGTTGAATGCGGTGACTGGGCAACCAGCTGTTTAGGTACCACTTGGAATGTGGTCTGTGGCTGAGCAACCACTTGGGGCATCGCAGTCATGGTGACTGTGGGATGTTGCTGGGCAGGCCGAGAGGGTAGTCTTGGCTTCTTTGACTTCCGTTTAGGTTGGGGACCCGCATCCGGGAAGACTCCCTCTTTGAAGAGATGCCCCACTTCTGGAGAAGGTTCCTATTTTCTGTGGCGGCTTTCTCAACTACCTCTTTGACCACTTCACTCAGGAAGAGGTCTTTACCCCAGATGCTGGAAGAAATCAGCTTCCTGGGTTTGTGTTTTACTGTCGCAGCAGCAAACACAAACTCCCTGCAGGCTCTCCTAGCCTTCATGAAGGCATACATGTCCTTCACTAAGGTGGCCATATGCATTTTGGCCAGGACTGTGAGCATGTCTGGGGTGCTTTTGTGGCCTGCACACATCCTGATGCAGTTCTGTAGGGACAGGGAGGCGGCAAGCCTCTCTTTCGTCTCTTGCTCCCTACGCAAGAGAAAGTCTGACAGCTTAGGGAGATTCTCGCTGAGCTGCCATCCCACGATATCTGCATCTAGCTTTCCTACTGAGAAGGTTTGGTGGACCTCCCTCCATTCCTTTTCATCCGTGGGCAGGGCTAACGACAGAGGCCTTACACTCCTCTAGTGCGGGGCATGGTTTGCCTGCCTCAACTGCCTTGGCAACAGCGTGGAATGCCTTTGACGTAAAGGGGAAGGCTTTGGAAGCAGGAGCAAGAAAGGTAGGGTGTTTCTTGCTCAATGCAGACACTTTCGAGTTGGTATAACCCGCCTTTTTCTGGCTGCTCGACAAGAGAGCCTGTGCCTTGTCGTGGTCGAAAACCATGACCTCCTTCGGTTCCGTCTCCTCCTTTGACGCTGGCTCATGCTTCAGTCGAATGAAGCAATCAGGGTAGGCGTTAAAGCTCGGCCAGAACTGAATGTCGTCTAGGGGGATGGCACCCATCTTCTCTGAGATGTAGAGTTTGCCGTTGGTAATCGGAATATACTCCGCGTACCTCCAGGGATTAGTTTCGGAGCAGGTTGGCAGGTCCTGAACTCTGGGTCGCTTGTAAGACCGTCGGGAGGCAGTGGTCCGTGTCACTTCACGGAGCTCTCTTGCGAGCTTCGCTTCCCGTGCTTCGCTCTCTTTGCGAAGATTCTCCAGTAGAGTAGTGATATGAGCCAAAACTGCCTGGCCCATGGCATCCAATGGAGGGGTAGGAGCTGAAGATGTAGATGGTGTTGGCTCTAGTGCCGGCACGGGTGGAAGGGACTCCTCCACTTCCGACGACTCGACTTCTTCTTCTCCTCCAGGAGGTAGAGTAGACTCTTTCTCAGGATCGTCCCTAAGGAGATCCTTCTCTGTGTCCGTAGACACTTCAGACATCCTTTCCTCCTGGTGGATGTCCATGCCTTGCATCGCCTCACTGACATCAGCCTCAAGTGGAATCCGGACGCAGGGAGGTCCGGGTCGTGTCTGGGGCACGACAGCTTCATTACCCGCTTTGGGGAACAGCAAGCTACGCATCCTGTCGTTGGGTAGGTACGGTCCCGGAGAGTTCTTCTGGAACCCTAGTACCCATTTGCGAAGCTTTTCTTGTGCTGCATCCCTCGACTCCGGTGACTTGGGGTCGTTGAAACCCTCGACCACCATGGCCGAGCAGATGTTGCAGTTCTGGGGCTCCCAGTACCGCAGGGTTTCAGTGGTAATGACGCAGGCGGCATGAGTCCTGCACATAGTGTGACCATAAAAGTTCCTACGCTTGTGGTTGCAATATATCACCTCGCACTTCATTTTGGGCTCTTCCTGTAAAGAAAGGAAATATAAATTGAGTATGCGGTTATTTATCACACTTGATAAACAGGTTATGTGCAATAAATGTAATGGTAACTTACCAATTATAGCTTAAGATAGTAAGCTAGAAAGGAAATAGGAAAGACACATACTTGTGTATGTCTCCTGTCCAGCCAATTGCGGTGACCTCCCCCAATATTAATGTTAGAATTTCGTTATTAAGGGAAACTCAAGAGGGAAGGGTTCTAACCTATAGGGATAGAATTAGTGTATACTAACACTAACCCTTCCATAAAAGTATTAATATTGTGGGGTAAGTTATAAACTGATGACTGTATCAGTATATTGAAGGAATACTTTACTCTAGACTGTGAAAGGACACACAGGTTATGTTGGAAATATAAACTACTGTATAATATATACTATAGTTTTCTGTCTGCAGTATGTACTATACTGCAAATATACTGGCTACTGTATAAGCATATACTGTAGTTCAGTCGGCAGTGGGTTAGTACCTGACAGCACTAGCTGGCAGAAAGAGAGAAAGCATGGAGTGAAGGGCTGCCTTATTAATGTAGTTTTGTACACTAAATAAGGGTGTAGGTATATTATTCCTACTGCCTTCCTCCAGAATGAGGGTTCAAATGGAAACTGAGAATGGATCATTCAAGCTTCCATCCAGCCACAAAATCTGTTGCCAGTCGCTGCCGGTTCCAGGGATGTGGATGGCAGTCCAAAGGAGGACTGAAGAACACTCAAAGATAAAAGGGTCTCCCACCGGCAGCCGTCACAACCTTTCCCGGAGCCTTGCGTCCGTAGGGGAAAGTCGGAGCGGCTATCAGGCCGCCTAAGTAGGAGCCTGGCTGGCGCCACGATCTACCCGGCAAGCGGGGAGATTGTAGGACGACGGCCACAGATGTGCAATGGTTAGACTATCGCTAAAGGACAGAGAGGGGCAGGGAAAGGGTCTTGTATGTTGTCTTAGGAGAAGGCGGCAGGATTACCGCCATTTCCAAACAAGGGTGAAACTTCGTTTCAGTATCGGCGTCATCCGAGGCAGCAGGAGAATGTCTATTCTTCAGCCTAGGGTCTGCCGAAACAAGACTTGTCTTCTAGACCGCAGGGGAGAAGGTGGCAGCATTATACTACCACTTCAGGTGTGGGCTAGGGAAGCTAGGCTTCCTATGCCGACAACTGTAAGCCAGCAGGGGAGTGACTACTCGCCCAGCAGCTAAGCCATCAGCATAAAAACTGAATACTCTGAGTTACTGTCGTAAACCCAAGCCGGGATACTCACCGGCAAGGGGGGAGACAGAAAATACTAGCCTAGTCAAGCCGTAGTGTACTACTCTATGGCAAGGCCAAGATAGGGTTGTTGCCTATGGCGGCACTCAGAGGGGAGGAGAGATTACCCTTAAATCTCCGAAGGAGACGAGTATTGAGTTACCTGTATATAAATAATTCTAGGAGATATACTATCTCCTGTTGAATTGATAAAACGATACACGAGGGTAAACGGGGATAATGTACAGTATGAAAGTATACTAAAGCGCATAGGCTAGGTTAGCCTATCGCAGGGCGAGATTTCGGCTACCTATATCACCGAGAGACTAACGTATACAATCGACACATTTAGGAAGAGGAAAATTGTATGCATGATCATATCTACACTAGTATAATTTTTGCCTAAATAGCTATAATTCATTAAAGCTAAATACTGGGAATGTCGTTCTGCTGACTAAATAAAGCATGCATGACGAACCACAGCGCCCAAAATGGGGACTCCGGTGACTGGCCACGCTCCATAAAACACATTAAATTATACAAATTTCATTGTGATGCAGGAGCTAAAAAATTATACACTGTAAAGACTAAATACTCAACTTTCCAGAGGCAGAAGCTGCTGGAGAATGCATGATAAATCCTCAAAAGAAACTATCTAGAACACTAGATGAACAGGGAGAACACCGTGCGAAATCGCTACCAAAATAGGAATGAGTGCCATCTTGGAGCCCTGTAATAGTAGGGGAGGAAGGGTAACCTTTATAACGGCTCCCCTTCAATTTCACCACTCTTCCCCCTCGAAGTGAAAACGCTATTCGGGGCGAAGATTGCCATGTGTCGTATCAAGATATACGTCCCCTGATATTATGCGATATCCTTAAGAGAAATTTTAAGGATACTCGCGCCAGGAGTTAGAATTCTGGAGACCTATGGTCAATTCTCTGGGAGTATCACTGTAGACAAATATCCCTTAGAAAGCTGTCTATAGGAAGCTTCCATCAGGACGACATGGCTTGAGCCCAAAAAAGCATTTTAACCAAACATTTCTATTCTTTGTAGGCCAAGTAAGGATGATGAAACCTGAAATAGAATTGGTGTATAATTATTTACCTCATACAAAGAATAGAATCAGTATTTGACCTATATTGCAAACCAGAAATGTTTTTGTCTTGTATAGTATTAAGCTAACTAAGGCAGTATGTTCAAGCAATATTGTTATATGAAGAGGCAGCTTTTGACAGCCGTGGCCTATGGCTTTTATTATTATTGTTATTATACAAGTGAGTGTTCTATAGACTGTGAGTAAACTTCAAGATTTCAAATATTTATGCTTTTTCAATCAGTGTTTTACTAATGGTTACTTTGGTGGCAATTTGTTACTTTGCTGGCAACTTTCAAAGGTATAGGATGAAAGTAAAAGTTGTAAAACAAGGAATTTTAGTTAATTAGATTGTGCTGATAGTCATTGCATTGATTTTATCAAATGTCACTAGCATAGATTTAAATTTTAATAGACCTTTTAATACAGGAAGATGACATTGATATCCTACCCTAGCATTTTTTTTCAGCTAGGCTGTGATACGTACATTAAAAAGATTGCCCTAATTATTATTAGCCAAGCTACAACCGTTGTTGGAAAAGCAAAATTTCATGGGACAATAAATTTGGTTTTATTATGCACCCTCTGGTTTTATTACTTGATTTTTCTTACTTATAATATTTTTAATTAAAAAGCAAACTTCCATTAATTATGTAATCAATCTTTTAAGGGTACAACACATTGTTAGCAAGTGCTCCGTTGAGAATAGAAGATTTAAAAGTTGGATCAGTACCCGATTTAGGGCCAGAGACTGTAGATAGGATAGCAAGTATTAATCAGTACCTCCAACGCAGATGGACCAATTACTTTGGAGGTGAGTTTTACACATTTATAAGATTTCTGTGAAATTTATTTGCTCCTACGCATGTAATAACTTTTTGTCTTTTAAAAGAGGGATATGTCTTCAGTGGCACTGGAACAGCCATTTAATTGTTAACTAGGTACAGTAAATGTTCAATGACTGGTAGCCTGTCATTAACCATGACAGGTGGCTTGATCCCTTGTTTCCCGTTTGCCTTTGGTTAGAGGTTGTAAGGTTATGCGTCTTTCCTTGTATTCCCTCCACTTTTAGTCCGGTCAGCAAGGTTCGTTGGGCTGGCAAATCCTTGAATGGGTGATCACCTGGGATTTCCAAAGGTCTTCCTCGATTTCGATGGCTCCTTTTGTCAATTTTTCCAGCTAAAACTTCAGGGCTTCCTTGTTTCTTTGAGACTTCAGGTTTGTGTCTCCCACTCCTTCAGTTTTAAAAGGTCAGAGATCTCTTCTTGGGCTTTGTCACCTTCTTGATGATCCCGTTTTTTCTGTCCTGGCGGCTTGGAGCACTTTTTTTTTTTTCCCTGAGGTCCAGAGGTCCTTGTCCCAAGTTATTGCCCTCTGGACATCTCTCCCTTTTGTCAAGGGGGTGGAGCAGAAGGTGGGTGCCTAGGCATGTTTTTTGTCTTGTTCTGTTTCCTTTATTTCTCCTTGCCTGGTCCCTCTTCTTGATTCTTGGCACCACATCTCCCTTGTTGTCAAATTCTCCTCATGCGGGGTGATTCTTGGTGCTTCGGCAGGGAGCCTCTAGTGGCGTATTTGTTTTAATTGAACACGTTTTGATTCATGCAGAGAAGGGGACTGGCTTGGGGTTTTTCCTTTTCCTTTTGGCACTTTTAGTCTGCTTGGCAGTGGAGTTTGGTTGGTTGGGTGGGTAGTGTTGGTATTGAGTGACCGGTTTCCACTCCTCCTTTCAATTTTGTCTCTTCCCTTAGGACAGTTTGAGTGAGGGAGCTATTTACTCTTTGGTATCCTCCTGGTTCTCTTTTTCTTGTTTTCTTTTTTTTAAATAGTCTCCAGCGAGGGGAGTTGGTTTTGTCTGATGTCAGGAACTTCTCCCTGCCTCCTTCTCCTGGTGTCCTAAGCAAGGTGATCACATTCAATTTTCTCAGGATGATTTTTCATTACGTTGGCCCCTCGTCAGTCTTGGGTCTTGTGAAGAAGTCTCTCGTTACACCTCCCTGGTGTTAAGATATCCTCTTTCTTGGTTCAAGGACTGTCTTGATGATGGGTGGGCCTGTTTTCAAACGCTCTAGACTTCTCGTTCTGGTCCAATGCCTTGGATGTTGGAGGGGTTTTCTTCTGGGATCTGAGGGCACTTCGGACTGTTGGTAGGACATTGAGTTTGAGTTTTGTCTTCTTGGGTTCCCCAGTTCATGAGTCTCTCTTTTCTTGACTGTCACCCTGTCAGGGTCGACCAGTCTCATTAGGACCTTTGATCAGGAGGTGGTGGCATGTCTCTGTCGTTTTGTTCACCACTACCCTTCCGAGTGTCAGTGTCAGTTATGCATTGCTCCTTTTCAAGATTCCCATTGTGTCGGTTCCGACTTTCCTCCTGTGTCTATTGTGGGGGTCATCCTCTTCAGGTTAAGGCAACCTGTCTCCTTTCTTTGCCTATTTTTGGCCTCGATGGAATGTTGTTTTGTCCTTTTGGAACCTCCAGTTTATTTGTTAGAGAGGAGCGGCCTTCATGGTAAGTCTGTTTTTTCCCATTTATCCAGGGTCTCCTCATGTCCAGTTTTTTCCCTTGGAGACATTTGGGAGCTTCTCCAGTCAGGAAGGTCACTCTTCATGGGTCTCTGATAGTTGTCTCTAGCCAAATGCATGTCCACTCACTTTTAAGCTTGGCAGTGTTCGGACGTTGGTCCCAGGCTCGAAGTCTTACGAGTTCTTGGCGTTCCTTGTCTAAGATTGTTGTTTTCTTAGACCTTCTCCACCTGGACAGGGGCCTGTGTCCATTGTTTAGTATGGCTTTCATGTTTAGGGGAGACTCTCCAAGTATTTTGCTTCTCTTATCCTCAGTGATGGTTTGGATTCATGAGACAGTCGGCTTTTTAAAGCGCTGGTTTCCATGCCAGAGCCTTTGGGATCCTTTGTGACTCCCCATCAATTCTGCTCCATATCTCGAGACCAGTTGACTGTTGTATTGCTCTCCCTTGGGGTCTGAGTGGTTGTTTCTTTGTGCCCTCTCCCCTCTGGTGTCAGTCTCACTTGTGGGAGCAGGTGGCACCATTTTTCTCTTTTTCCTTTTCAGGCTCCATTGGGAGGCATGGTCACCTTCGAATGGTTGCCTGAAGGGAGGAGTCTAGACAGAAAATTTTGGTGCTTGCTAGAGGTTCCCATTTTGAAGGCTCTTTTGGCGAGATCTGTCTTACAGGCTTCCTTTGCATCTGTCATGAGAGTTTATGAGCTTCAGGCTTCTTCTGCCATGTAGCTAGGTGGGGACAGGACCTGGTTTGCCCTATATTTCAGAATTTGACGTGGAGACCAAGGCATTTTCGCTTCTCTTTCCTGGGTTTCCCCCCTGATGTCCGTGGCTGACTTTGTGGCCAGCATTGAGTTTGGTTGGTGCTTTGTCCATTAACGGTTCCCTCTCCCTCATTCTGGGATGTCTTAACTTCTTGTTGGTCTAAAGTTCATTGTCTTAGAGGATTTTTCTCCCTTCTGAGCAACTTGTTTTCTTGTTTGTGAAGGTCAGGCACCAAGAGCCCACAGTGATTGAATGGTCGCTCCACCGGCCGTTTTATGAGGAATGTCCATTGCCAAAAGTGCATGAGGTAACTACTTGGCTTCATTCTGTCTTTTTCCTTTATTTGAGTGTCTTGCAATCTTTTGCTGACCTAGCTCTTTGGGCCCGTCGGTGATGGCAGTCCAGGTGGTCAGACTTAGGACTTGGTGATTACCTTCTCCAGCACTGTATGGAGGCTGCCATTTTGTATGTATATGGTGATTACCTTCTCCAGCACTGTATGGAGGCTGCCATTTTGTATGTATATGTTACGGTCATTTTGGAAAATTGGTCATTTTACAAAATTCCCGGCCATTATGCAAAAAGACCAAATTCGTGGTCACTTTGCAAAATGACTTAAATATCTCGACATTTTGCAAAAGCGCCAAGATTTTGATCCATTTACAAAATCATCAGTATTATCGTTGGTAAGGTTACAAAATGTCCAATCAGCAAGTAGCTAACCTACTTGCTGATTGGACATTTTATAACCTTACTAACGATGATACTGATGATTTTGTAAATGGATAAAAATCTTGGCGCTTTTGCAAAATGTCGAGATATATAAGTCATTTTGCAAAGTGACCATGAATTTGGTCTTTTTGCATAATGACCAGGCAGTTTGTAAAATGGCCATTTCCAAAATGACTGTAATATATATACTGTTAAGCTAGTATTAGTATGCCATACTCTTGTATTTTGGTTGGTTGGATTTCTCAATGCTTAGCCTAGCTATGGGTTGGTTATGATAGTTTAGTTAGTTTTCCTTGATTAAACTTATTTGTCCTTTGATTTTCAGTGTTTGTGCCTCCTTTGGTCGCACGCTGGTTGTTGTCATGCCACTGGCACTTTCCTGGTGAATCGCCAACTACTTTTTGCCCTCACCTCTCAACATCAGTCACACATGCAAGATGGGCAGTAATTGGTAGTGCTGGTCTTGGTGCCGGCGCCATTTTGCCGTATTGTGACCTACCTACCTCCCCCCCCCCCCTGGGTTGAGTATCCTTCTACCCGTGCCCATTTCCTCTTGGCAACACTTTCCTTTGAGTTGGGTGGCACGTGGTAATGCTGATTTGTGTTGGTGCTCTTGGGCTGTCACCTTACTATAACAATTCTAAAGGTGTTACAAGGCATCCTCAAATGCTGCTTCTGGGTCTGGCACTGCTGAGCAGTATATCAGAAGCTTCTGATTTTATAACTCTCTTGAACAGGTGGTCAAGGAATCCCACAAAGTCAGGATCCTGTTTGCTATCTTAGGATGCAAAGAATATTCTGACCCTACAATCTGTGTCTCCCTACTCAGCTTATCCACCACAATGTTCTCCTTTGCCTGGAATAAAGTGGGTTACCAGAGAGACAGAGTTGAGCACTGCAGGAAAACATTACCGTCTTGTTTATTAATGTGTGTCACTCTGGTGTTGTCGCTCATTGATGCCACTGGGTACCTAGTCAAAAGAGGACAAAAGTGTTGGAATGCGAGATGACACTTCTCGCACTCCAACACATAACTTGTTGACACTAGACCAGCCACTCAATCCTTGTAACAGAGTCGAGTCTCCTTCTACTTGTGCCCATTTCCTCTAGACAAAAGTTTCCTGAGAGTTAGGTGGTATGTGGTAATGCTGATTTGTGTTAGTGCCCTTGAGCTGTCACCTGACATTGACAATTCTAACGGTATTGCAAGGCATCCTCACACAGTGCTTCTGGGTCTGGCACTGGCGAGCAGTATATCAAAAGCTTCTGATTTTCAAGCTGTCTTGAACAGGTCGACTGTCATGGAATCCCACAGTCAGGATCCTGTTAGCTATCTTAGGATGCAAAGATTATTCTGATCCTACAATACGTGTCTCCCTACTCAGCTTATCCACCAAAATGTTCTTCTTTGCCTGGAATAAAGCAGGTTACCAGAGAGACAGAGTTGAGCACTGCAGGAAAACATTACCGTCTTGTTTATTAATATCTGTCATTCTGGTGTTGTCGCTCATTGGTGCCACAGAGTACCTATTTAAAAGAGTTCAAAAGTATTGGAATGTGAGACGACACATCTCCCACTCCAACACGTTGAAGGCATCAATAGTCCTGGTTGGTCCGTTGTTTAAACCCTAGGTGTTGTAGGGGCGAGCTCCCCATTCTTCCTTCGCAGCTTCCGTAAACAACAGAAGCGGTGAGACCCTTAAGGGTTTTCTTGTCCTGCCACCATTCCAAGTCAAGTCTAGAATCCTTTCCTATCAGAACTAATGACAGGAGGGTGGCTTGTCAGCTCCCATTGACGAGGCCACAGGTGGGGGCAACCGTTCGGAACAAGACGTTCCAGGGAGGTCAGATTATGTAACATCTACCAAGGCCGTGGTGGCAGATAAGGTTGTTGAAAGCGTGGGATAGCCACCTTTTAAATGTTTACCAGTCTGTTCCGAGATGGAAAGATTTTCCCTGCAATGGTGTCAATATCCTTACCTTGGTAAATTTGTTTGTTTGGGCTCTAGAAGTGACCTATTTCAGTCTAGAAGTGACCTATTTCAGTTCATGACAATCCTTAGCTTGTGACCAAACAAAAGAAACCTGTCTCGGCGGAGAAGAAGGTTGTCCTCCAGTCTTTCAGGATCAAGTAATTATCCAGGTAACAAAGAAAGTAAGTGCCATTGGTGTGTGCTAATGTTGAAAGAGTAAAATTTCCAGTGAAATTTGCAGAGCTCTTGTATGAACAAAACAAAGCTCTTTGAATTGGTACGCTCTGCTGGCTCTGACACACGGCAATACTTTCTGGCGGCAGGCTGGATAGGGATCTGGAAGTATGTACTCTCAAGTCCATCGCCATCAAGAAACTCAATAGCCTAATCGCTTGCCTGACTGTGCCTGGAATCTCCGTCCTGAACAAGATTTGTAGAACACTTTTTCATGGATGAGACGTCTATGACTGCTTGACTGGCCTCCGGCTTCCAGACAAGGCGTCTGGAAGCCGGAGAGTCAACTGAAGAGGATCGGGGAGCTGTCAGTTTAACTTGCGTTCATCAAATCCTTGGACTATGCTGAAGGACACTGATGGTGCCCTTGCACATACCCTTATTCTCTGTCCTATGCTTATCTAGGAGTAACTGGGAGAGTGCAATAAGAGCCTAAGCTTGCAGGTCAAGCAGTGAGGGAGGTAGTGTATAAATAGATAGAAAAGCACCCGTATGTGACTACCAAGTCCAAAATTTTAAAATGAGAGCACTAGTGGAGGTGCTCCCATAGAAGAGCAATCTAGTAGGCAGGTGAAAGGGTGTGCAATCGACTGTGAGTGGGCAAGATGTGTTATCAGTCGCGAGCAGGCGTCAATCGCAAGCTGAGTAGGTAAGGTTGTAACTCGAGATCTCTCATGTTTAATGGTACTCTCTTAAGAGTGCGCTAACTCCTAGTTGCATGAACTGGTGAGATGGAGCTACCGTAAGAGATAAGAGTGCATGATCGCTAACCGATCTGCAATCATGAGCTACTGTTTTTCCAAAAGATGATTGCGACTGCAGGGAAAGTCAAGTAGCGCGACATCTCGCCTCCTCGTTGAAGGATTGGGCACAAATGTCTCCTCCCCACGGAGAGAGAAACGGAAACGGTATGAGTGACTTGTGAAACTCTTATTGATTGGTCATCCAGGACTAATTGTCCAATAGTGAAAAAAGAAGGGCAGTGACTGTGTTCTCTTCTGACCAGCAGTGTGTCTAAAGTCAGTTGTTTGGCCTGCCCGAGGACAAGTTAATTACGAGGATCACTTTAGACGAACAAGGCCTTTTGGTCCCCCTCGGAGGGCTATTCCAATCTTTTGGCAATCTCTCCTGTTTCACTTTTTGTTCCTCCCTGTCTCGGGAAGGCATAAGATCACGACGCCTTTACAGTAGATCTAGAGTTCTATCTGGTGTTGGTTGGTTGGTTTTAGATTGCCTTGCAAAAAAAATGCATTGGCAGCCTGTAATATTCAGTGTTGCAATAAGGAGTCACTAGGGACTAAAAAACTCGGACCTTGGACTGTCATCAAGAAGAGCGGCCACAAGTCTGAGTCCCAGCAGTCCTAAATATGGAGTCATAAAATTAGTCCCATATGGCTACTATGGTGGTCAGGAACCCTGAGTCCTGCCCAATTGGGGGCAGATGCTCAAGGCTGTGACCCTGGAAGACAAAAACAGAGGGCTGTGGCTCCCTCCCCGTACTCTGATGCTGCCCATTCGACTTAAGAGAGGTGGTGTCAAAAACAGCCCTACCTAAGACAAGACTTCCTCGACTTCTTCCTCTTAGAAGAAGGCAATGAGGAAGAGGAAGAAAAAACACATAAGTTTTCTTCCTCTTCCCAACCCTCCCCTCAAACTCTACAAGCAGAGGAGTCAAAGTCTGAGAAACCCAGACAATGATGCCTGAACAGGCAGGATCCATAACACTTTGGAATATAAAGCTGGGAGTCATACTTACAAAGAAGCATAACCCCACCACCACCACAAGGGTCAGAATAAAGCCAAGGAAAAGGGACAGGGGTTACTGGGTCAGGGAGATGTATGGGAAAGCTACCCCCACCCACCAACAAAACATATTCTTTTGGCCCTGGGAGGAGGAACCACTGTTAAGTTCTGAGGAGGCCAAAACCTTCCTTAGGTGACACTCATCTTTGAAGTAGAGTAAACGGAGAAGAGCCTCCAACTTCCAACAGGGTGTGGCAAACACAGAAAGAACCTCACACGCTACCAAGTATAATGACGTAGGTTTCCGGCACAGGAGGCCAAAACCTTCCTTAGGTGACACTCATCATTACAGTAGAGCAAACGGAGAAGAGCCTCCTACTTCCAACAGGGTGCAGCAAACACAGGAAGAACCTCACACACTACCAGCACCAGAAAGTAAAATGACGTAGGTTTCAGGGCGCCGTGATCCTTCTGCACATCACCCAGGGAATGAGCCAGGGAAGTAAGTGCAGAAATGGTCATAGCAGGTGCACCCAATAAGCGGAAGGAAGAAGCATTCGCCAGCCACCTAAAGGAGGCCATGGCCTACACTCGGCACCCCAAGCTAATTACGAACAATCATACCTCTAGCAAGAGCACAGATAGAGTATAGATCGACAGTTGGTTTAACAAAAGAATAATCCCTCCTCTTCACAGTCACAATCAATGGCCAGCATTCACTTCCTGAAAAATAAAATTAAAATTGTGATTAAGGATGTATCAGTACGCCTATACTCGATGCGACTGAAAATATAAGTGAGGAGACTTCGACAGGTATGGGGGCAGAGCTCCTCGCCCTCTCTTCTACCTATCGCTTGGCTGCTCATTAAACGATTCAACGGCTGTCCAGCTTTTTACTGAAAATATACAGTATTTCTTACCTAAAGGAGATGGTTTGTATTCTCATAGAAACAAATACTGTATTGTGCTGTCAATATCATATGACAAATTCGTAGATAATTTGTATCTTTCCTAATGATACAATCCTTTTCCTATTTATTTAGGGGCATTACTTTCGCTGAAGCTGAAATGACGAGCCATTAAAATTTTGCGAGGGTTAACTACCCATTCTGCTAGTTATCGGGGGTAGGGGGCGTAGCTTGCTACCACTCCTGCTCACACACTGATGATTTAGCTCACTTTGCTTGAAGGTAGGACTTCAAGGGGATTAGGGCTGGCGGGTAAGTTTGTACAGTATACTGTAAATAGCTAAAGGTTTGTATCGTTACGAAAAATGCAAATTATCTACAAATTTGTCATTTGTTCCATAACTGGAATACAAACCGACGCTATTTATTTAGGGGTGACTCACCCATTAGGAAGGATGGATGTCCTGCCAATCTGGCTTTCTGGCTTTACCTGGGGGCTCCTTATCTGTGTATATATGTACCCAAAATAAGGAGTCCCTACACCTCGCTAAAACCTTGCTCCGCGGCCTACGCAAGATATTTGTGACATTTGAGATATTCCGAGTTTTGTAGGAAAAAACTGCTGTAACCAAGACACTTTTCCCAATACCACCTCGCCAGGGTATGGGGACGCAACAGTAATAGCTTAATACTAGGCACACAAGGGAGCATGGTTTACCTGCAATTGTTTTAGGTCAGCGCATGCATTGAACCCGGATGCTGCTTTCCCCAAGAGAGGGGAGGATGAAGAAGAGAATAAGAGCCAGTCAAACCTGACGTTTCCACACCCCAGCCTGAAGAACCTGCGTCACTGAGAGTTCTTCTTGAATGCCAGGGATGTAGCTACACCCGACATCATGAGCTCTGGGGCGACATGGAGGAGGAGGGTCTGGATTTATCGCATGATCTATGTCCTTGCGAATCTATGTTGAGATGGTGTCCTTGGTGACCCTCTCTCTGTCCTCCCTGTGCTAACGAAGAGTGCAGGCAAATGGGGACGGGCTGTTCTCTTAAGGTACAGCCTCAAACTCCTCACTGAGCAGAGTAAGAGATGATCAGGGTCATTTGTTACAGAACAAAGACTCAAAATCCGGAAGGATTCAAATCGAGGATCCGCTACTCCTGGTTTCCGAGTCTTGGCAACAAACTCAGGGACAAAGCTGAACTTTACCTCCCCCCATCCCCTTGAATGGGCGATGTTGTATGAGAGCCCATGAAGTTCACTGATTCACTTGGCCGAAGCCAAAGCTAGCAGGAACGCTGTCTTCCCAGATAGGTGGCAATCTGTTGCCTGGTGTAATAGTTCATAGGGAGGTCTCTTTATAGACCTGAGAACTCGAAGCACGTTCCATGGAGAAGGTCTCACTTCAGACTGAGGACAGGTAAGTTCATAACTCCGTATGAGCAAGGAAAGTTCTAGTGATGAAGAAATGTCCTTTCCAATCAGTCTAAGGGTGAGGCTCAAAGCTGAGTGATAGCCTTTTACTGCCGAAAGCGATAGGCGCATTTCTTCCCACAGAGATACGAGGAGCTCTGCTATTGCTGGAATAGTGGCATCGAGAGAAGCGATACCCCTTCCATGACACCAATCACAGAAGACTTTCCACTTTGCCTGGTTGATAGCTGCTGATGACTTTCAGAGGTATCCAGACAATCTGCCTGCAACTTGTTGCAAAAATCCTCTCTGAGAGAGGAGATGCTGGATAGTTTCCAGGCTTGTACAGTATACGGCTTTGTGGAATATATTGGCATGTGGTTGTTTGAGTAAATCGTGTCATGGAGGGAGTTCTCTTGGAGACTCCGTTGGGAGCTGCAGGTCTGGAAACCATTCTGTGTGATGCCACAGTGAAGCTATGAAGGTCATTGGAAGGTTGACCGATGTTCTGGCCTTGAATACCCTCTTCATCAGCAGAAAGGGGGAAAGGTGTAAACGTTGATGTTGTCCCTCCATTGTTGGAATGCATCTTGTCAGAGAGCCTTGGGTTCTGGGACTAGGGAGCAGTAAAACTGGAGCCCAAAGTTCAATGCCGTTGCGAAGAGGTCCACAGTCGGAGAACCCCGCAAAGTCAGGACTTTGTTGGCTGCTAGATAAGCCAAAGACCACTCGGTACTTACTATCCGAGATGCTTTGCTCAGGTTGTCGGCGAGCACATTCCTCTAGCCCGGAATGAAGCGTGCCAATAGTGGTATCAAGTGAATCTTGGCCTATCTCGGTATCTCTACTGCTTGTTGGGTCAGCGGCTGTGAAAAGGTACCTCATTGTTTATTGATGTAAGCCACTACTGTGGTGTTATCGCTCATCACCACCACTGAGTGGCCCTACAGGAACTGTTGGAAGGCCAGAAAGATGGCCTTCATCTCTAGGAGATTTATGTGGAGGTACTCTTCTGACTCTGACCAGAGGCCCGAGGTCGTGTGGTGCAGCACGTGGGCCCCTCACCCTTTTTTTTAAAGCGTCTGAGAACAGCATCAAATCTGGGGGGAGGACAAGAAGGTCCACTCCCTTTCGTAGCCTCTCCTCAGACACCCACCATTCTAGGTCTGTTGGGAACTAGACGGGCCAGCGATGAAAGGTGACCTAGGAGACATAACCACATCTGGGCTGGAAGGTCTTCTCGTCTGAGACTTATCTCAGCCTCAATATTCTGTCGTCTGATTGGATGACTTTGTGGAGATTGGTGTCTATTATCATGCTTAGGTATACCAGTCTCTGCGTAGGAAGCAGGGAGGACTTCTCGAGGTTTACCATGATCCCCATATCTTGGCAAAACCTCAGAAGTTTGTCTCGATGTTGAAGAAGGGTTGACACCGAGTCTGCTGGGATTAGCACCCAAAAGCCCTCAAAGACCAGTGCAGCCTTGCCCTGGTCTCGGGGGCTGAAGGGTGCCAGGGCTAAGATCAGCCTACAGCTCTCTGAGCTCTCTTCCTTTCAACATTCTGGATAATGTTGGAGATGGATGCCAATTCTGTGTGCCCAAGATGACACTAGGGCAAACACTGGTGAAAACTTGAGGTGCCGTGGAAAGACCAAAGCACAGTACCTTGAACTGGTATTTCCTGTTATCTTGGCTGAATCTTAAGTACTTCCTTGAATACGGATGGATTGGGATCTGGAAGTACGCGTCCTTTAGGTCCAGTGTGCACATGAAGTCCTGTGGCCTTACTGCTAGTCTGACCATGTCTGCTGTCTCCATGCTAAATGGAGTTTGTTTGACAACCTTGTTCAGAGCTGAGAGGTCAATGACTGGTCTCCAGCCTCCAGACACCTTTTTCACAAGAAAGAGTCGACTGAAGAAGCCTGGAGACCCATCGAGGACCTCCTGGAGGGCGCCCTTCTTCAACAGGGTCTGGACTTCTCCCATCGCAAAGGAGTCTGACACTGGATTCCGTCAAGGGAGGGAGAAATGATATGAACGGGATGCGATACCTCAAACGAATCACAGAGATTGTCCAGGATTCTGCCCCAAGTTGCTTCCACCTGTCCGAGCAACTTTGTAGGCATCCCCCTACTGGTTGACAAGTAAGGGGAGTGCCTATCCTAGCGTTTTCGGCCTCGGGAGCTCCCTCTAGGATATTTTCCTCCCCTGGAGCACTTTGTGCCTTTCCTGTCCTGTCCTTGGCAGGAAAGGGCTTCTTAGACACTGTTGTCTTCGCTGCTGATTTGTTCGTCGTGATCTTGGCTGGACGGGACTGCTGAGGAGCTGGTGGTTTATAGGGCTTGGATGTCAAAGCCCTAAGGAGGAGGCAGTCCTGGTGTGACTTCCTCCATCTCTCAGCAGCATGTTCCACTTCCTTAGGCTCAAATAGATGAGATCCCTCTAGAGAAGAATTTCTGAGCCTGGTGCTCTTGGCATTTGGGACTTGCTGGTGGAATCTCTCAGACACCGTATCCCGACGTTTCAGAATGGTATTCGCCCATAAGTTTGAAACTTAATGGGCAAGAAACTCGAGCGTGTGGGTTCCTGAGAGCAGGTAAGTCTCCATTGCTTTCCTGATACGTTCCTTGGAGAAATCCTCAGTTTGTACCAGGATTCCCAAGGTCCCTTACCAAACATCAAGCCACGAAGTACCCTGCATGGCGTACTTTGTGACCTTCTCTTGATTAAGGTTCTCAGTTGCAGAGAATGAGATCTGTTGGTTGGAGTCTCTCTCTAGAGAGACTTCCTTGGTGAGCTCTTCCAAAGAGTGATGGAGAGAAAGAGCTGGACGAGGCTCGTCTAAGATCTCGAAATACCTCTTCTGCTGGAGATGAGGAAGTTGGAGAAGCTTAGTGGTAGCGCCAGAATGTTGAAAGGAAGAGAGCTCAGAGAGCTGTAGGCTGATCTTAGCCCTGGCACCCTTCAGCCCCCAAGACCCGGGCAAGGCTGCACTGGTCTTTGAGGGCTTCTGGGTGCTAAAGACACAGTCTAAGACAGTGTCTTTGCCCACTCGTAGGGGTATCTCTGGGACAGTAAACCCATGAGAATCCTCATGAGTCAGAATCTGCCAGAATGCATGTTCCAACCCTTTCTGCTTTCCTTCCGACATTGGACTTGCAGCAAAGTCTCCTCCTTCCATCCCTGAGAGCTCTTCTCGGGGTGGGTCGCGGACATCCCTCGAGTGATTGGCTGCATCTGTTGGCTTAGAAGTCCTTGAAGAGGACTTCGGAAGAGTCTTGGAGTCCTTAGGTTCGTTTCGAGGAAGGAGTTAGGAATCAAGCATCGAAGGCAGGATTGTCATGTCCCTCCTGACTTCTATAGATGGTGGAGAGCTTTCTGTGCGAGGGGAAACTTCCTCCGAAGATGGAAGAGAGGAAGCCCCTTCCTTGCATGACTCCCTCGGCAGATGTGAGGTGGGTAAGTGTCTGGTGGAAGATGCAGGAGGAGCAGGCCTCGATGGTCTAACAGGAGTCAGCTTCACCCTCAGGGGATGTGACCGCGTCTGAGACTCCTCTCTTCCTCTTCATAGGGGTAGAAGAAGCCATGGTTCTTTGCAGTAGGTCTGCTGGAGCTGTAGGATGCTCCGAAGAGCTGGCAGACAGGGCAGGCTTGAAGGTTTGCACCACTGCTCTGACCATCACTGCTATTGACTGGCTAACGCACTGTCAGATAGATCCCCTGAAAGGAAATGGACCAAAGGTTCCCTGCGAGGAGTCTCTGCTGTTTCTGCTGTTAATAGGTCCGCCTCGGAGGAAGGCAGCTTTGGGATCCTGAACCCTTCTGTGGAGGCTCCTTTCTCTTTCCCCGGCAGTTGCGCTATAATGCGTTTGCTCGGAGAGGAATGAGGAGAAGGTGACTTGTCGATTCGATGTTTCCTTGGAGCCTGTAGAACCTGCTCATGGCTATGGCACAAGTGAGCGCTGGCGCACTGGCAAACGCTGATGGGCTGGAGAGTGCTTGTGCTCAGAAGAGTGCTGGTGCACAGGAGAGCGCTGGCGCGCAGTAAGGGACTACACAGATCCCAGAGAATGTGCAGGAGAGTGCTGGCGCGCTGTACGGCGCTGCGCAGGAGGATGCTGGTGCCCAGTTCCCGGTGAATGCGCTGGCGAGCTGGAGGGTGCTGATGAGCTAGAGAGAGCTTTGGCACAGGAGAGTGCTGATGTGTAGTGGAGTGCTGGCTGGCAAGAGAGTGCTGATGCGTAGTGGAGTGCTGGCGGGCAGGAGAGTGTTGGCGCTTGGTTGAGTGGTGACATATAGGAGAACACTCTGTCGGTCGAATCCGTGACATACACTATTTGCCGAGATTCGGTTTGCGGATCTCCGGCGTGTGTTCCGCAGAATGGTAGTCTGCGCCAAGAAGACGGGGAAGCCTAGAAGGACGGTAGACCTTCAGACTCTCAATGCTCATGCCACTCTTGAAACACACCACACCCAATCCCCCTTTCACCAGGCCCGTTGTGTCCCACCGGGGAAACTAAAAACAGTGTTCGAGCCTGGAATGGATACCACAGTGTACCACTGCACAAGGAGGACCGCCACATGACCACCTTTATCACATCCTGGGGCAGATATCGATACTGTGTCGCCCCACAAGGCTATGCCGCGTCAGGCGATGGCTACTCAAGGCGATATGATGAGATAGTATCCGACGTCCGTGACATGACGAAATGCGTTGATGACACATTACTGTGGGCCGACACTATTGAGGAAAGCTTCTACCAGGCAGTCACTTGGCTCGACGTCTGCGGGAGAAACGGCATCACCCTCAATCCCGACAAATTTTTGTTTGGCTGTCGCGAGGTAGAATTCGCCGGCTTCACCATCTCAATGGACAGTGTGCGCCCTTGTGCGAAATACCTGCAGGCAATATCAGACTTCCCATGCCCGAAGAACATTACCGACGCTCGATCGTGGTTTGGCCTAGTAAACCAAGTGTCTTATGCTTTCAGTATGGCTGAGCGCATGCTCCCATTCCGCGAGCTACTGAAACCCAACAAGGCATTTACGTGGACCGACGATCTTGAAAGCTCATTCCAAGCATCTAAAGAGGCCATTGTAGATGAAATTACCAACTGGGTGCGTATCTTCGACAAAACCAAGCCGACTTGCCTTGCGACCGATTGGTCTAAAGAAGGCATTGGGTTCTGGCTATTCCAAAAACATTGCCAATGCCCAACAGACAAGCCATTCTGCTGCCGCGAAGGTTGGAAGGTGACCCTAGTCGGGAGTCGTTTCACGCACCCAGCCGAATCCAGGTATGCCGCGATAAAGGGGGAAGCCCTGGCGGTAGCCGATGCCCTTGACAAATCACGCTACTTTGTCCTCGGCTGCTCAAACCTGGTCATTGCGGTAGATCACAAGCCACTATTAAAGGTGTTGGGGAACCGATCCCTGGATGACATCCCGAATCCCCGACTGCGCAACCTAAAGGAGAAGACAGTGCGCTACCGCTTCCGCATCGTATACGTGCCAGGGATGCGCAACAAAGCAGCTGATGCCATTTCACGTCATCCGAGAGGCGATACCAACCCAGAAAAACTGTATCTCCCTGACGACAATGCATCAGTCTGCGACCACTCCATACTGTCGGTCCACCACGATATCCTTGCCGGCATACGCATGAGGGACTGTGACACATGCACGATTGAAGAGCCCGCATACCTCACAGCCCTAGATTCCCTTCCAGCGGTCACCTGGGACCGTGTACGGGAATCTACAGCAAGCGATCCCGCCCTTCACGCGCTCACAGAGCTCATCGAACATGGGTTCCCGACATCAAAAGATGACATGCCACAACACCTCTGTGCGTACTACCACCTACGGAACGAGCTCATCACCTTCGATGGTGTCGCATTGTTCAAAGATCGTGTTATCATCCCGACGTGCTTGCGCCAGGGTGTCCTATCCGCATTACATTCGGCACATCAGGGTGTTTCCATGATGACTGCTCGTGCAGAGGCATCAGTGTACTGGCCAGGCATTACCGCAGACATACTGGCGACTAGAAATAACTGTGAGGATTGCCACCGCATGGCCCCCTCCCAACCATCCGCCCCCCCTACCCCACCCGTCTTGCCTGTTTACCCATTCCAGTCAATGTGTGCCGACTACTTCACTCACAAGGGCGCCCACTACCTGGTAATTGTGGACCGATACTCGAACTGGCCACTTATATCAAAGTCTACCAGTGGTGCCAAAGGACTAATTGACAACCTGCGCCGTGCATTCGTCACGTACGGAATTCCTGAGGAACTTGCCAGCGATGGTGGGCTAGAATTCACGGCAACCGAAACACGTGGGTTCTTGAGAGACTGGGGTGTCCACCACCGACTGTCATCAGTAGCATTTCCACACAGCAATTGCCGAGCGGAAATCGGAGTGAAAACGATGAAGCGCCTGATTACTGTACTAACAACACGGGGACAAATGGAGACCTAGACACAGATGCCTTTCAGAAAGCAGTCCTCCAGTACAGGAACACTCCAGACCCAGTCACAAGAATCTCCCCAGCCACGTGCGTCTTCGGTCACCCGATCCGCGATCTCATGCCTATCCTTCCTGGGAAGTACAACCCCCACACCACATGGCGCGAAACCCTGACATCCAGGGAAGAAGCCCTACGCAAGCGCCATGTCCGCATGATGGACACTTGGTCACAACACACTCGCCGTCTGCCACCCCTACGGGTTGGTGACCATGTTCGCATCCAGAATCAAACTGGCCCACATCCCACCAAATGGGACAGGACCGGGACAGTCGTCGAGGTAAGGCAGTACGACCAGTACGTGGTAAAGGTTGATGGCTCGGGGCGAGTATCGCTGTGCAATCGGAAATTCCTGAGAAAGTTCACACCGGTTACGACCCCGACAGAGCTGCAAAATATAACCTATGGTGGCATACCCCTTCAACCACCTGCAAGCGCGGCCCCGACCAAACCGAAGGAGACTAACCGACTCGTATCAACACCGCCGGACCCGCTTGCTGACCAACCACAACTGCTGGCTGACCGACATTACCCAACATCAGTCGATCAACCTCCCCCACTCACGCCTGTAAAGCCGTCCAACCACACTCGCCAGCTTATACACACAACGCTGAACGACCAAACTCCACTGCCCCCACCAGCAACTCCAAGTCGTGTCAGACCTTCAACGCCAGCCGCTCCACCCCAACTAGCAAATCCCATCCCACCAATTGGTCTCGCCATGGGCAGGCCATCCAGGACTGTCAAAACGCCCAAATGGCATGAAGACTATGATTTTTCATCTCATGATTAACATGTCTATATCAATGTCGTAGAATGCTCAATCGACCTGATATTATATCAGACATTGCATTACTTTCATCAGTGTAATTATTGCTTTGTGTAACTTGACTAGTTTGAAGAATGTTTGATCAACCTGTTATTAGACTAGATGTCATATTACCATCCTCATTACATTCATTTATCAGTATAATTTACAGAACTATCAGGCTGTTCAGTGAAGATTTTCCATTTTAAATTCAATGACCCAGTTAATTACTATTCAAACTTAATCAGTCTCTTCCTAGCCGATCAAGACTTGGGAGGAGATAGAGAACCATGACTTGTGAACGTTGTAGAGCACACCCCTCGCTTGTAGCTCGTTTGTACATTGTTTACATGCCAAATACAAATGGAAATCGTTCCTATTTAAGAAGAGTGCTTTTGTACAGGAGAGTGTTGGCGAGCCGGAGACCGAGGCTGCGCAAGAGAGTGCTGATGTCTCTGGGAGCGCTGACGAGCTTGAGGTGGAGAGCGCAGTTGCGCCGACAAGTGTAGGTTGGCTGGTGAGCACTGGCAAATGCTGCTATTTGCAATGGTGAGGCTGCGCTGGACAGCGCCGGCGATCAGGAAATCGCTGGGGCATTGGAGGGTGTTGAGGACAAGCAAGAGTAGGCTGGCGATCAGGCGAATGTCGAAGTGCTGGAGAGTGAAGACGCTCTGGAAAGCGTTGGCGAGCAGGCTGGTGCTGACGTGCTGTTGGAGAGCACTGGCGAGCTGGAGAACATTGGCGCACAGCTGAACGCTTACGTAGAACATCCGAAGGATGTACACGAGACAGGAACGGTGACAGCAGGTCACCAGGTCGACTGGAAGGTCGAGGGATGTGCCCTTTGGAAGAGCGAACAACCACTGATAGGGATCGTGAACGATCAACAGAAGAGTCCAGGGCTGAAGTACGAGAACTTGTGGTAGCTTTGTCAAGAGAAGGACCAGGGATGGGCGAAGGTCGAGGGCCAAGAGACGACTGAAGCGGAGGCTCCTCTGCAGGGGACGGCTGCAAAGACGAGGCTGAAGGGCCACCTCTAAGGCAAAGTGGAGGGTAAACTCTGCGATGTAGACACCCTCTTGTGGCCGTTGGATCAGCAAGCTGACCTTGAGCAGCAGTCCTCCGAAGAGGAGTCTCTTTGAAAGAACTTCCCCAAGGAAACCAAACATTCGTAGGAGAGATCGACGATGGACTTAGTTTCCCCCTCGAAGGATGAACAGGAAAGGGGGAAACTTAGTCGGCAGCACCACTTGGAGAGTCTGGAGGGGCAGGTGCATTGGCAGCGGCCACAGAAGACTCCTCTGAAACCACAACGTTGATGAGAGACAGAGGATCCTCCTCCGAAGTCGACAACGACTGCACAAACTCACACCGCGGAGGATAAGTTGCAGCAAGGATTTCTTGGAGAGCGGACCTGGAAGCCCCAAGGTTGACTAAACCTGTAACGCAAAAGACATAGACAAGACCTCTCCCAGGAGGAGAGGTGGGGCCGCTTCGCTAGGGGAAGCGATACTATCTCTCGAGGACCGGGGTTGGCCAAAAATTAAAGGGTCTACTCTACTGCTAGACGGTCTCTTGGAAGAGGCCGAACAAGCAGGAGCTTCGAAGGAAGGTCGGGAGGCGGAAGAAGAGGTCTAGGGTTTTTTCGCTTCGAAGAAAAAATATCCCACTTAGACTTCTTCCGCCATCGCCCAAACCTTTCTCACTGGGAGGCAGACCACTCCCGACACTCATTACACTTGTTACCACTATCACACCGTTGACACCTGTAAGCGGGACAAAGGGTGTGGCGGTCGGTGTCCACGGACGAGATGAAGGTACCGCAGGGCTGGCCTTCAAGTCTATGGCAGGTACGCATGGTCGGCAGAA
Organism: Palaemon carinicauda; assembly: GCF_036898095.1. Lineage (NCBI taxonomy): Eukaryota > Metazoa > Arthropoda > Malacostraca > Decapoda > Palaemonidae > Palaemon > Palaemon carinicauda. Next base: position 42,282,540 of record NC_090762.1, on the reverse strand, counting down.
GTCAACACAAACACACACTATTAAAGAGAAAGCACAAGCAAAAGCAATTAATGGCAGTCCTACACATAACTTTGTGAGGATGAAGAACGGCAATGACCGTTCACCATCTAAGCCAAAAGCAAAGTGAGCTAAATCACCGGTGTGTGAGCGGAAGTGGTAGCAAGCTACCCCTCTTCCCCCACTAACTAGCGGAATGGGTAGTTAACCCTCACTAAATTTTAATGGCTCATCATTTCAGCTTCGCCGAAAGTAATACCCTTAAATAAATTGCGTAGATTTGTATTCCAGTTGTGGAACAACTTAATATCATAGGCTGTCTTGTTCTCAATGTTGTATAGCATTATTTATGACATTTCCATCTCAATATCCAAGGCTATCCTTTCAAAGGGTGTTGTGTCTTTCATAGACCACCAGGCCTTCGTAGCTGCCTCTCATTGGCCAGTAGGCTATCACCACTTCCCTCTCATAGGCTGCCAGGCTCAGCGCTACTCTTCTGTAGTTCACCAGCTCTTGGTACTATCATCTCATTGGCCATTGACCTCTTGTATTCCGCTATGTACTCGAAATAGTTTTATTTCTGAAATAGCTAAAATTTAAGATTATTTTTTTCACAGATATCATGTAATATAAATTTAGCTTTTTTTTTTTTCTTATAGAAAATATGACTTTAATGTCAGCATTTACTTTCCAGAAATGACTGTCCCTCTAGGAGGCCGAGTTGGATGGCCTACCCAAGCTATTGGTCAGCCCTCTTTACTTATTGGGAAAAAGAATTCTTCAGGCTTCATGAATAACAAAATAGCTGCATCAGATGGCAAAGTAAATACAACAGTTCTTATTGGAACAACCTTAAAAGCTGGTCAGCCAGAAGATATTGACTTGAACCAGAAAATTGAGGACCTTCGTTCTTGGTTGAACAATGCTCAATCAATCAATGCTGCTCCGAAAGAAGTTTGAATACTTTAGTGGAATAATCCATACAGTTCAGTGGAGCATTCCATACAATTTTCTATCTACTGTACTGTATTGTCTTCCATACTAATAAAATGATCCAGCCAAGTTTCTAACTTGGGCAATCTTAAGATTTCAAATTAATTCACTGATTTTATTCAATTACTAAATTTGCTTCATGATTTGTTTTTTACTTGATTCATCAAACCTTTATTTAACCCAAAACGTGCTATGCATCAATTTTATGGATGCATTATGAGCTGTCAAAGGACGACGTCGATATTGGTAATGCTTTATTTTTCAAATTTTGCGGAATTCTCTCTCGAACCTTCTGAGATCAGCTCAGTAACGTAGATACATTCTTTAACCAATCAGCTTGCGGCTGGAGGAAAGAGTTGCCAGATATTACATGGTTTTAGATACAATAAAAGGGAAAAGGTAACATCAATTTCAGGGGGTGGGCAGAGCTATCGAATTATGTTTGGAGCTATTGACTTATGTTTATGTGTTAGCGGTAAGAATATTTTTCATTTTCGACACATTTTATCATTATTTTCTGTTTTTATTTATCAGAATGGCCTTTCATGATGATAATAATGGTTCTTTATAATATACTAGTGACTTCGACAATGGCAGCGATTGTGACATATCAAATGATGAAAAGTGAAGATTATCCAAACGAAATCGGTATAATTTATTAATACGAACGAATCTGCCTGAAAAGAGATCTGAAATGGATGTATAAAACAAAATTGAAGTCTGTAAATCTGTAGTATACAAGAATAAATAGTTTTTATAATTTTCTTTTACGTATGGTTATGCCATTTTTCTTATTTCATAAGTGAGGTTATAATAGTAGGTAACACTGTAATAGTGTTGACCAGTGTGTGCGTACAGTATGTAAATTCAATCTTAAAAATACACATGTAAACACATCCATTCAACACAATTATTTCTTGTATATTTGTTATAAATTTTCATATGATCGTTCACTACATTTGGTAACATTCTGACAGGGAAACTATTTTATGATAAAATCGCAAAACTCATGATGTGACTGTCGTCCTTTGGCGGCATTCACCTAGCACTTCTTGGGTTGATTTTATTTTTTATATAATATTCTGAAAAAGGGTACAATTAAATATAAAGGTTCCTTTTAAGTAATTACTTACTTGAAATTTGAGTGGAGTTTTGAACAACAAAGATTTTCATCTCACACTCTTTTGATTCCCCAAATCAGGTACTAGCAAGTCCTTTTTAAGAAGTGGATTATACATGCAATAATGTAAAATGGTATTTTATGTTATTTTTATATAAACTACAGTAACAAGTGGTAACAATGTAAAATGGCATTTTATATTTTTATATAAACAACTGTATTGGCTAATTGTTTTTAACCTAAGATTAATTGAGCATTGTTCATTTAACAGGCATTTTCCCTTTATTTATTTTGTCAAATGTGAATATCTAACGTATATCTCATTATATTTCTAAATATTCAATAATTAATATGTTGCTTCATTTATTAACCAATTAAAATTTAGTATGCACAACAAATATTAATGTTTTCGGTCTCATTCCACATTGAAAAATGTCTGAATAGATGACTGCTACATTTCCAGTTCCATATGACTTAACTTAAAAAAATTATGGTTTAATACAGTGACATGCTAGTTTTTTAAATACAGTGATTATACACGGTAATTAAATTTTATTTTATTTCTTAATACAATGTCTCAAGGGAGCTTTGTCAAAGATAAAGAGCTCATTGACACCTTAATTAAAATATCAATACATATGAACCTATTTGGCAGGTAGGTTCCAGAAATGTTTCCTGTTATATTCACCTTTTGGTTGTGATGTTTTTTTTTTTCATTCAGTTTGACTGAGTTAACCTACCAATCACTTGAGCAAGCTTGATTTTAAAAATGTTAATCTTGTAAATAAATTTATTTTTGTACCTACATAACTGACATTTCTTTTATTAAACATCCTGAATAAAGGGGAAAATAAGGTTATGTTATAAGAACTGTAATCTTAATCCCCAGCATCATTAGCCCAAATATGATTAACATTTAGTAAAAAATATTCTGTACTTACCATAAAACATATCCCAAGCTAAGTAATTAATGATTCCCTCCAATGATAAGAAAAGGGGAGAGCGAGGAATGTAACACTTGGGAAGAAAGATGGCTCACAGGAGTTTGAATATCGTCAGGGGAGTAGCGACTCCCACTCCAGATGTTGAAGGTTGAGTGGAGTTGGGATGACAGATGCTTACAGGAGTTTGAATATTGTAGGGAGAGTAGTGAATCCACTCCAGATGTTGAAGGTTAATTAGCGTTGGGATGACATATCTCACAGGAGTTTGAAAATCTAGGAGAAAGTGGTGGCTTCTACTGCAAATGTTGAAGATCAAGTACAGTTGGGAAAGATGGCTAGTAGTAGTTTGAGTAGTGATAAAATACTGCAGTTGTCTGTGAGGCATGACAGTTTTTCTCCATCTCCACATAGAACAACAGGGTAGTACAAAAGTAATGGTGACACCTCTGCAAGGCTAAGAATTTACCTCTTCACTGAAGACCACTGGGGGCCAAAGGGCACTAAAATGAATCTTCACTAATAATTCCAGTAAGCCATGCAAGGTACACTGGTTCACCTTCTAACTTCACATTCAGCTTCTTGCATCTGCTAAATCACCATCAACTCATTTCTCCAGTAGCTTCCTGGGACTCAAGCAACACGCAAAAATTCTCTTCGTAATCACATCAAACCTGTCATGTGACAACTGCAGTCCTTAAGGATTGTTTTACTAGAAAATACACCTGGTGTTCAGAGAAGAAGGCAGAATTTAATTCCAAGCTTCAACAGTGGATATTTGTAGTTTAATGCCACTCCAGAATGGTGCATATTTGCATAGTACTCGCTCCTATGCATCCCAAGTGATGTTTTAAGCTTAAATCAAGCACAATAACAAGTGAGATATTACACTGAAGTAAATTAACAGCATTAATAACAATACACTAGCATTTCAATCATGACCAAGAAAATTTTATTAATAAAATACTAGTCCTGTGAAGCAGGAATTGAAAAGCTGGTGGGGAATAAAGTTGTGGCCTGGATGAAATGAAATTAACAGGACTCTGATACATAAAAACATCTCATGCTATAAACCAAAATCCAGAAGAAAAAAAAAATCGACAAAAAGTATGAAATTCAATTGTCATTGGCAATAGAAGAATGAGAATATGAATTTGATGGGTGTGGGTATTGGTCACTGACAATAAAAGAAAATGTGAGAAATTTTGCCTAGTATGACAGTTATATGTAAAAGACTATATTACAGGATAGGAAACAGCAGAAAGGTATGATGTCTAGCAGCTGGAAAACAAACATGATTTGAACCGGTGATCAGAAAAATTGGAGAAAAAATCATAAATAATCATAGGTAATGAGCTAATAAAAGAAAGACCAATAGGAAAGCTCTGGAAATGGGAATAAATAAAGACCAATGCATTATGGAAGTTAACTCAGAAATGACACAGGACAATAGGAAGTAGAGAAAACTCATTTCACATCTAACACCATAAAGGGTCAAGCAGACATCAAAATGTTTACAATGATGATGACAAATTAAGTACAGGCTACACACAGCAAAATGTAAGTGTACATCAAACAATTATCTATAGATTTACATTCATAACTTTTAATATATGACACTGGTTTAAATATTTTGCCATGAATGTTTTAATATACAGTTTCCAACCTAAGTATTTACCTTGTTTTTTTACAAATTCACTCAAATGAATGGTAATTTTTAAATGTTTTAAGTAGCATTGTTTACATCTATGAAACTCCTAATCATTATTTGTACTAAACCACTATATTTGTAAACATTTTGCCATGTTTTAATGTACAGTTTCCATCCTAAGTGTTTGCCTTGTTTTTTTTTACAAATTCACACAAATGAAAGGGAATTTTTAAATGTTACTTCATTATATTCACCCAATATTTTACAACATTGTTTACATCTATGAAACTCCTATTCATTATTTGTACAAAAACACTAACATGATCATCCATATTTAATTTTAATAAATTATAGTCAAAACTAATATAAAACTTAAACTAGATGATGCTTTAGGTAACTTTAATAAGCCCAATTCACACTATACATGGACATGCATTAATTCTAAACAATACAAGTTTTTACTCCTTAACTATGGATTTCAGAATTATGCATTACTCTACTGTTAAAGCTGACAAAGGTTTCAGTACTTTCCTTGTTAAAGTTCCAAATATTTTCTTAATACTATAATTCAGTTTACATTAAAATACTGTGCATTAGCAAGTGAAATGAAAGTACCCCATGTGGAGAATTTTTTCTTAAAAGTTCTCTTTTGAGGGCTGGACTATCGAGTGAAACCCACCCATCTTTCAAATGGTGTCGAACAAATCACAATTTTCCCACTTTCTAAACAAAGTAAAACATAAAAACAATGTCTACATTAACTTCTACACTTTCAAACTACTGTAAAGAATAAAAGCATCAAACTCTATTATACTCTAATTAGAGAAAATTTTACCTAGCCTATATCTTATTGCTTTTTATCCCTATTAAAACTGTTACACTGTTGGTACAGTAGTCTTTTTTCACTAAACATTTCGGGGTATAATTTTTTTTTTCTGAAAATTTAGGTATTTCATTAATGTACGATTTCTTTATTCTCAGAAAATTTTAGAACATATACCATTGTAATTATAGTGACAAAACCAACCTGGAGAATTTTGCTATATAATGGATGGATTACAGTTACTTAAGAAACTACATTACCAAGAAATTTTATTTTATTAAAGAATACTTCTCATGCATATAAACCAAGCCTTGTATAGCTTTATGCTTTGGTTTGTATCATCACTTCAAACTAAAACTAAATAGCTATTGAACACTATAATTTGGATCATTACTTCAAACCGAATTATATAATTACCGAATGCTATAGTTTTTTGTGGTATTAGCAATCAAAAAATAGTATTATTACTATTATAAAAATCATGAGAAAGGACCAAAATCAATAACTGGAGTAAAAAGGGATTTTGACGAAGGAAAAATCTATTTCTGGGGAGAGACCTGTGACGCCCGGCGAAAAAGTCCTTCTTTGTACTTTTTCTGATATAAATCTTCCAAATATACCAGAGAAAATTAAAAGCATGGAATGCAGAGGTTACAACCCTCGCGCGAGCACCTTGTTGGTGTCGTATATCTAACAAGGGCGTTTGTAAAACACTATTCACAGGCTGTCTTCCATTTAGATAATCCCTTCATCAAAGGGGGAGGGCCGTGACAGGCCCTAGAGAATACAGTTGGGTTACCCTACCGACACCCACCACTCGCGCTCACTAGGTCATCCTTCTGCAAGAACATATGGCTTGGCAAGGAAAGGGTGGGTCCGTACAAAAATAATCGGGAAGGGTTTCGCCGGGCGTCACAGGTCTCTCCCCAGAAATAGATTTTTCCTTCGTCAAAATCCCTTTTCTGGGTCGACCTGTGACGGCCGGCGAAAAAGTACCAGAGAATGCCTTCCAAGCCCAATAAATTAATAACATAATGAGGAGAATACAATCACCATGTACGACAATACTATGATATAATAAAGTAATCGTCCAATTACCAACCAGCCAAATGACATAGGGAACGTAAGGTTTAATAATAATGACGACAAGGAACCAACTGAGTGTCGAATCGCAAAAGGCATCAAACCTTACATGTCTAAGTATATCTAAACATTAAAGGAACGGTAACTACAATAACAGTTAAACCATAGGAATTAAACATGGCAAATATCATAGGGCTAACGAACTACCAAGGAGAGCGGCGACGTGGTGTGAGTGGCGGGTAGGAGGGAGAAGAGAAGAGATGGAAGAAAGGAAGAAGAGGAGATTAATGGGGAGAGATAAGGCTCCCCTCTGCCATCGTTGGGTATTTAAGGGCCTGTAAGATCTTTAGATATTGGCGTTTGACAACCATAGGGGATTTCCAACCCGTATATTTTTTAAAATCATCAAAGTCCCTGTTCTGGAAGTCATTGTTGGAGGCATCTACTGTCCGTATATCATGAGCCTGGGGAAATGATTCCGGATTAGTATGTTTAATGAAGTAGAGGATTTGTTGCCTGATACCGTGAATGGAAATAGTACCTCCTTGTTCCCTGATAACCAAGGAGCCAGACGAGCCGGTGGCAGTTCTAGCTAAAAAGGGGCTTGAGAGTGTGACTGTACACGGAGAAAAATCCTGGGGATGAAGAATAATCTTCCGAGAGGAGCACCTATTTTGCGGATCCTCATTTTTTAGCTAGGGAAGCTTTGTCTGGAAAGTACTTCGGCTGAAGGGAGGAAATCTATGTTTTCCGGGTTTCGTGAGAGCTGCTAGTTCTGATGTTCCATCACCTGAGGCCATAGCCGTTAGAAATAAAGTCTTCCTAAGAAGAGTGATATAAGAGCAGGATTCATTGTCCGTGTCCATCGCAAGTTTGAGAACACCGTTCAGAGACCAAGAGTCCTTTTGTGGCCGAACCGAAGGTCGAAGCCTAGCACATGTTTTTGGGGTTGATGAGAAATAGGAATCAGCTAGGTTAATGTTGAACCCAACAAGGTAGATCTTCTTCAAAGCTGACTTGATGGTGGTTAAAGTGCTAACTGTTAGGCCTTTGTCAAATAGGAACCTCAAGAAAGAGATGGCTAAATGCGGGGACATACGAGTATGGTCTGCACTCTTAGGGGACCTACTAGTTGTTAACGGCCGAATCATATTGGCGAATTGTCGAGTCCCTTTTTTGTCCCATTCGATGAAGAGATCGTTTCCGGTTCAATGTTCGCATCTCTACGAGCTGCCAACTTCCTGTAGTCCACAAAGTTAGAGTTTTGGCTATCCTTGAGTAATCTGACACAGTGAGTTTGGATACTCGGGTCAGTTTGAGGAACGGGATCCGGATGGGACTGAGTTTCAACTCGAGGAGGAGAGGAAACCAACTGTTCTTGGCCAGTGAGGTGGTACTAAAGCCACTGCGCCCGGGAAGGAGCGTAGTTTGTGTAAAAGTTTTTAGAAGATTCCCTGGGGGAGATAGGGAAATCTTCTTCTAATGGTTCCAATCCCGGGGTAATGCGTCCATGGCATAAGCCCGAGGGTCCAGGGTTGGGGTCACATAACAAGGAAGTTAGTGATTCATCTGAGTTGCGAATAGATCTACCTGGAGGCCTGGAACGAGCCTGAGTATCCACCGGAATGAAATTATGTCTAGAGACCATTCTGACTCCAGTGGATCCGTCCTGGATAGTGAGTCCGCTCTCACATTCTGGCCTCCCGCTAGGTGAGGTGCTGACAGGAACCAGTTCTCTTCTGTTGCCCAGGCGAAGATAGTGACCAGGATCTGATTCAGGTTGGGTGACTTGGATCCTCCCCTGTTGACGTAGTGTACTGCGTCTGTGCTGTCTGACACTACTCTGATGTGGGTCGACCTCGGAGGAGAGTCTCTCTTCAGGGTCAAGAACACTGCCATGGCTTTGAGAACAATGATATGGGACTGTTTCATGGAGAGTGACCAAGAACCTGAAACATCTGATGTTCGGAGTAATCCCCCCCATCCACTTAGAGACGCGGCTGTATGGAATGTCACTTGTGGAGGTGGGAATTGTAGAGGAACCGATTTGGAGAGGTCCTTCGGTTCGGACCATGGGCGTAGTCTCATTTTCAAGACAGAGGGGATCTTCGAGACCATGTCTCTTATAGGTACTGTAGCTCTCTTTCTCCAAACTCGATTGATGTCTTTGAGTTTGGCTTTTATTAGATCTGTTACTGAAGTGAATTGGAAAAGTCCGAGGATACTTTCTAAGGTTCTTTGGACACCTGTTTGTGTTTGAGAAAATTTTTTTTTTTTTTGATCTTGGAAACTATTCCTCTTACCTTTTGGAAGGGAGAGACAACGCGTGCTTCGAAAGGTCCCACTGAATGGCTAACCATTCTAAGCGGACTGATGGTTGCAGGCGAGATTTTTTGGAGATTGACCCGAAATCACAGGTTGTCGAGAAATTGGAATAATTCCTTCGTAGCTCTGTTGCCTTCTATGACCGGCCGGGCCCAAATGAGCCAACCGGCCAGATAAGCAATGATCTGTATCTCTTGGTTCCTGAGTTGTTCTAACACTCTCTCTCCTAGTTTTGTGAATATCCTGGGATCAATGTTGAGGCCAAAGGGCATGTCTTGAACACAAAGGCTTTCCTGCTTAGGCGGAGACCCAGATAAGAAGAGAAGTTTCGAGCTAAAGGCGCAAGATAATAGTCGTCGGTAAGATCGACAGAGGTGGTGACGGTCCTACGGGGAAGTAAGGTCCGTACCTGAGAGATAGTCAACATCCGGAACTTGTCGCAGAGAATGTAAGAGTTTAGCTTGACAAGTCCAGGTCCACTCTCAATGCCGCCAAGCCTTTCTTCGGAATTGTGAACAGGTGGCTTTGGAACTTCAGTGATCGATCCCGTTTGATTGCTTCTTCTTGAGTAACCCCTGTGGTGTACTCTTCCAGGATGGGAGTGGATTTCTGGGAGAAGGTCACTGGTGGAGGAGGAGGACCTTGTGGCCATTTTCACCTCAAACCTTTAGAGATTATGCTATGAGCCCACAGACCGAAGGTCCAATGGTCTCGAAAGTGGTAAAGTCTACCCCCTACCGGGACCACCGCGTTGTTAGGGGGTGAATCTAGGTACTTTCCTTCTCCGAGCCCCCTTTTTTCTAGGTCCGTCTCGATGGCGAGACTGTCTTCTACTCCTGTAGCTTCCTCTCTGGTGTCCACGAGAGGAGCCTGAGGGTTCGGATCTAGGGCTGTATGCAGGTAAAACATCCCAACGGGGTTGGGCTGTGTACCTGGGGAATCAGTGAGGTAGACCACCTGATGAGGGGGATTTGGATGCATAGACGTCGAATCGGAGGGAGGCTGTGATGACGAGTGGGTAACCGACTATCGATTCCTGTCTGATAGAGGCCTCAGACAGAACGTATTTCCCACAACTAACCCGATCAGACCATCAAACGTGTAGGTCGAATTGGAAGGGCAGATCTTGGAATTATCGTACCCCCCAGACTGACAACATCCTGGTCCAGACAGATCGGGCCTGCCCTTTAGGAAATAATACTGTTACCTTCGGTACCTTGTCTAACCTAACCAAGGCAATCTCTTTCAATCGAATGAATCCGTTGAACGGGAATTCTAGTACCTGGGAGTAAATTCTAGGTCCCCCAGAGGGAGGACGTCTATGCCATCCAGATTTATGGTACCATCTATATATGGAACATGTAAGGCAAATCTCTATGCGTTGTTTTTATCGAAGGAGGTTACTTCGATATGCCTGGGGCTGTAGGGGGAAACTTCTGAGTTCCTGAACGGATCTGACTCACTACCATACTTTTGAGCTCCGTCATAGCCCCTTGGTTTTCCCTAGAATGTGTTGCTTTTAGCAGTCACGGTTTATGCAGGGTAACATGAACATCAGGATCCATTAAGGGTCCTAGGTCGGTGACGTAGGTAATTGCAAAGCTGAAGGCTCAAAATTCATCCCCACCTACCTGCCCGTCCATGGGGTCGTCGTCCAACCTTAGAGAGGACACTCTGAGGAGATAGGGACCTCTAGATGGAGCATTTCTTCCCAACCTTGATAACCAAGGGCGGAGAGCCTCTCTTGCAGGCCAGAGAGATTCATCATCATCCTGACGGGAACCATGTAGGCGAACCTTCTGTAAAAGAAAGGGGACATAAGTCTGGATGTTCCTTGAACTTTGGTTAGTGATCCTATTCACAGGCTGGGATCAGCTGTATAACTCATAAAAATCAATTTTAAAGAAAAATCATTTAATGTACTATCTTTTGGGGTATAGTTCGACACTTGTATTCATGAAATGTGACACTGTTGGCGCATCCGCCACAGGTTGGCCACCCCTGACTCAGACGTTCAGAACCGGGTCTAACATTATTTACTGGCTATTAGTATTCTATTGATTCACCTGTTCACTGACCAGAGTTTCAAGGAACAGTAGATAGCCTCTCATGGCATGGTTAGTCTCGACCCGGCCCTTCATTAGAAGGGGCCAACGTTTGGTTCCCAGTACTGAGTGGAAACTTATTTCTATTTGAACACTATGTTGTATGGATATTTATTCATATTTAGGCATAGTTAGAATTGAATATGCATAAATATAGGCATAATCAATTTATTTCTATTTGAACACGATGTTGTATGAATATTTATTCATATTTAGGTATAGTTAGAATTAAATATGCACAAATATAGGCACAATCAATTTATTTCTATTTGAACACTATGTTGTATGGATATTTATTCATATTTAGGCATAGTTAGAATTGAAAATGCATAAATATAGGCATAATCAATTTATTTCTATTTGAACACGATGTTGTATGGATATTTATCCATATTTATACATAGTTAGAATTAAATATATGCATAAATATAGGCATAGTTATGTTCATATATTTTTATTTGGACTTTCAAGAATAACTAATGAATATTACCAACGCAAATTCAAAGTGTCATTAAAGTAAGTACAGTTTACTTTGTATTCATGTTAAATCCTTTCCTTTACAGCAAAACAAGAGATTGGCCACCCGTGGTCTGAGTGAGCTCTGTCTGTACCGGAGCTCCGGTAACAATCCCCGGTACAAAGGTCCGTCATAGTGACAACGTGAACACCAGAGGAAAACTAATATTAACCTCAATGCTGATCGCCTGTACGATATCCGGTTAAGCCGGAGATTCGATGAAAAGGATCGTAATAACGATATTGTGATTATTTATGAAAAAGGGGTTCATACCCTGATTCTGATCGTCTGATTGATCTCTGTTTGTAACGGAGAACTAGTGACAAAGGTCCGTCATCGTGAAAACGTGATCCTCAGCGGTACGATAACATTCTCTAATACTGAATGTTTGTGTTATCTCCAGTGAAGCCGGAGATTCGATGAAAAAGGGACCGTAATAATGAAACTGTGAAGTCTTCATCGGTATCACATTGTTAACTCCGGTTCTGGCCGTCTGCTTGATCTCTGTTTGTACCGGAGATCCGGTAGCAAAGGCCCGTCACCGTGATATCGTGACCGTTCCCGGTACGATAACATTAACCTCAATGAATGATTGTGTTATCTCCCGTGAAGCCGGCCGTAACGGTGTAATTATGATCAAACATGACAAAGGTTCGTGTGTAAAAGGCTTCAGCCGGAGTCCGAGTGCCGGATTTCACTGTTGCACTCCAAAAATCTGCTCCTGAACGTTAACTAGTTCTCACCCAATGAGTATCCATATAGCGGAGCATAACTCAAGGCGGAGCTAAGCATAACTCCGGAGCTAAGGGTGTCGGTATAAAACGACCCCAATTAATGACTCATACACTAACGTACCTATTAATAGTGTTAGCTATATTAACAGTAACCACATCAATAAAAACGTTTATAATATTAAACGTACTATCATCAACTCTGATACTAAGAGGAGGCTTGAATAACTCGTGATCGTATAAAAACGGAGAACGGGAAATTCACCTCTCTTACTCGAGCTAACAAAGAAAACGAGAGAAGGGATAACTCATATCTGTAGAACAGGGAACGAGCAGTCTCTGTTTTCGCTCTCAAGGTTACATAATAAAAAACTAACATCACACAATAAAACAAGAACATTAATAAAATTGATTGCTTTTCTTAGTAATAACCAAGAACGAAGAATAACGTAACAAAAAAACAAGGATATAGTCTAAATCGAAGCCTCTGAGGCGAGAACAAACTAACAGACTAAATCGCTAAACTTTAATTCGCTATTCTTTAAATCGCTATTCTTCGTAGGTCCAAATTGGACTTGCAAGCAAATAAATACCATAGTAAAAATTAATGATAACACTAAAAGGCCATAAAACTTAAGTGATATAACCAAGATGACAGAGTACCAGATGGGCAAAATTAACTAGAATATTTACCGAAGCGAACATAACCCAAAATGGCTGCCGATACCTCGGCAAGACAATCGCTTCCAAAACTAAAAACCACCATATTGGAAACAGAACAAATGCCCGGTACTGTCAAAAGCTGCCAAAACAAACTATGGTACTTAACATTGGTAAGGGTGAAGTATCAACGTCAGTCATGTTGAATTAACGACAATCACTTCGAAAAACACTGGGCAAAACACTTATCAACTTTGCTGGCAAGTCCAAAACAGAAGGATGACCTAGTGAGCGCGAGTGGTGGGTGTCGGTAGGGTAACCCAACTGTATTCTCTAGGGCCTGTCACGGCCCTCCCCCTTTGATGAAGGGATTATCTAAATGGAAGACAGCCTGTGAATAGTGTTTTACAAACGCCCTTGTTAGATATACGACACCAACAAGGTGCTCGCGCGAGGGTTGTAACCTCTGCATTCCATGCTTTTAATTTTCTCTGGTATATTTGGAAGATTTATATCAGAAAAAGTACAAAGAAGGACTTTTTCGCCGGCCGTCACAGGTCGACCCAGAAATATGTTATTATATGGGAGAAAAAATAACTTAATTTTTTGTCAATGTTAGGGAATATTACTGTCAAATGAAAGGATATCCAATCTATATGAAAAAGATAAAAAGTTCAAGATTTACATTATAAGCTCTTAAAAATTAGGCCACTACACACGTACCAGATATAAATTGCCATACAACAAAAACTCAAAATATAATACCCCTCCCTAACAATATTTAGGTAATATGTTATTTTTATTAATAAAATAAATTTTTGAATATACTTACCCGGTGATCATATAAGCTGCAACTCTGTTGCTCGACAGAAAAACCTACGGTCAAAATACGCCAGCGATCGCTATGCAGGTGGGGGTGTACATCAACAGCGCCATCTGTCGAGCAGGTACTTAGTACTCCAAGTAAACAAAGAACCAATTTTCTCCTTGGTCCACTGGGTCTCTATTGGGGAGGAAGGGAGGGTCCTTTAATATATGATCACCGGGTAAGTATATTCAAAAATTTATTTTATTAATAAAAATAACATTTTTCAATATTAAACTTAGCCGGTGATCATATAAGCTGATTCACACCCAGGGGGGTGGGTAGAGACCAGCATTACATGTTTACATTATTATGAGCTAAGTATTTTGTATTTCATTTTAGCAGTTATTCAAAATAACAAACATAAAATAAATAAGTACCTGGTAAGGAAGTCGACTTGAACAATTACTCTGCCTTTTTAAGTACGTCTTCCTTACGGAGCCTCGCGATCCTCTTAGGATGCTGAGCGACCCCTAGGATCTGAAGTATCAAGGGTTGCAACCCATACAACAGGACCTCATCAAAACCTCTAATCTAGGTGCTTCTCAAGAAATGACTTTGACCACCCGCCAAATCAAGTAGGATGCGAAAGGCTTCTTAGCTTTCCGGACAACCCAAAAACAATAATAAAACATTTCAAGAGAAAGATTAAAAAGGTTATGGAATTAGGGAATTGTAGTGGTTGAACCCTCACCCACTACTGCACTCGTTGCTACGAATGGTCCCAGAGTGTAGCAGTTCTCGTAAAGAGACTGGACATTCTTAAGATAAAAAGACGCGAACACTGATTTGCTTTTCTAATAGGTTGCGTTGATTATACTTTGCAGAGATCTATTTTGTTTAAAGGCCACGGAAGTTGCGACAGCTCTAACTTCGTGTGTCCTTACCTTCAGCAAAGCTTGGTCTTCCTCATTCAGATGGGAATGAGCTTCTCGTATTAACAGTCTGATAAAATAGGATAAAGCATTCTTTGACATAGGCAAAGATGGATTCTTAACTGAACACCATAAAGCTTCAGACGGGCCTCGTAAAGGTTTTTAAATAGAACTTAAGAGCTCTTACAGGACATAAGACTCTTTCTAGTTCATTTCCAACCATACGATAAGTTTGGAATATCGAACGATATTGGCCAAGGCCGAGAAGGCAGCTCGTGTTTGGCTAGAAAACCAAGTTGTAGAACATGTAGCCGTTTCGGATGAGAATCCGATGTTCTTGCTGAAGGCATGAATCTCACTGACTCTTTTAGCTGTGGCTAAGCATACCAGGAAAAGTGTCTTTAAGGTGAGATCTCTCAGGGAGGCTGATTGTAGCGGTTCGAACCTGTCTGACATAAGGAATCTTAGTACCACGTCTAAATTCCAACCAGGTGTAACCAAACGACGCTCCTTCGTGGTCTCAAAAGACTTAAGGAGGTCCTGTAGATCTTTATTGTTGGAAAGATCTAAGCCTCTGTGACGGAAGACTGATGCCAACATGCTTCTGTAACCCTTGATAGTGGGAGCTGAAAGAGATCGTTCTTTCCTCAGATATAAGAGGAAGTCAGCTATTTGAGTTACAGAGGTACTGGTCGAGGATACGGATACTGACTTGCACCAGTTTCAGAAGATTTCCCACTTCGATTGGTAGACTCTAAGGGTGGATGTTCTCCTTGCTCTAGCAATCGCTCTGGCTGCCTCCTTCGAAAAGCCTCTAGCTCTCGAGAGTCTTTCGATAGTCTGAAGGCAGTCAGACGAAGAGCGTGGAGGCCTTGGTGTACCTTCTTTACGCGTGGCTGACGTAGAAGGTCCACCCTTAGGGGAAGTGTTCTGGGAACGTCTACTAGCCATCGAAGTACCTCGGTGAACCATTCTCTCGCGGGCCAGAGGGAAGCAACTAGCGTCAACCTTGTCCCTTCGTGAGAGGCGAACTTCTGCAGTACCTTGTTGACAATCTTGAACGGAGGGAATGCATATAGATCTAGATGTGACCAATCTAGTAGAAAGGCATCTATATGAACTGCTGCTGGGTCCGGGATTGGTGAGCAAAATATTGGGAGCCTCTTGGTCATCGAGGTTGCGAAGAGATCTATGGTTGGCTGGCCCCAGGTGGCCCAAAGTCTCTTGCATACATCCTTGTGGAGGGTCCATTCTGTTGGAATTATTTGTCCCTTCCGACTGAGACAATCTGCCATGACATTCAAGTTGCCTTGGATGAATCTCGTTACTAGTGATATGTCTAGACCTTTTGACCAGGTGAGGAGGTCCCTTGCGATCTCGTACAATGTCAGAGAGTAGGTCCCTCCTTGCTTGGAGATGTACGCCAAAGCCGTGGTGTTGTCCGAGTTCACCTCCACCACTTTGCCTTGAAGGAGAGACCTGAAGCTTTTCCAGGTCAGACATACTGCCAGTAGCTCCTTGCAGTTGAAATGCATTGTCCTTTGACTCGAGTTCCATAATCCCGAGCATTCCCTACCGTCTAATGTCGCACCCCAGCCTACGTCCGATGCGTCCGAGAAGAGAACGTGGTTGGGAGTCTGAACAGTCAGGGGAAGACCCTCTCTAAGGTTGATATAGTCCTTTCACCAAGTCAGACAAGACTTTATCTTTCCGGAAACAGGGATCGAGACCGCTTCCAGCGTCTTGTCCTTTTTCCAGTGAAAAGCTAGATAGTATAGAAGAGGACGGAGGTGTAGTCTTCCTAGTGACACAAATTGATCCACGGATGACAGTGTCCCTACCAGACTCATCCACAGCCTGACTGGGCAGCGTTCCTTCTTCAGCATCTTCTGGATGGATAGCAGGGCTGGGGGCTGATCGTCTTGTTCAGCAACGTCCTCATCAGAGGGTTCCTCGTCCGAAACTGATGAGGAAACGGCAACGGAGTGGGCAACGTCTGACTCGCTGAATCCGGTAGCACTGGTGGATGCGTGACGGAGCCGGACGCAATATCATGGAACTGCTGCACAGTCTGTGAACTGTCAACAACCATGGGTGCGCGAGGAAGTACAGCGTCAACCCGAAACTGTCTAGACTGTCTGGGTTGTGCAGTCAACACCCTACCGGGTTGCTGAGGTTGACGCACTGCGTCACAACAAGTCACCTCTGCTGGTTGTTGAACGTCCTGAACGTCAACAACCACCTCCGAGCGTCGCTTAACGTCAACGTGCGACTGGCAACCCACACTGGGTCGCATCGGTGGAGGAACCACCTCAACTGGCAGACGCGAGTAGGTTACCTCAGCGTCAACAGGGCGCACAACCGACCGGTTGGAAGGTTGTTGGCCAGAAGGAGGAACCACCTCAACTGGCAGACGCGAGTAGGTTACCTCAGCGTCAACAGGGCGCACAACCAACCGGTTGGAAGGTTGTTGGCCAGAAGGTTCTTCTCCGCATTTAAGTCCTCTATCAAGGACGCAAGCTTGGACTGCATGTCTTGCAGCAAAGCCCATTTAGGGTCTACGGGAGCAGGTGTGGCAACAGACGGGGTTAGCGACTGAGGCGGAACCATTTACCATCCCTGAAAGCCTTGTTATGTGTGACATAATAGTACAGCAAAACTTCAAAGGCTCGACAAAAGTTGAGAAGTTGACCTGTAAACAACTTGGAGCGTCTCCTGGCTAGGCGCCAGGGCGAGTCTACCAGAATTGAGAAGTCTATCTGGGCAGAGGCATGAACTCCCAAGCCGAGAACTTCTCTCGTGTCCTATCAGACTCTCGCTCTATAAGCCAGTTTAAAAGAAGGGAAATCAAAGGCTGTATCCCTAAAACTCCTCCTGGTGTAAAAACCAGTCGCCTAGCCAACGTAACGCTCTCTAGGAGAGCGAGAGAGCACTAGCTTAAAAACAACGGCTTCGAAGTAGCTAGGCCTAGTGTAAGTTCTGACGTTAAGGCGAACGAAGAGCAGCAGTTACAAGATCCGGACGAAGATCCTTAAAAAATCATCATGATTTAATTAAAGTCCATAGGAGGCTAAGCAGCTTAAGGCTCCTCTCCAAATGACAGAGTCCTCAAGGGAATATCAGTAGGAGGGAGAACAGCACTTTCTCATCTACAGGAACCTTGTCCGATAAAAGCTAGGTTATCTCAGTGAGTCTCTCACTGGTGCATTAGTAGCAGACCAGAAGGCAACGTCATGTAACTGCTTGACAGTCTGTGAACTGTCAACAACTGAACTGTCAACCACAACAGGTGCGTGAGAACATACAGTGTTCACTCGAGACTGCTTTGACTGTCTATACTGAGCAGTCAAAACAACTCTAGAATGCGGAGGTTGACGCACCGCGTCAAAACAAAACAACTTAGACTGTTGTTGTACCTCGCGAACGTCAACGGAAGGTTCCGTGCGTTACTGAACGTCAACATGCGGCTGGCAGGGTACACTGGAACGCATGGGTGGCGGGACTCTCTCAGCTGGAGTGCGGCAGAAGGTCGCCTCAGCGTCCACAGGACGCACAACCGTGTTGGTTGTAGGCTAGAGGTTGGTGCAGTGTCAACCTTCTCCGCACGAAAGTTCCGCATCAATGACGTTAACTGAGACTGCATGGTCTGCAGCAAAGACCACTTAGGGTCTACAGGAGCAGGTGCGGCAACAGACGGTGTGACTGCCTGATGCGGTACCGCTTTGCCTCTCTTAGGAGGTGAGCAGTCGTCGGAAGACTGCAGCGAGTCCGAACTGACCCAGTGGCTACAACTGGGCCGTTGGACTTGCGCGGAAGGGACCGACTTGCGCTTAATAAGCTGCGAGACCTTGGTCCATGGTTTCTTACGAGAAACCTCTTCCGCAGACGAGAAATAAATGGGCTCTCTCGTCTTTGCGTGGGTGGGGCGATCTTGGGTAGATACGCCCGAAACCACGGAGGGAAACGTCTGTTCGTTGATCAAGGCCTGACGAACCCATAAGTCGTTCGACATTACTTCTCCCCTGGGCTTGGGAGCTTGCAAGAGGTCCCGGACTAGGTGAACGACAGGCACGAACAGACGAACCCTCGGACGCAACACTGTAACACTTTGCGCATATCACTTTATCACTTCGATTTTCTGTTTTGAACTTATTTCACTGAAATCGAAACTTTTACTGATTTCTACCTGAAACACGCAATTCTACCCTCATTAAAAGGTAGTAATTGCGAAATCAGTCGTATAATGCAGCTCATTAATACTAGCAAAAAACAGAAAACATATATAAAGATAAAAAATTCAGTGGCTGGGAAAGAGACTTAACACTAGTTCAAGTAAACTACGTTTACAATCTCTCACCGCACATAGCCTGGGGACAAGAATAAAACCCTAGAAACGTTTACCTTCTTCCCCGTACAGCGACTAGGGACGAGAGTAACACGAGAAAAACGTTACCCGCTTGAACGGAACGTTTTCTCTCCTCTCTCTCCCTCCGTCTCTATCTCTCTCTCTCTTTCTCTATTGATTTCGCACCTAAGAGAAGAGCCCAATTATATATCGTCAAAATAACATGTTATTTGACTAAAGGAAAAAACTGAAAGGTTTTCCAAATAAAAAGTTCCTTTAAATTAGAATTTAAAACATTTAAGCTAAGAAAGAATGAACAAAACGTCAGAATCGATTTACTCTTACTGCAAAGTGAAACCGTGATACACTCTCTCTCTATCGTAACGATAGAGCGCATGTTGAACGTCCTGAACGTCAACAACTGCGTAGCATAAAAAACTAAACGTTAGTTCATCTTAGAAAACAGTACGAAGACTATCAAAGAAATTCTTTCATAAAACATTAAATTTAAAAAGTTTTAAATTCTTTAAAGGCTAAATACGATATAACGGGCTCAACGTTGATTAACTTTGGTTCCAAGTTAGGACCGCCTACTATCAGGAAAGGTCGCATATAAACAAAACATAAAAATTATCTTTATATGTTTATAATAAATGGAAAGTTAATCGAAGAGGCCTAATAAAGGCGGAGAGATATAAAATATATAGATCTATAACGTGTTAAGCAAAATTACTAAAAACCTAAACACACTTCCGTCTAAGGGAAGGGTCGGCCATTTAAAAGTGAAAGAGAGTCCATACTCTCTTTGTCACCCTAATTAAATCTATCCAAAACGAGTTCAAGTTTTGAGATGAAGATAAAACACCTGCATAGCGAAAGCTCAAAACTAGAATAGTGTACTTCACCAAATAGTTGTGAAAACAAATCCAGTTAGTAACAGCGTATTAGTAGGTCTTGCCGGTAGCCCGACAGAGAGAAAATTGGTTCTTTGTTTACTTGGAGTACTAAGTACCTGCTCGACAGATGGCGCTGTTGATGTACACCCCCACCTGCATAGCGATCGCTGGCGTATTTTGACCGTAGGTTTTTCTGTCGAGCAACAGAGTTGCAACTTATATGATCACCGGCTAAGTTTAATACTGAAAAATGTACTGACAACAATTAAAGCATGAATACATATACAATTTCGATAGGTCATCTAGACCAAATCCTATCTCGCCATTTCTAAACCTTCATTTTATATCCTCCAAAATGTAGGTCTTAATTTTGGGGACTGACCAAGATTTATATGAATTTCAATGGTTTGTTGAATAGGTAAACAATGTCCAGCTCATGTGTCAATATGAAAAGTCCATAATTGATGTAAAATATGTCCTGCTCACATGTCAATATGAAAAAGTATGCTATTAATTTATGATACTCTGTGTATGAATATATAAATCATATTTCAATAAATACTTCCCAACTACAGTATTAGGTACCTGCAGACCAATAGATTACTTACCGTACAAAGGAGTCTCCCCCAAAATGAATAAGAAACTAAATCTTAAATCATAGCTCTCTCTCGTATCCTTTTATAATTAGATGTCACAGTTTTGGAAATGCTCTTATTGGTTCAAAATTTCCTACTTCACTAACCTATCCATCTTTGCTTATACTATTACTTGTAAACCAATGAACTCTTAGCATGACAAGCATAATAGCGAAAGATAAAATGCTGAATAGATTTTCACTTCCACAATAGTCACTGGATTTTCTTAAGAGCATTAGTCAGTACTGAACCATTATCCTCAAAAGGCCCAATTTTAAACAATAGTATCTTGCCCTAATATATGTTTCAGCATCAAGAGTTTCTACAAGTTTGCAAATAACAGTGCTACAAGTATCAGCTTATTGAGCAAAACTGGAGATGATCAATGGTTGGTGCTACTTTACTTTCATAAAACAATGAGATCTACTTAATACAAAAATATAAATTACAGCTTTTCTACATAGTAAAACTTTCTTAGTTATAATCCTTGAGCTGTTGCACCACAAGAATACATGTCACACTAAGTTTAATAAAATACCTTCAGCAAATATAAAGTATACTGTATAACCAAACAAAATAAAGCTTATTGCTACACTTTATGCACTGCCAGCAAAAACCATGGCATTAAAAAAAAATCATATACAGTAGTAATAAAGCCCCATATATGCTGCCTAAAAAGGATATGATAACCAACAACAACATACAAGAACCAATGCCTTTCATCCTCCTAACACTACAAACAAAACAAACCCATTTCATTCAAATATTTTAAACACACTTATATAACAACTTACAAATTTGTAAACACTTAAGAATGTGGAAAAGGACTTAAAATCTTAAATGCCCTGTAAAACATTTGATGACTACTTTACTAATACTGTATTACTAAACCTATATATAAAACCACAGCATAGAAATTACTTTGTTTAAAGAAACAAGTTTGGTACTGTTCTCAGCTATGCATTAATAGAAAGTAGGCTTTCTGTAACTCAGCACTGTATAATCTAAATGTCTTATTTTTCAGCAATTCCCTTGAGCTGAGGTTTAATAAGATAAAGGAAAATATTAGAAATAGGTGCATAAAAGCGTTCACCATCAACCTTTGAGAAACCTGCTTTTTCAATATATGGCAACATGTCCCTGTTAAGGCAGCAACCATCGAAGAGGAAAGGCCAGAGTCTGATAGAAGTTAGAAAATCTTGTACCTTTTGCCTCCAGAAGTGTTTCATGGGATTAAATTCTCTAATATGCTCCAAGAAGTAAAACTTCCCACCCTGAAAAAGAAATGCAACAAATTACATAATTTTATGAAAAATAAAAATTGGAAGTATTTGAAGCCATGCAAACCCCCTCATAATTAGCTACAAAGATTATTTTTCTAGATCTAGAAATACTTACCATGCATTTTCCCAAATTCTGAAGCCTCTTATGTACCATTCAGAAACTTTTCTATTCACCATAGTGTTCAACTTGGTGTGTCAGTTGAAAGAAAATCAAAGGCATTTAAGGAATGGAAAGTAAGGCATGCACATGGTGCAAAGGAACATTACAGAGGAGAGAAAACATATTCAAGGAGAAAAGTAGGCATAGCTATTGGATAAGCATTAGGAGCAATTAAATGAAGGAATAAGAACAATGGAAGGAGAAAAGGATATGTATAGGGATATCTATAAGGTTTACCGTGCCAGGCGGTATATCTTAGCAATCCATGTTTGCCAACAGTTATATAAGCGGATGAGCAACCTGGTGGAGTTACAAGGACTATGGGTGTGGAGTAAATGTCCCCCTAAATCTTGAAGTCACTGGAAGCAGGGTGACGGATTGGGTTTAAGGCAATAGACAAACTGTCTCTTCGGCTTCTAATCCTGATGTTGGGGGCTATGACTCACTGTGTAAGAGCCCCCATCTGGACATAAGGTCTGGGCAATCTGCACACACAGACGCACTCCTGATACCTGGCGGTTGATCTTACTGGAATTAGTATGGACAGGCAGGGGTCACTTGCCTTAGTTAGACAGGCACTGAGCATCACAAGGAACTGACTATCCTCTGATGAATTTAGCCAATGAATCCTCTATGGATTTTATCAGTCTATAGAAAGTGAAAATGACTGAATGGCCCCAAGTCTCAGGGTTAGCGTGGTGCTAAGAATCTCCCAGTTTGTAAATGCGAAATCAAAATTGAGAATTGGTAATTGGAATGGGGTAGCGTGGTGCTAAGAATCTCCCAGTTTGTAAATGCGAAATCAAAATTGAGAATTGGTAATTGGAATGTCAAAACCATGAATCAGATTGAAAGTTACACAAGTGGGGAGTGAATCTATGAAATACAGTTTGGATATCTTGTCCCTAAGTGAAACATGTTTTTAGGGGACTGGTAAAGAAATCTTAGACCAAGGCAATACATATATCTACTCAGGAAGAACAGATGGAGTTGGAAGAGAAGGGGGTAAAAATAATGATGACACCAAGAGCAGAAAAGGTGTTAATAGTAGATTGTTACTTGCAAAGTTTAAATCAAAGCAGTGCAATATGAGTATCAGAGTTTGCTATGCACCAACAAATGATTCCCAGAAGAAAGGAAAGATGAATACTATAAAGAAGGAAAGATGAATACTATAAAGAACTGCAGAGTATAACAGATGAAAATCTAGAGAGAGATATAAAAATTGTGACACGTGACTAATGGAAAATCTGCAGGCCCAGTCCTGTGGGTGAAAAATCCCCAAAATTTTAATGTATCAATTTATGCCCTTAATTGATTTAGAGAGTTATTGTGGAGGTATTTAATGTGCATGTTTACAAAATTTGGTATAATTATAAGGGCTATAGGAGGAATTTGACTTTTCCCATATTTTCAGTTGGAAATCCTTAGGACCAACCATGTGGAGGAAAAATCCCAAACATTTTAATGTATCAAATTATGCCCTGAATTGAATCAAGGATTCACTTTAGAGGTACTGTATTTACATAATGTGTCTGCACATGTTTACACAATTTGGTATAATTATAAGGGCTATAGGAGGAATTTGACTTTTCACATATTTTCAGTGGAAAATCTGCAAGCCTGTCGGTGAAAAATTACAAAAATTTTAATGTATCAATTTATGCACTGAATTGATTCAGGGAGTTACTTTAGAGGTATTCAATGTTTCTGCGCATGTTTACAAAATTTGGTATAATTATAAGGGCTATTTCGCTTAACTGCTCGTTAAAACGATTCAACAGCCATTTAGCTCATGCTGAAAATGCATTCCTTATTTAAAGAGCAATATTTTGTATTTTGTTTAGAAAACCATTCCTTATCTAAAGAGCAATATTTTGTATTTTGTTTAGAAGATACAAGATAGTAAATATAGGAGCATCTGTACTGACTATCAGACGAACAAAGTAAAGAACAATCAGCGAGGCTGACATAAAACTGACAAACCATAATATTATATACTCTTATGGGGAGATTAATGCTCCATTTCTTCTAATGACAGAATACTGTAATATAAATCTAAACTGAACACTGCTTTTAAGGATGCCTTAAAAATGACAAATTCGGAGATAATTTGTATTTTTCCTAACCATACAAACCTTAGCTATTTACATAGGGTATTACTTTCGGCGTAGCTGTAATGACGAGCCATTATATTTTAACGAGGGTTAAACTACCCCCGCACTAGTTAGCACGGGGGTAGGGGGAGAGGTAGCTAGCTACCCCTCCCCCCTCACACACTGGTGAGCTGCCTCACTTTCCTTAGAGGTAGGACTTGTCTTGGGGGACAGGCCTGGCGGGCAAATATGTGTAAATAGCTAAGATTTGTATGGTTAGGAAAAATACAAATTATCTCCGATTTTGTCATTTGTTCTGTAACCGAAATACAAACCACGCTATTTACATAGGGTGACTTACCCTTAGGTAGGGTGGAAAGTCCCCAGCCTTACTGGCTTTGGCTTACCCTGGGACTCAGAATCCGAGTGAGCAGCAATCGAGAGAGAGAGTCCCTGCACCTCGCAAGTTTCTTGCTACGCAAGAAACGTGCGGCCTACATAAGCTTATGTGTGGAGGGAAGAAGTGTGACTTGTCCTAGGAAGTCGACCTGAAGTCCTTTAGCTGGAATTCTAGGCTAGGACATTCCCAATACCACCTCGTCAGGGTATGGGGGACGCGACAGTATTAACTTATTACTAGGAACACAAGGAAGCACGGTTTACCTGCAGAGGTTTGAGGTCAGCTATGCAGAGAACCCAGGATGCTTCTTTCCCCAAGAGAGGGGAGGATGAAGAAAGAAGTAAGGGCCAGACATACTTCTTTCATTCATGCAGTCTAAAACCGGGTAACAATGCCCTCAACCTTCTGCTACCTGTCCATTAAGGAGTCTGAGGTTAGACCAGCTGTTGTGTAGCCACCACAAGGCCGATAGTGAACGTATCGAGGCTCCTGTGGGTCACGTCCTGCAGGTAGTGGTCTGTGAAGGTCGTTTGACGCTTCCAGACTCCAGCTTGTAGCACCTGCGTCACAGAGTAGTTCCTCTTGAGGGCCAGAGACGTTGCGATGCCTCTGACATCGTGTGCTCTAAGGGGACGTGACGGAGGAGGGTCTGGATTCAGGGCGTGATGGATGACCCTTTGAATCCAGACTGAAAAGGCATTCTTGATGACCCTCATCTCCGTCCTCCCTGTGCTCCCAAACAGGGATTGCACGTGAGGACGAACTGCGGCTGTTCTTCAAGATAACCCCTCCGACTCTTTACTGGGCATAGTAGGAGATGGTCTGGGTCATCTATTACAGAACGGAGACTCGAAATCCTGAAGGAGTCGAACCGAAGGTCCGGGATTCCAAGATTTTGAGTCTAGTAACAAACTCAGGGACGAACCTGAACATTACCTCCACCTATCCTCTTGAATGGGTGACGTCGTACAAGAGACCATGAAGTTTGCTGACACGCTTGGCCGAGGCCAGAGCGAGCAGGAGCACCGTCTTCCAAGACAGGTGACGATCAGAAGCCTGGCGTAATGGTTCGCAAGAAGATCTCGTAAGAGCCCTAAGAGCCCGAACCATGTTCCATGGAGGAGGTCTCACTTCCGACTGGGGGCAGGTAAGTTCGTAGTTTCGTATGAGCGAAGAAAAATCCAGCGAGGAAGAAATGTCTATTCCTTTGAGCCTGAAGGCCAGGCTTAAGGCTGAGCGATAGGCTTCCACCGCCAAGAGCGAAAAGCGCATTTCCTCCCGCCGATATACAATAACTCTGCTATTGCTGGAATAGTGGCATCAAGGGGAGAGGTACCTCTCCCACGACACCAACCACAGAAGACTCTTCACTTCGCCTGATAGACCCCTGCGGATGACTTTCGCAGGTGTTGAGACATCCGCCCCGCAACCTGTTGCGGAACGCCTCTCTCTGTGAGGAGATGCTGGATGATCTACAGGCGTGAAGCCGAAGCGATGCTACGGCTTGTGGTAGATGCTGCAGTGTGGTTGTTTGAGTAGCTCGTGTCGTGGGGGAAACTCTCTCTGGAGTTCCGTCAGGAGATGCAGAAGTTCCGGGAACCACTCTACATGATGCCGCAGCGGAGCTATTAGAGTCATCGACAGGTTGACCGAAAGTCTGGTCTTGTTGAGCCCCCTTCTCAACAGACAGAACGGTGGGAAGACGTAGACGTCGATGTTGTCCCACCGTTGTAGGAAGGCATCTTGCCAGAGTGCCTTGGGGTCTGGGACTGGGGAGTAGTACAGCAGCAGCTTGAAATTCAAGGCTGTCGCAAACAGTTCCACAAGGTCAGGACTCGTTGGCTACCAGGGGGGGGCCGAAGACCACTCGGTACTCTCTATCTGTGAGGCCCTGCTCAGACTGTCGGAGAGCACATTCCTTTGCCCGGAATGAAGCGAGCCGATAGGGTATTGAGTCGAATTCGGTTCATTTCAGTATCTCTATTGCAAGATGAGAAAGCTGTTATGAAAAGGTACCTCCCTGTTTGTTGAAAAAAGCCACTACCGTGGAGATGTCGTTCACGGAGTGACTCGCCAGGGTCTGTTGGAAGTGTTGAAAGGCCAGAATATGGACTTCATTCCTAGCAGATTGATGTGGAGGTACCCTTCTGGTTCTGACCATAGGCCTGATTCAGAACGTGGGGCCCCCCTCTCCCTTGTTTTGACGAGTCCGAGAACAGCATCAAATGCGGGGGAAGGGCGAGAAGATCCATTACCTTGCAAAGATTTCCATAGGTCAACTACCACTGCAGATCCATTCGTTCCGCAGGTCCCAAAGGGACCAGAATGTCCGGGGAATTGTTGTCTTCATTCCACCAGGACTTGGGCCGCCAATGCAGGGATCTCATCCTGAGGTGGCCGTTTGGAATTAGCCTGATCAAGGAGGAAAGGAGACCTAGGAGGCGTAACCAAGATTGGGCTGGAAGCTCTCCTCGTCTGAGGAAAGGTTCTGCGACTCTCCTTAGCCTTGCTATCCTGTCATCTGATGGGAAGGCTTGGAGATAGGAGTCTAATATCATGCCTAGATATCCCAGTTGTTGAGATGGAAGCAGAGAAGACTTCTCGAGAATTACCTTGATCCCTAGATCTTGGCAAAGTCCCAGAAGCTTGTCTCTCGGTGTCGAAGAAGGGTCGATTCCGAGACTGCCTGGGTTAGCCAGTCATCCAGAAAGCGAAGGAGATGGATGCCGCTCCTGTGTGGCCATGAAGATATCAGGGTGAACATTCTAGTGGACACCTGCGGTGCTGTGGAGAGAACGAAACACAGCACCTTGAGCTGGTATATCCTGTTGTCTAGGCTGAATTTCAAGTACTTCCTGGAAGACGGATGGATTGGAATCTGGAAGTACCCGTCCTTCAGATCCAGTGTGCACATGAAGTTTTGTGGTCTCACTACAAGCCTGATCGACTCTGCTGTTCCACGCTGAACGAAGTTTGTTCGACAAACTTGTTCAGGGCTGAGAGGTCGATGACAGGTCTCCAGCCTTCAGACGCTTTCTTACAAGAAAGAGTCGACTGAAGAAGCCGGGGGGGGGGGGGGGGGGGAGCAGTCAATGACCTTTTGGAGAGCATCCTTCTAGAGCATGGTCTCGACTTCTGCCCGAAGGGCTAGCCCCTTTGCCGATCCCATGGCATAGGAGCTCAGCGACACTGGATTCGCTGTCAGTGGAGGTAGAGATGTAAAGAACGGGACGCAATATCCTTGGCTGATCACGGAGATTGTGCAGGAATCGGCCCCGAGTTGCTGCCACCTGAACGTGCAACCTTAGGCATCCTCCCACTGGGGACTATGCAGGGGGGTTGCCAATCCTAGCGTTTGCGGCCTCGGCCGCTCCCTCTAGGATTATTGCCTCCCCAGGAGGACTTCCCGCCCTTCTTGTCTCTGACAGGAGGGGGCTGCTGTTTAGACACCTTGTCTTAGCTGCCGGGACCGGTTCCGATGTCCTAGGCTGACGAGGCAGTGGTTGTTGAGGCGCTGGAGGCTTGTAGGGTCTGGATGTAAGCGCCTTTGGAGGAGCAAATCGTGATTCGACTTTCGCCACCTCTCAGCTGTCCATTGCCTGTCCTTGGGCTCAAAACAAGGTCTTTCCAAGGAACCTCTCGGTCACTGCATCTCAATGCTTCAACATCGAGTTTGCCCAAAAGTTCGAAACTTGGTGAGCCAGAAAACGATGGTGCTCGTGCCCGAGAGGAGGAAAGTTTCCATGACCTTCCTGGAGCTCTCCTTGGACAAATTCTCGGATCGCAACAGGATGCCCAGAGATCCAAGCCAGACGACCAGCCACGAAGTGGCCAGCATGGCACACTTTGCGGTTTTCTCCTGGCTTAAGATCTCCGCCAGAAGATATGCGCGGACAGCGAGGGTGCAGAACCAGAGAGATCGTCGGCGAGGAGGCGAAGGAATAAACTCCTTGCCTGCGTCCAGATCCGAAGATCGTGGGCGCGTGGGCGAACGTTGGCGCGTATTGCGCACACCAGGAAAGGGGGGCGCAGATGTGCGCTGGCGAGCAGGTGAACGTGGAGTTCAGTGAAGAAATAATCTCTCTGCTTGCACCCAGATTCGGAGATCGTGGGCGTGCATTGCGCACATCAGAAAAGGGCGATCAGATGTGCGCCGGCGAGCAGGCGATCGTGGGCGTTCAGGAGACCGTTGGTGCACGAGGCGCGTAGCCGCACAGAAGGTCCCAGAAGCGTTGGCGATCAGGAGATCTACGGCGAGACTCAGCTACATGAGATCGCTGGAGTGTTGATTCAGCAGAAGACTGGTCCACAGCAGGAGAGTATTTGCGAACTACTGCACGCTCAAACGAGGTTGCACAGGTAAAAAACCTGGCACTAAGGGACTTACTCATATTGTGAGATAAGCCCTTAGCCCCGAAGGGACTAGTGCCCGTCGGAAAACGGGGTGGAGTAGCGCCCAGTGCGCACCTGCGTCCAGGAACGGAGATGGAAGACAAGAAGGTCTGGCAGGTGTCGGAGATTGCGAACGATCTGCCGAAAGGTCTAGCGAAGCAGCTGTAACGGTCTGTTCTCATCGAGGAGGATCCTCTGCGGCTGAAGATGAAGACGACCACGAACAGGAGCACCATCATCAGTCCTCCGAAGAGGAGTCTTTGTTAGTGAACTCCCCCGAGGGGGAGAGACACTCGAAGGAGAGACCGTTGGACTCAGCTGCCCCCTCGAAGGATGTTCGGAGGGGGGAACTAAGCCTTCAACAACAACAGCAGGGGAGTCCTCCGAAGAGGAGTCTCTATGAGTGTCCTTCTCGCGAACAAGAGACTCTCTCGCGAACGAGAGAGGAGAACACTTCGTAGAAGAGACCAGAAGAACTGATGAAGGCGCCCCTTAGGGCCGCTGGATCAGCAAGCTGACCATAAAGAGAAACCCTCCAATGAGGAGCTCCTGCAGCTGCCCAGCCCCTTGAGCGTAGCTGCAAGTGCGACCGCTCAGCAACAAGAGCATAATCGCATGAATTCCATGGTCTGGTCTGCAACTGCTCAGCCCCTAGAGCATGGTTACAAAAGCGGTCGCTCAGCACCAAGAGCATAACCGTCCGAGGACCAGGAAAAAACCAACCAGGAATTATTAAGGTAAGAGAAGTTGCCACCCCTGAAGGAAAAGAAACTCATACCTGGGAAGGGAACCTCCCACGGAAGGGAAGTTACCCACCCATGGAGGCGAACCTCCTGAGTGTTCTACACTCACGGGAAGGGGGGGGGGGGGGGAAGGCGGAGAACTGTAACAAAACAGAATTATAACAATTATAATTATGTAATTCATCTAAGAACGTTCACTAATAGTAAGAACGAATGAGCCCCAAAGGGAAGTGTTCTACACAGAAGCTGAAAAGTTAACAAATACAATTAGATTTGATAAAAAATAATTGAGACAAAATAAACGGAGTAGCAACTCAACCCGCAATGGGAAGGAAGCTACCATAATACGTAGTAGTAATAAAAGGGTGAACGACCTCAAGAGAGAGAGAGAGAGAGAGAGAGAGACCGAAGTCAAACTAAACTCCCATGTCCCCTACGCTGATAGACCAAGTTCCCCGTAGGGAAGGAGGAACAGCGGAGAAATAGATTAATAAATAAAGTCCAGCGATGACGATTCCCCACGGCGCCCGCCGAAGGGAAGACCGAAGGACCAAGGGAGAGATCGCGACCCATGAAATGTCACCGTGGGGGCCTGAGACCACAAGGAGATGTTGTCGTACAATTGAGTGGACTTCCTACACACACACACAGCACAAACACTGAAAAGGAAACTTACTGTATTTCTATACTCAAATATACAGTGAACCCTCGTTTATCGCGGTAGATAGGTTCCAAACCCGACTGCGATAGCTGAAAATCCGTGAAGTAGGGACACCATATTTACGTATTAATTTAACATGTATATGCAGACTTTTAAAACCTTCCCTTTACGTAGTACTGTTAACAAACTACCCTTTAATGTACAGAACACTTAATGCATGTACTACAGTACCCTAAACTAAAACAGGCACAAATATTAAAGGCGATTTTATATCATGCGTTTCCTAAACACGCCAAAAAGCACGATAAAAAATGACAACCAATGTTTCGTTTACGTTTATCTCTGATCATAATGAAGAAACAAACGCATTTACACATCTGTGTATACAGTAGGTTAGTTTTTGCATCGATTATATTGATTATATGTTGATTTTGTTATTACCAATTTTTACTTAATTTTTCTTAGGACTTCCAAATAAATGAAATGAATGCCTTTTATATACTAATGTTTTTCTTTATGACGCCGCCTGAAACGTAAACCTTCCATTCGTTTACTGTACGCTCCATCTTCAATCGTAATAAACAAACGAAGGCATTAAACGCGCATGATGAAAGTGATAAATAATGATATTAAAAGCTTTTAGTAAATATGTTATTACAAATATTATTTACCGTATCTATATAAAATCCTACATACGTAGCAAAGCAGGGAAACAATTTTTTTTCTTTTTTTTTTTTGGCGTTTAATCAACAATAACAAACTGCCGCTAATGACCGAATGATAATTTGAGAGAGAGAGAGAGAGAGAGAGAGAGAGAGAGAGAGAGAGAGAGAGAGAGAGAGAGAGAGAGAGAGAGAGAGAGAGAGAGAGAGAGAGAGAGTTGTTTTAAATGTAATAAACAAAAAACACGATAGGTTATAACATGTATATTCAGACTTTTAAAACCTTCCCTTTACGTAGTACTGTTAACTAACTACCCTTTAATGTACAGAACACTTAATGCATGTACTACAGAACCCTAAACTAAAACAGGCACAAATATTAAAATGTTAGAAAATGTTAAAAAAATAAAGATTGTTACTGTACTCACCACGAAAGAAGTTGAAGAAAAACTTGAATGATGATGGCGATGAATTTGCTGCACAGTAGAAATGATGATGATGAAGCTGATGATGTCTTCTACAGTGCAGCCAATGATAGTATTTTACGTCTCTTCAGACGGAGGTGTCTTTTCCTGAGACACCTCTTCAACTTCTTCCTGGGACACTTCTTCAATTTCTTCCGAAGGCATAGTAGCAGGAGGAACTGGCTCTTTTTTGCGAGGCTGGAAGAACATTGTGATCGGAAGTTGCTGCCGCTGCTTCTTTTTTCGCTCGAAGAGCATCCTGTAGGGAGTCATGTCTTCATCGATTTTGTTGCAGAATTGCATAGAACGAACCATATCCTCATCCCACTCTTGCGACAATTCTCTCAACTCCTTTGGAAGCCATTCTAATGTTAAGCCCGTTTCTTCGACATTTTCTTGGGTCTCTTCCTGTGTTTCACTGTCTTCTTCACTGGCCGATTTCGTCAGGTCTTCGAGGTCTGCGTCAGTTAGCGGCTGGGAATGGCAGTCCAACAACTCGTCGACGTCTTCAGTCATCATGTCGCCAAACCCGTCACCTCCAATTATCGCAGTCAACAGGTTTCCGTATTGCAGAGTGTTGAATCGCAGCAGGTGTAAATCCCTTGTCATCGTAAACAATCTGGGCCCACAACTTCTTCCAGCTCGCATTAACAGTAGCAGGTTTCATTTCTTTCAGTGCCTTCTGGATGTTCTGCAGGCACGTGGCTTTTGTGTACGTCCGCCAGTATGCCTTCAAATTGAATTTTTCATCCTCTTCATCTTGGGCAGTATCCACACACGCAACGAGATCCGTCAAGGTATTCTTCGTGTAGAGGGCCTTGAACGCCCTGATAACCCCCTGGTCCATTGGTTGAATTAATGACGTTGTGTTGGGTGGCAGGAACTCAACCTGAATGCCCTCATGCGACAGATCAGTTGAGTGTCCACCAGCGTTATCCATAAGGAGAAGGATCTTAAATGGCAAGCCCTTCTCTAAGAGATATTTACTGACTTGCGGGATAAAACACTGGTGGAACCAGTTGGAGGTCAGCATCTTCGTAATCCATGCTTTTGGATTATGCGTTTCTTATTTTTATTTTTCAAAGCGCGAGGGTTTTTTGATTTGTAAATAAGGCCTGGCTTTAGCAAAAATCCAGCAGCATTGCCACACATCACGAGGGTAACACGATCTTTGAATGCTTTAAAGCCAGAGGCTTTGGCTTCTTTGAACAGGAAAGTTCGCGACGGCATTCACTTCCAAAACAAGCCGGTCTCATCCATATTAAACACTTGTTCCGGCTTGTATCCACCTTCAGTGATAATGTTCTTAAATTTCTCATTCACATAAGTTTCAGCAGCGGTAGTGTCAGCGGAAGCAGCCTCGCCATGCAGGGAAACGCTTTTCAGGCCGAAGCGTTTCTGAAACTTCGCGAACCATCCTTTGCTGGCGGAAAAACGTTGTTTCTGAGGCTGGGAATCAGTGGATGTCCCTGCTTGAGGTTCATCTAGTACATCATCTTCGTCTTCTTCAGCATGGTTGCCATAGTCATCTTGAGGTTCCTTTGCCGCAAAATTCTCATACAAACCCAAAGCCTTAGTTCGGATGGTGTTCGTATCCAAGGCTATGTTCTTCTTCCGGCAGTCGGCAATCCAGACTGCTAAAGCACCTTCCATACGGACGATCGTTTTATTACGAGCGGTAACAACTCGCTTCGCTGACCTGCTAAAGGTGATGGCAGCCGTCTTTCTAATGTTCGCCTCGTCCTTCTTAATGTAGCAAACAGTGGATTCATTCACTCCAAAATGGCAGGCTGCGGTCGCGTAACTTCTGCCTTCTTTCAACATATCGAGAAGTGTCACCTTCTCAACAATCGTCATCATTTTTCAGTGGCGTTTAGGCTCACTACCAGCCGTAGTAGAAGCAGAACGCTTGGGAGCCATTGAACGCTTGGGAGCCATTGTAGGGGTTAAACAGAAAGTTCAACAAAAAGTTCAACTTCAAACAGTCACGCACAGCACAGATTAAAGTTGCACAGTAACGTAGCAGCATCTACCCGGTGAGAAAGCGGCAAACAAAATGGCCGCGAGAAGATGCTGCGGATCGGAGAAGCAGTCAAAACACCAATCACAGGCTAGATTACAAAACTTGGGAACTGATTCATCATCTATCAGCACTGGAATCAATCACAGTCCGTCTTACATGCTACATAGTAGTTACAAATTCAAATACAAGGCACTATATACAGTATGCTTTACGTACGCTATTTTACGCTTGTTTTGTTGTAGGATATGTACGCTTATTCGAGATGTGATTTTTGCAACAAAGAATATTATTGGATGCAGTACTACGTACGAATACATACAAAAGATTCATGGAAAAGATGAACATACATTACATTTGTAGTAGGAGCCATCAGCAGCCTTATAACATTCAAATATGACAAAGTCAGACTGCATCTGATTTGCGTTTCATGTTCGATTTAATTTTACTACGTACTGTATACTGAATTATCGTATGATCACATTCTCTTTTCATGTTTTATTCCTTTCTGTACTGAATTATATGTCATATGTAATGCAATTAACCATCAGTAAGAGCAGATATTGTATTACTAATTATTAATGAAATTAACAAAATATTTGGGGTCTTCATATATCGCGGCTATTTTCGAAATTTCCGGAAAATCTGCGATAAATGTATATATATGCGTTATGAAAAAAATCCGCGAAGTCGTGAATCTGCGATAGTCGAACCGCGAATTAGCGAGGGCTCACTGTATACATAAACATAAGAATGTTTACATATATATTAAGTATAAGAAAAGTAAGTAATTAAGTAAAGACAAAACATTAATCGATGCCATGCGAGGACGGGACAGAGACGTCTGCTCATCGTCCGAGCCAAAAGTGAAGTGAGGCAGCTCACCAGTGTGTGAGGGGGAAGGGGTAGCTAGCTACCCCTCCCCCTACCCCCATGCTAACTAGCGCAGGGGTAGTTTAACCCTCGTTCAAATCTAATGGCTCGTCATTACAGCTACGCCGAAAGTAATACCCTATGTAAATAGCGTGGTTTGTATTTCGGTTACGGAACAAACTTATTATACTTACTGGTACAAGGACTCTAAGTATCTCCCTCAAGATCCCTTCTATCTCTGACACACTGCACATTACTAGTGTCATAACAACTACGTCCACACTTGCATCTGGGACAGCTTCCATTTTTTCTCCTGAAATAAATATTTAGTATGTGATATACACAATAAGCTCAATCACACAGGATTATTATCATCTTTCATGTTTATACATGTACATTATATTTTCCTTTAACCCCAATTTTTCTGGTCTAGGTCTTGATCTAGGCCATTTTGCATGCTTTTCATGGCCTAACTACCAATCTTCATCCCATTACTTCAATATTCATATTTGTTTATCTGTTCTGACAAATCATTTTTCATTCACTCTTGTAAACTGTCAAATGTATCAGATATAACAGTTATTCAAATGTTAAACACATGGTCCCTCTACAACAAGGTTATGATACTGTATGTGGTTAAATAGTTATCTATAGTATACAATATATTACTTTCTGAACTGATTCATACAGCAAAAACATATAAAAAAGGATTGAACCATCATCTGATTAGAAATACAAATACTCGTCAACATACGACTTGTCATCTGGTGACGTGGTTACAACATTCGACAAAACGAGAATTTTAGACTTATAAATTGCCAAATGGAGTGTAATGTTAAAAGGCCACAAGTCAAAATGTGAAACTCAAAATTCCAAATCTGCAAATAATAATGTACAGTAACATCAAAAGTTGCAGAAGAACATGAATCAAGACAAAGTTTAGTTACAATTCGCCAAATACAGCATAATGTAATGCTAAAAAGTGCAAGTCAAGATATGAAATTTAACATTGATAATTAGCAAATAGTATTAAAAATCACCAAAGAGCCCAAGCCAAAATGGGAAATTTAGCATAAGAAATTGGCAAATAACAACAATAACATAATGTGCATGTCATATTGCTTTTCCAGTCTTCAAGTTAAAATACAGTACTGTACTTCCCTATCCTCTTGATACTCTAATCAAGGGGAGGAAGGTAGGCATGTGAATTAATACAAGTATTACGTAAATATACAAATCAATTTTAATATCAAAATTCTGTTTATTTCTATGCACCTCCCTTGACATTCATACTGCTATACTCCCACACTTTAGAGTTGGTAGGTAGTCAGTGATGAAGAGACAGGGCATTTAATTTCTCAATCAATTCAATAACATCCTAGACTTATCTTTATTCTAGACTTTTGACTTATCTTTATTCTAGACTTTTGGGTACTCTAAACTCCATGACTATTTTAAAAATTACTTTATCACCTAACTACTCATTTCTAGAACAAAAAACTAATGAATTAAACTTGAAAGATTACTAAACCTTAACCCTAAAGCAGAATTCTACTAAACTAACTAAATAAATTCATAATTTATCAGATCGCATCCCACCAGCCAATATGTCTTATAGCCCAATAATTGTGACGCATAACCCAGGACTCCTTAAGATATTGTTTAGCGAATATGGATTTGGGAAACCACTGAGAGGTCACTAAAACCTTTTACAAATAAAAAATTTTATCAAAAATCTTTAGATATAGATGTACTTATATCATGAGCCCTAATTTGCAATTTTTTTCACTTTTGTGACACGATAATTATACAGTACTTAAAGATATTGCATTCCTGGACAGGGGTCATATTGTAATTATAATACCAAAAACAAATTAGACTCACAACAGTCAAGGAAAACTATTTCATGAATAAACGATCATCTCTGATGTCGGTAGAGTTTTCCAAATAAAATTGAATGGCTTTTCTTGGTTAAGGAAAAACTATCCCTTGAACAAACAAACACTTCCTTTCATAAGGAAGAAAATAAGAATATTTTAAACCACAATTTTTCAAAATAATTGGATTTTCCTAAAGTATACAAACCTTCGTCCTACATTAGAAAACTTATCCTAACGAGGGAAGAAGTCCATATAACACAACTGGCTGGTTTACTTTCCTGGGAAATATCAAAACCCTTCAGTCCTTTACGGGAGCGAAAGTAATGACTCCTATTAACCTTCTAACAATCTGGGCAAGAAGATGAGGCAAGTGTTAAGCTATGTCACTACCAGAGACTGGTAGATGGTCCATGAAGATCCTACATAAATGTCTATATGAGAAATGGGTTTGCTTACAATTTGCCAGCCTCCACCTCATCTGTGAGGAAGGGGAAAATACTCCTAAAATGAACAATTTAAGAACATTTTCTCAATTGTGTGGTTTACTGCATCCAACTTCCAATCCAGCAAATAACTGAGCAACTGCTGCACCCAAAGGAAGGTAATTATTATTGCTAGCTAAGCTTCAACCCTAATTGGAAAAGTAGGATGCTACAAGCCCAGGAGCTCCAAAAGGGAAAAGTACTTTTCATATGTATACACATATGTAGTTTGGCTAAGAAAAAAAGCTTATTGCATATGCAGATGATGCTACTCTGCCTAAATTCCATCTCCTATATATACTTTAGATCAGAGGTTACTGAATCCTTAATAGAGATTTAGCTAAAATTAGTGTATGGAACAAATTCTAGGGCATGAAGTTGAAGGCTAACAAAACTCCAGCATTAGTGTAAATACAGTAAGTCAAGGACAGTGGCTCCTCAACATCCAGATCTCTGCATTGATAATGTTTCTTTAACTATAAACAACTCCTTTAAAATTTTAGATGTTTCTTAATTGTAATTTTCACTTAAGATAAACACATTTGGTCTGTTTCTTCTTCCATTACACAAAAAATTGGGTTACCAAGAAAGTTTCATTAAGATTTTTGGTGATCAATTTATTCTAGTAAACATTTTTAATTCTTTCGTTCTAACTTTCTTAAAGTATTGTTCTCCTGGCTGGTCTTCAGCTGCTGATTCTCATCTTAATTTGTTGAACAAAAAATTGCAGTCTATTAAATTTAATATTCCTGAACTGGATATCAATCTCGGCCAGCGTCGTTATTTATCCATGCTGCATAAGACTTTTCATAATTCTGACTATCCTTAGCATTCAGATCTTCCCAGACTGTACCATCCTGCACATAGTATCAGGTATGCAGTTAAGTCTATCAGTCTTGCCTTCATCATAAAGGTCAACACTACACAGTATTCTAGAAGTTTTATTCCAGCTGTGACCAAATTGTGAAACAATCCTCCTCATCAGGCACTTGAATCTGTGAAACTATAGAAGTTCAAACGTAGTGAATGTTTTTAAAGTTGAGCAGGTTGAAATAAATCTTTTTCATAGTTCAAATATGACAGATCTATTTTAACATTGTTACTGATCCTAAGATATTTTATAGTTTTTATTAGTTACCGTATTTCCCGTGTCATAAGACGCTACAAGTAGTAAGACACATCCTTAAATTAGAAAGGCAGTTTTTGGAATTGAACCAGGCTGATTTTTGGGGGATTAGTATTCATTGGTTTCTCACTTAGCAGATCTAGACTTTCCGTTTGTCCCTATTATTATTATTATTATTATTATTATTATTATTATTATTATTATTATCATTATTAGCTAAGCTAAAACCTTAGTTGGAAAACCAGGATACTATAAGCCTAAGGGTTCCAATAGGGAAAAATATTCAAGTGAGGTAAGGAAATAAGTTATGAACAATTAAAATAAAATATTTTAAGAACAGTAACAACATTAAAACAGGTCTTTTATATATAAATTGCAAAGAATGTCAGCCTGTTCAATATAAAAACATTTGCTGCAAGTTTAAACTTTCGTAGCTCTACTGATTCAACTACCTGATTAGGATGATCATTCCCCAACTTGGTCACAGGTGGAATAAAACTTCTAGAATACTGTGTAGTATTGAGCCTCATGATAGAGAATGCCTGACTATTTAAATTAACAGCATACCTAGTATTATGAACTGGATGGTATTGTCTGGGAAGATCCAAATGTAAAGAATGGTCAAAATTATGAAAAATCTTATGCAACATGCATAACGAACTAATTGAACGATGGTGCCAGAGATTAATATCTAGATCAGGAATAAGAAATTTAATACACCACAAGTTCCTGACCAACAAATTAAGATGAGAATCAGCAGCTGAAGACCAGACAGGAGAACAATACTCGAAATAAGGTAGAATGGGAGCATTTAAACATATTTTCAGGATAGATTAACCACAGAAATTCTTATGAGATTTTCTCAATAAGCCCATGTTTTTGCAATTGAAGAAAACACAGACCTAATGTGTTACTCAAAAGTATATTTGTTGTCGAGAATCACACCTAAAATTTTAAGAGTCATACAGAGTTAAAGAAACATTATCAATGCTGAGATCCGGATGTTGAGGGGCAACTGTCATTGACCTACTTGCAATCAAACTTTGAGTTTTGTTAGGATTCAACTTCATGCCCCATAATTTGCACCATTCACTAACTTTAGCTAGATCTCTATTAAGGGATTCAGCAACCTCAGCTCTACATTCAGGAGATGGAAGTGATGCAAAGAGAGATCTGCATATTCAACAAGCTTGTTTTCTAGGAAAACCACATCTCGTGTACATAGCGTGAAAAGTAATGGGCCAAGAACACTACCGTGAGGAGCACCAGATATCTCATTCCTAAATTCACTATGGTGCCCATTAACAACAACTCTTTGCAATTCATTACTTACCGTATATACTCGCGTAACATGCGAGTTTTGAAGACTAATTTTGAAATTAAACTCAAGAGGGTTGCATCATACACGAGATATAAAATGAGCATATGCACTCTTGGACTAGGTTACGTCGTCATTCAAACTGTATATCCATTTACTGGCGTAAAAAGAATACAGCTACATTTGAAATATGTTTTTTTCATTAGTAAAATAAATTTTTGAATATACTTACCCGATAATCATGTAGCTGTCAACTCTGTTGCCGACAGAAATCTACGGTAGGGATACGCCAGCGATCGCTATACAGGTGGGGGTGAACACCACAGCGCCATCTGTGGTCAGGTACTCTAGTACTTCTTGTCAACACCACCTCAATTTTTTCCTCGGTCCACTGGTTCTCTATGGGGAGGAAGGGTGGGTCAATTAAATCATGATTATCGGGTAAGTATATTCAAAAATTTATTTTACTAATGAAAATAACATTTTTCAATATTAATCTTACCCGATAATCATGTAGCTGATTCACACCCAGGGTGGTGGGTGGAGACCAGCATACATGTTAACACAGAAGCTAAGTATCCCGTATTTTATTTTATTAGTTATTCAAAAATAACATAAAATATATAAGTACCTGGTAAGGAAGACGACTTGAACCATTACTCTGCCTTTATTAAGTACGTCTTTCTTACTGAGCGTAGCGGTCCTCTTAGGATGCTGAACGACTCTTAGGTGCTGAAGTATAAAGGGCTGCAACCCATACTAAAGGACCTCATCACAACCTTTAACCTCGGCGCTTCTCAAGAAAGAATTGACCACCCGCCAAATCAACAAGGATGTGGAAGGCTTCTTAGCCAACCGTACAACCCATAAAAAGTATTCAAGAGAAAGGTTAAAAAGGTTATGGGATTATGGGAATGTAGTGGCTGAGCCCCCGCCTACTACTGCATTCGTTGCTACGAATGGTCCCAGGGTGTAGCAGTTCTCGTAAAGAGACTGGACATCTTTGAAATAGAATGATGCGAACACTGACTTGCTTCTCCAATAGGTTGCATCCATAACACTCTGCAGAGAACGGTTCTGTTAGAGGGCCACTGAAGTAGCCACAGCTCTCACTTCATGTGTCCTTACCTTCAGCAAAGCAAGGTCTTCTTCCTTCAGATGAGAATGTGCTTCCCTAATCAGGAGCCTGAATAGGTAAGAAACTGAGTTCTTAGACCTTGGAAGAGAAGGCTTCTTGATAGCCCACCATAAGGCTTCTGATTGTCCTCGTAAAGGTTATGACCTTTTTAGATAGTACCTAAGAGCTCTAACTGGGCAAAGTACTCTCTCCAGTTCGTCCCCCACCAAGTTGGACAGGCTTGGGATCTCGAACGACTTAGGCCAAGGACGTGAAGAAAGCTCGTTTTAGCAAAAAACCGAGCTGCAAGGAACATGTAGCCGTTTCAGATGTGAAAACTATGTTCCTGCTGAAGGCGTGGATCTCACTTACTCTTTTAGCTGTTGTCAAGCACACGAGGAAAAGAGTTTTTAATGTGAGGTCTTTAAAAGAGGCTGATTGGAGAGGTTCAAATCTTGATGACATAAGGAACCTTAGGACCACGTCTAGATTCCAGCCTGGAGTGGACAACCGACGTTCCTTTGAGGTCTTAAAAGACCTAAGGAGGTCCTGTAGATCTTTGTTGGTGGAAAGATCCAAGCCTCTGTGGCGGAAAACCGCTGCCAACATACTTCTGTAACCCTTAATCGTAGGAGCTGAAAGGGATCTTACGTTCCTTAGATGTAACAGGAAGTCAGCAATCTGGGTTACAGTGGTACTGGATGAGGAAACTGCATTGGCCTTGTACCAGCTTCGGAAGACTTCCCCTTTAGACTGATAGACTCTGAGAGTGGATGTCCTCCTTGCTCTGGCAATCGCTCTGGCTGCCTCCTTCGAAAAGCCCC
Source organism: Palaemon carinicauda (assembly GCF_036898095.1). Taxonomy (NCBI): domain Eukaryota; kingdom Metazoa; phylum Arthropoda; class Malacostraca; order Decapoda; family Palaemonidae; genus Palaemon; species Palaemon carinicauda. The sequence continues at coordinate 42,241,477 of NC_090762.1, read as the reverse complement.
TAGCTCTTGAGAGTCTTTCGAAAGTCTGAAGGCAGTCAGACGAAGAGCGTGGAGGTTTGGATGTACCTTCTTTACGTGAGGTGGACGTAGAAGGTCCACTCCTAGAGGAAGAGTCCTGGGAATGTCAACCAGCCATTGCAGTACCTCTATGAACCATTCTCTCGCGGGCTAGAGCGGAGCCAACCAACGTCAGCCGTGTCCCTTTGCGAGAGGCGAACTTCTGAAGTACCTTGTTGACAATCTTGAACGGCGGGAATGCATACAGGTCGAGAAGGACCAATCCAGCAGAAAAGCATCCACGTGAACTGCTGCTGGGTCTGGAATCGGAGAACAATACAACGGGAGCCTCTAGGTTATCGAGGTAGCGAACAGATCTATGGTTGGCTGACCCCACAGGGCCCAAAGTCTGCTGCAAACATTCTTGTGAAGGGTCCACTCTGTGGGGATGACCTGACCCTTCCGGCTAAGGCGATCTGCCATGACATTCATATCGCCCTGAATGAACCTCGTTACCAGCGTGAGCTTTCGATCTTTTAACCAGATGAGGAGGTCCCTTGCGATCTAGAACAACTTCCACGAATGAGTCCCTCCCTGCTTGGAGATGTAAGCCAAGGCTGTGGTGTTGCAGAGTCCACCTCCACCACCTTGTTAAGCTGGAGGGACTTGAAGTTTATCAAGGTCAGATGAACCGCCAACAGCTCCTTGCAATAGATGTGAAGTGTCCTTAGCTCCTGATTCCATGTTCCCGAGCATTCCTGTCCGTTCAAAGTCGCACCCCAGCCCGTGTCTGATGCGTCAGAGAAGAGACGGCGGTCGGGTTTCTGAACAGCCAAAGGTAGACTTCCTTGAGAAGAAAGCTGTTCTTTCACCACGTGAGAGTAGACCTCCTCTCTTCGGAAACAGGAACTGAGATCGTCTCTAGCGTCATGTCCTTTATCCAGTGAGCCGCTAGATGATACTGAAGGGGGGGAGGTGGGGTCTCCCTAACTCGATGAACAGTGCCAGCGATGAAAGTGTCCCTGTTAGACTCATCCACTACCTGACTGAGCATCGGTTCCTTCTCAGCATGCTCTGGATGCAATCTAGGGCTTAGTATATCTTTGGGGCCGACGGAAAAGCCCGAAAAGCTCGACTCTGAAGATCCATACCCAAGTAGACAATGGTCTGGGATGGGACGAGCTGGGACTCCTCAAAATTGACCAGGAGGCCCAGTTCCTTGGTCAGATCCATAGTCCATCTGAGAATCTCCAGACAGCGACGACTTGTGGGAGCTCTTAAAAGCCAGTCTTCTGACGGAGCCGGACACAAGATCATGGTACTGCTGCACAGTCTGTGAACTGTCAACCATGGGGAAGCGAGGAAGTACAGTGACAACCCGAAGCTGTCTAGACTGTCTGGGTCGTACAGACAACTCCTTATCGGGTTGCTGAGGTTGCCGCACTGCGTCACAACAAGTCACTTCTGCTGGTTGTTGAACGTCTTCCCAGTGACACACTGACTCCGTAAACAAAAAAATCCTCTAACAAGGACTAAGCTTGGACTGCATGTCTTGCAACACAGCTCAAGGTCTATGGGAGCAGGTGTGGTAACAGACGGGGTTAGCGACTGAAGTGGAACCATTACCTTCCCTGGAAGCATGTTATGCTTAAATAAAAGTCCATAGGAGGCTACGCAGCTAAAGGCTCCTCTCCAAATGACAGAGTCCTCAAGGGAATATCAGAAGGAGGGAGAATAGCACTTTCTCATCTACAGGAACCATATCCGAGAAAAGCTAAGTTCTCTCAGTAAGGGTTTCACTGGTGCAAAAGCAGCAGACTAGAAGGCAACGTTATGAAACTGCTTGACAGTCTAGTGAGTTGGCAACAACCAAAGATGTGTGACTGAGAAGCATGCGGTAAGGTATGCAGAGCATGCTCTATGAGCATGTTGCATGGCGTGTGGCTTATGCTGCATGGGATGAGGCTCATGCTGCATGGGATGAGGCTCATGCTGCTTAAAAGAAATCTGAACCTGACACTAATCTAGCTGTCCGAGGATTTACCTGGTGAGACATCAGTCTCTTTACCAGAGAGTTTTACCAGATTTCCCCGGGCCACCACGTGACACAATTGGTAGTAATTCATTCAAATTACCTCTAATGAGTCAATATGGATAAATATCAACACAACATCGTGTTCAAATAGAAATAAATTTCTACCTCATACTTGGGATCGAACACTAGCCCCTTCTAATGAAAGGCCAGGTCGAAACCAACCATGCCACAAGAGCCCATGGGATGTCGCATAGCATGAAGCTCCTGCCTCATGGGTTGAGGAGGATGCCGCATAGCATGAGGCTCCTGCCTCATGGTTTGAAGAGGATGCCGCATAGCAAGAGGCTCCTGTGAGGTTCCTGCCTCAAGAGTTGCGTCTGCCTCAAGGGTTGAGGGGGTAGCTGCGCAGAGAGAGGCTCATGCTGCATAGACTGCGGTTCAAGTTGAATGGGAAGAGGCTCAAGCTGAGGAGAAAGTGGCAGATGCATGAGTTGAGGTGGCTGACTCATAGCATGAGGTTCCTGCCTCAAGAGTTGCGCTTGCCTCAAGGGTTGAGGTGGCTGCGCAGAGAGAGGCTCTTGACTCACGAGTTGAGGTTCTTGAGGTGCTTGCCTCGAGAGTTGAGGTTCTCGCCTCGAGGAAAGTGGAGGTGGTTGCTGCGAGAGTTGAGGTGGCTGCCTCAAGGATGGTAGAGGTTGTCGTACCTCAAGAGGTTGCTGCCTCGAGGGTGGTTGTAATGCAAGATACTCCTATCTCAAGGGTAGAGGAGGTTGTAAGGCATAAGGCTCTTGCCCCCATTGTTGAGGAGGTTGCTGCGTGGTAAGAGGCTCCTGCCTCAAGGAAAGTGGAGGTTGCTGCACAGCGCTGGTATCTGGCAACTCCCAACGCGGCAGCTCACGCATGGAGGTAGCTTGAGGAACCTCAACCTCATACGTCTGGCAGATGTACTGCGCAGAGGAGGAGGAGCGTTCGCAGGAGGAGGTGTATTAACCTTCTCTGCCTGAAACTCCTGCATCAACACCGCAAGCTGAGACTGCATTGTCTGCAGCATAGACCACTAGAGTTTAAGAAAGACAACAACAAACGGAGCTACTGTCCGTTGAGACTGAGGGTCTAAAACAGCTGGTGCGGCAACAGACGGAGCTACTGCCTGTTGCGATACCACCTTGCCTCTCTGGGAGGTGTGCAGTTGTCGTACTGCAGCAAGTCCGAACTGACCCAGTGCTAATGGCACCACCTAGGAGTTGGACTTGCGCGGAAGGGACCGACTTGCACTTAAAAGCTGCAAGATTTGGTCCATGGTTTCTGCGAGAAACCTCTTCCGCAGACGAGGAATAAATGGGCTCTCTCGTCTTTGTGTGGGTGGGGTGATCACGTCGGCTACGTGAGTTGGTTACACCCGAAACCACGGAGGGAAACGTCTGTTCGTCGATCAAGGCCTGCTGAACCCATAAGTCCTTCGACATTACTTCTCCCCTGGGCTTGGGAGTTTGTAAGAGGTCCCAGACTAGGCGAACAACTGGCACGAACAGACGAACCCTCGAACGCAACACTGTAACACTTTGCGCTTATCACTGTATCACTTTTGATTTTCTGTTTGCACTTATTTCACTGAACTCGAAACTTTAAGTGGTTGTACCTGAAACACGCAATTCTGTCCTTCATTAAAAGTTAGTAATTGCGAAAACAGTATTACGATGTAACAGAAAAACATAATGAAAGATAACTAATTCAGTGGCTGGAAAAGAGATTTAACACTAGATCAAATAAACTACGTTTAAAATCTCTCACCGCATAAAGTCTGAGAACAAGAATAAAACTCTAGAAACGTTTACCTTCTTCCCCTAAAGAGACTAGGGAGAAGAGCAAAAACGATAACAACGTTACCCGCTTGAACGAAACGTTTATCCTCCTCTCTCTCCCTCCGTCTCTATCTCTCTCTCTCTCTCTCTTGACTTAGCACCTGAGAGAAGAGCCCAATTATATATATCGTTAAAACATATTATTGTTAAAGGAAAAAACTGAAAGGTTTCCCAAATAAAAAGTTCCTTTATTAGAATAGAACCATTTAAGCTAAGAAAGAATGAACAAAACGCTAGAATCGGTTTACTCTTACTGCAACGTGACACCGTGATAGACTCTCTCTCTATCGTAACGATAGAGCGCAAGTTGAACGTTCTGAACGTCAACAACTGCAGAGACAATACAAAACGTTAGTTCAACTTTGAAAACAGTACAAGACTATCAAAGAAATTCTTTCAAAAAACATTAAAATAGCATAATATGTTAACAGGTAAAAACGAAATGACGGGCTCAAAGTTAATTAACTTCGGTTCCAAGAAAAGACCGCCTACTATTAGGAAAGGTCGAATATAAACAAATATAAAAATTAATTTAAATAAGTTTATAATAAAAGGAAGTTAATCAAAGAGGCCTATAAAAGGCGGAGAGATATAAAATAAATCTATAACTTTGTTAAGCAAAATTAAGAGAGTCTATACTCTCTTCGACACCAACACTTCCGTATCTGGCAACTCCCAATGCGGCAGCTCACGTGTGGAGGTAGGTTGAGGAACCTCAACATCATACGTCTGGCAGGGTGGACTGCGCAGAGGTGGAGTTGAGGTAGCTGCCTCGAGGATGGTGGAGGGAAGGGTCGGCCATTTAAAAGTGAAAGAGAGTTCATACTCTCTTCGTACCAAAATTAAATCAAAAATTAAATCAAATTAATTCCAAAAACTTGCTAAGCTAATGATATAGCTTCCTGAATAGCGAAGGCTAAACTCTAGAGCAAATACATCACCAAATCGTGAGCAATAACTCCAGAATCAACAGCGTATCCATGTAGGTCTAGCCGGAGGCACGACAGAGGAAAAATTGAGGTGGTGTTGACAAGAAGTACTCGAGTACCTGACCACAGATGGCGCTGTGGTGTTCACCCCCACCTGTATAGCGATCGCTGGCGTATCCCTACCGTAGATTTCTGTCGGCAACAGAGTTGACAGCTACATGATTATCGGGTAAGATTAATATTGAAAAAACCAGATTTTGATTAAACTGATGTTATACTTAATCGTATCTAATAATAATGCATGTAATATTCATATTTTAGTATCGTATTCATAAATAGAACCGTTTGAAAGTTAATCGACACTCCTGTACGCTTTACGAATCAGCTGATTAAGGCAAACTACCGAAGAATATTTCACATTTCCTAAAAGAAACAATTATTACTTGATCTATCATTTTCCAAAAAGCATACTAATTTCAATAGTTGCATTTGAAACACTGCTCTCATATTTTATTTACTGTTGAGTTAACCGGAGTTTCATTCATGTTGCCGATGTACGACAATTTATAGTATATTTAGCGCTGTGGTGCTCGATAATAAATCTTAACAAACTATGTATATTGTGTTATAACTAAGCTATATTCTCTGTTTTCAGATAATGAAATTCGGCCTTTGCATTTAATTACGCGATTTGCAAATTCACAGGTTGTTACCTCTAGTTTCGGACACAGCTTTATCTGATTGCAAACAGAATAGCGGATATGAATATTGTTTGTTTTCTCACCTTCATTTACAGCAAGTTAGTTTACATTTGGCAGTATATTTTCTTGATCTTTTCTCTATAGTGAATAAGGGTATACAGTAATATAAAACGCCAGTCTTATGCTACTTTGTTTACTATCATACGATATCGATATGCAAACAAAACAGCTGCTATCTGATTTGAGTGTTCATAACAAAATAACTGGGTTTTTTCGGTTTTCATTGTGGCTGTATGGGTTTACGCAATGAACATAAATTTAATAACGATACTTTTAACCCTATCTTTTGATTTTCTAACCCATTGAGGTATTAGATGGATGGAATAAAGAAAGGGAGTAAAAAATGCTAGTCTGTTGTAATTTAGTTTCTCAAGAAGTAACTTGCATGATACACGAGATATATGATAAAATCATATTTTATGGGTGAAAATTTGGGGGTCGCACAATACACGAGATCGGCTGTTACACGGGTATATACGGTAACCTTTTAATAATGATGCTGAGAAAAGACCCTCCCACTCCCAACTGTTTGAGTTTAAAAACAAGGGCCTCATGATTAACATGGTCACAGGCAGCACTAGAATCAAGACCAATCATACCAACTACCTTACCACTATCAAGGTATTTCTGTACAGCATTGGAGATTGTAAGAAGGGCATAACATGCTCCAAGGCCTTTATGAAAACCAAATTGCAAACTAGGGAACAGATGATTACCTTCTGCAAACCTATTTAGCTGTTTTGCTAAAAGACGTTCAAAAACTTTAGGTAATACGGGAGCTATGGAAACTGGGCGGAAATCAGTTGAACTTGAGCTACCAAAAACACAGTTACAAAGTGGAGTAACATTACCAATTCTTGCTAATTAGCACAAAATAACAGATAACACTGGCGCTACAAAATCTGAGGTCTATAAAAAACAAAGGGAAAATACCATTTGGGTCTACTTCTCCATAGCATCAAGGTCCATTAAGAGAGCTATAATTTCACAAGATCGAAAAGCTAAACTAGTTAGTTTAGCCTCAGGAAAACAGGAATGAGGAAGATTAAGTGTCTCATTACTCTTTACTGTCAAATACATCAGCCAAAAGGGTTGCATTTTCCTTTGGATAGTAAGTGACAGAATCCTCTGGTTTATGTAAAGGAAGAACTGTTGAATTTACACCAAAGAGTACAGATTTAAGGGCAGCCCACCTGTTATGTTCCTAGATTGTACCAGAAAGGGTTTCTTTTATGGGTAAACTGTATTCCTTTTCAGCTGAAGCATAAACTCTGAGCAAAAGCTCTAAGATGAGTATATTTATCAGAAGTTAAATCTGATCTATTACCCTTCCAAAGATGATAGGCCTCTGCTTCTCCAAATAAACACGTCTACAATCACTATTGAACAATGGTTTGTCTTTCACTCGATACCTTGGCACACGGGAAAGGATACGCCTATAAATTATGTTGACTAAATTCTCAATGCTTGCCTTAGGCAACGAAGCGTAAGATTATGCCTCTGAATGTCTCTCATGTTCACTCCAGGAAGCCCTATAGGCTACCGAGTCTTTGAATTGTCTGCGGGTCAGAGGTGACGGTCTTGAAGAGAATTTTCATTCGTGTTGTCTCAAAGAGTTAGTACCTTGCAGTGGTCAATCTCTACATTTTCTACGATCTGAGCGATCTTTCTTTATGTACGCAAGCTGTCTGGAGGAGAAAAACAAAATGGGGACCTTGTCCTATAAAGAAAGCTTTCCTTAGGAGAGGTTAGGTCACTAGTAGTAAATCTCTCCCTATGAATAGCTTCTTGTGGTATATCCTCTTTTAAAATCCTATTACAGTAGGGGAATATTCCTGGAAGACAGTTTCTTGTAAACCAAAGCCTGTCTCGATTCATGTTGCGTTGGAGAGAGGTCTTTCATTGGTAAACGCATCTTGTGAGGGGAACAAGAATGCGCTAATGTGTGTTCATTCGAAAGGTTTCTGCGCTCTTGTATATAAGAGTTCTCCCTAAAGTGGGAGAGCCTATGCACACCCTAAATAAACTACTGTATGTTATTTACAGGACAAGTGCGTGTATTAAAATCTACTGGCAACGAAGAGCATAAGCGAGACATAGCGGGAGCATTCCCGAGAGAGCGCAAAGTATGATATTGCCCATGACCACATAATGAGGTAGCAACAGGAATACAGTGAAGGTGAAAGTGCCTGAATTAAGGAAAGTGAGAAGTGTGATGTGTGTGAAATGTCCAACTGGGAGCAAATCTGTGTGTGTGTGTGTGTGTGTGTGTGTGTGTGTGTGTGTGTGTGTGTGTGTGTGTGTAGGTGAACATTCATGGTGAGAAGCTCACGAATCAAAAGGTGAGCACTCAAGTACACCCCAAGATGATCTTGCGCCACCAAGGAAATGTGCTTAAAACTAGTTGCTCTTGATCTGAGGAGGGTAATAGGAAGAAGACTTTACTGAATAGAGCTTGCTTTTGGGCGATCGTAGATTGCTGGGACTAGTCATCATAACAACATGATCGTATGTTTACTCCTATCAGGAATACCTTCCTAGTCCAAATAATGCACATTAAAGGATTGCATGCATGAAGCTCATCATGCTTGAGTGTAAGAAGTGCACATATCTGCTATGACTATTTTATTGTCTGTTGCTTGAGCCCTAAGAGGTGATGTTGAACAGGGGAGAGCATTCTTATAGATTGGAGTATTGTAGGATAAGATCATCAGCAAATAGGGAAGCACTCATTATGATATGAGTGATTGTGAGCAGGAGGTTCTTCCAATTCAGAAGACATAGCACTAAGGTAGTGGCAAGCAAAAACTAAAGTGGGTATTTGCACGCGAATAGAAGAGCACTCTCTCACTGGAGAGCCTGCGTGAACAGGAGATTGATCAACCTCCAGGTAGCACTGATGCACAGAAGCGAATATGCTATGAGGTGAGCTCTAACTAGGAGAGCATAACAAGCTGAATAGTGCTTAAAATCATGAGAACATGCGCAATGAGGAGTAAGTTTCACTGAAGAGCGTGAGCTAGCTGCAATTGTGCGCGTCACAGGGGGCGCACACTCTCAGGCACAAGCGAGAGAGAGAGACAGTCGGAGACCACTCATAAGAATAAGCGGGTGAGCGCATAGGGCATTGTGCACTAAGACATTCTAGTTTCCCGTAGGAAAATTTTTTTCCTCTTTTTTGAATAGAATCTTCCTTTGAGGGAATAATAATAAACCTCCTGACACGAGGGAACAAGTATCCTTTGGTGAGGCAGCGACATCTATGTCCTGCTCGAGAGAAACTTTCCTCTTTGTTCTGTAAAGCTGTTCTAAGTTAGGAGACGGTGTATTCAACGAAAGTGTAGCCTGTAAGGGGCTTGTAGGAGAAAGAGGGGATGAGCACTTCTTTGAAGCCGAAGACACCTCTAAAGGTGAGGACAGCTTTGTAGCTATTCTTGCAAGAGATGATAATCCTGAGTGGAGAGACCCAAGGGCTTCCTCTGCAGGTATGGTAGACAAAGCAGCTTCCATGGCATCGTCTTTGCTTTGGATAAAGATAGAGCTTCAAGAAATCTCTTTCTGCAAGGTATACCTTCCAGCCCTAAGGACAGCTATAACGTATTTAGGTCACCGTCACTAGCAGTATCATCTGAAAAGACAGTTTTATCTGAGTGACCATAAGGAGAAGAGATATCTGCTCTTCTAAGAGAAGCAGACACTGTCATCTCACTCTGGTCTTGCTACAAGGTTAAATTATCGTTGTCTTCTATCTTTATAAATTCCCTGCTGAAGGTTAGAGAAAAGGATCAGAAGCCTGAGTTACAAGAGGAGAAAGAAGATTTCATTATGGTAGAACTCTAAGGAAAAGAATCTAGCTTGGTTTTCTTTTTCCTCTTCCTGCCGAACTCCTATCACTGGGAGGTCGACTACTTCCTACGATCCTCACAAAGGGATGACAGAGTACAATTTCTACACAAACAGGCACACACATAAGCAATCTGAAAAGATAGAACAAAAAAATAGCAAATAATACCGTAACTCAAGTTGGTTGACTAAGAATATATCTGTACCACTCGGCGGCTGAAGTCAAAGTGGCATCTCCGTGAGCTGGCAGAGGGTTGGCTCTTCCCCTACTACTCACCAGTAACTACCAATATCTCGTTTTAAATATTGACAGCAGAGTTTCCAGCTCAAAATCATACTCGCATTAAAGGATGGTTTGTAATCATGTAAGAACAAAAAAGATTTACAGTACATTACCTGACGTTACAATTATCTCTTCTGATGCAATGTTTGGGAATTTCTTCCTATTTTCGTTGTAATATTTAACAAAGTGAGGATTGGGATCTACAACTATGAGCTGAGTACCATCAGGATAGTGCGAAAAATTTACACCTGAAAAGGAAAAATATACCAAGTTACAATAGTACAGTATTTCAGAACTTAAAATGACATTATAAGGTAATGCGTATTTTTCCTAACTACTTATACAAACCCGAGTCCTTTACATACGAGAATGATACGGTGATACCTCTCGATACAAAAGTTTCTGCTCATGAAATTTTCCCGCTACGAAATGAGATGCAAAGCTTTTTCCAACTCATATTGTGAAAAATGTTTCATGAAAAGAGATTTGCCAGCAAGGCTGAAAACTTAAAATGACATTATGAGGTGATGCGTATTTTTCCTAACTACATATACAAATCTGAGTCCTTTACATACGAGAATGATACAGTGATACTTCTCGATACAAAAGCTTCTGCTTACGAAATTTTCACGCTAAGAAATGAGATGCAAAGCTTTTTCCAACTTACATTGTGAAAAATGTTTCATGATAAGAGATTTGCCAGCAAGGCTGAGAATATAATGGTCACTCATTAAAAATCCGATTTCAGTTGAAGAAAACAGGTTGTTTATATATAATAGAAAATGTATCTCTCTATAGTAAGGGTTACTATAATAGTGCAGTGCATATGGTACAGTATTGTAAATTTTGTATATGTACAATATTGTACTGTATGTAGTATTTTCCATTTATTATTGCATTATATTTTAATAATTACTTAATTTACAGGTATTAACAGTTAGGTATTGAATGATTCAAATGTATTTGGCTGTACAGTATTCATTGTGGTTATACCGTATCTTTATTATAAAACTTAATGTGGTGTTTTTATAGGGTTTGGAACAGATTAGGAAGCCACTCCAGAAAGAATTAATTTTTCATCTTGAGGCATTACTATAACAGCAAAGATGGAATACGGCAGCTAAAATTTTATAACGAGGTGTAGGTAGTTGGCTGGTCATAACAACAAAGAGGGAATACAGCAGTTAAAGGGTTATAACGAAGTGTAGGTAGTTGGTTGGTGATAAAAACAAAGATGGAATAAGTCAGTTAAAATTTTATAAAGAGGTGTAGGTACCAGTTGGTTGGTGATAGCAGTGAAGATGGAATACAGCAGTTAAAATTTTATGAGGTGTAGGTAGTTGGTTGGTGATAACAGCGAAGATGGAATACGAGCGTAAGTCAAAAAGTTCCATGAAAATTGTTGAATGATGTATTTACACAGGAATGAAACAACCCAATTACTTGGTAAACACTTAATTGTGATGTAGTGATCCATATACACTAATTACCTCAGTCATCCTCATGCTACCGTGGTATTGACGTCTGCTTCAGAAAAGTAACATTGAGCCCATGGAAAATCAAAATTTTAAGATCAGAGCTAACATCAAGTGCTTGACCAAGCTTGATTAGAAACCAAGAAATATTATTGAAGCTTTGCAACTAGTTTATGGAGATTTTTCTCCATCTAAATCAGATGTTTATGATTGGATGATTGGTTGGGGGGACCTCAAAGACGACCCAAGAAATGGACGACCATCGACTGCAATAAATGAAAGAACCGTGGCTTTGGTGCAGAATCTAGTGAATGAAGATTGTCAGATTACTATTGATATGATAGCTAATGAAACTGGGATCTCCTATGGTTCAGCTTTTACAATTCTAAATGAAAATCTTGGTTTGAGTAAACTCTCAGCACATTGGCTCCCAAAAGCGTTGCGCAAAGACCGGTTGCATCAAAAAGCTGAACGCTCTCTGGCAGTTTTAACAAACATTAAATCAAATGAATCAAGAGTTTTTTTTTACCAGATTGTTACTGGAGATCAAACTTCGATACATCAATATGACCCAGAAAGAAAACTTCAATCAAAGCAATGGTTACCAAGAAGTCCAGCTGCACCAGTGAAGTTCAAAATGGTGAGATCTGCTCAGAAGGTTATGGCAACAGTGTTTTGGGACTCCAAAGGAGTAATTTTGATTGATTTCCTTGAAGGACAAAAAACAATCACCAGGAACTACTCCAAAGGGAGTTTGCAAAAACTGAAGACTGCATTGGTTAAAAAACGTCTAGGGAAGTTGCACCCCAGAATTTTGTTCCTTCATGATTATGCACCTGCACATTAATCAAGGATTGCAAGAGAAGTCCTAGATTTTGATGGGAAATTCTTCCACATCCTCCCTACAGTCCTTCAGATTTTTCCCTGTTCCCAAAAGTAAAGAAACACTTAAGAGGAGTCCACTTTAAATCTCTGGATGCTGATAAACATGCAGTTTCAACATGGTTTACTGGAAAGGCCCCAAATTTCTATAGAGAAGGGTTGCAGAGTTACAAAAAGCACCTTAAAAAAGTGTATACAGTTAGATGGTAGATAAGTAGAAAAATGATGTTGGAATCTCTTTAAATAAAGAGTATATTCTATTTTTCCTGGAACTTTTTGACTTATCCTCGTAGAGCTGTTAAAATTTTATAAAGAGGTGTAGGTAGTTGGACAGCGAAGATGGAATAGGGCAGTAAAAATTTTATAACAAAATGTAGGTCGTTGGCCAGTGGTTACCGGCTGGAAGCAGATCCCCTGCTTGCTCCCAGAGTAGTTACTTTGATTCCACCTGGGACTTTCTACGACGGTTGGTGAAGGCAGGAAGTATGAGTAAAGCACTCAGGTTTGTATAGTTAGGAGAAAATGGATTACCTAAAAATTTTTCATTTGTTCTGGCACAAAAACAAACTATCTTTTACATAGGAAACTCGTCATTAGACGGGAACTAATCCTGGGATTCCTAAACACTAAGGCATTAATATACTAGTGAGTTTGCCTGGTTCCAACCAAGCAGCAGTAGTATCCAATGGGTTTGCTTGGTTCACACCATGTGGCATATGAAAAGTAACGTGTTTGCATCGTTAACACACGCTACCCCCAAAGGAGTGTGTGGAATGACCCTTCTATACCATGTCATAGAAAAGCTACCAGTAAGGTGGGACTTACCAGCAGACAAATCGATTCTAGCTGGCAGGGCTTCCAATGCTGTGCCCCAACATATGAGAAGACAGAAATGAAAAGGAAAGGGCCAGTCAATCTTCACTTTCGTCCCAGACTAACACGTAACTTCCATCCTCAATCCGCTTACTAAGGTCCTCTGCAAAGGAGCCGAAGAAGCAATACCACCTACTGTGTTACTAGTACAGGCCCTCGCAAAAAGTATCTAGGGACCTGTGGGTCAATTTCCGCATGTAATGGGCATTAAACGTCGAATCCTTCCTCTCATCCTCCATAAGCTTAGGGCTAGTGGCTGCTGGCGGAGTGTCATCCTTGAGATCGCTCTGCGCTTCCACGTTCGAGCTCTCATCCATAGGAGCCCGGAATGGGTTGAAGTCGTCAACTACATAGACTGGGAATAGGGAGACTGCCGAGGAGGTGCTCGCTTCCGGCTGCCTGAGAGGCAGTGAGGAAGGAAGCCTGGCCGAGGATTTGGGGATGGTGAACAAATCCTTCAGTTCCCTCCCACGAGGCCTAGAGGGCTCCGTTGGCTTACAGGTGGAATGTAAGTCCGCTGCCATATGGGGCGAGTCCCGTCCAGTCGCAGGTCGTGCCTCCTTAGACACTATCTCGACTGGTGAGGGACGGAAGGAGTCTCCATAGGAAGTAACCGTATCCTCCTTGGGGGGCGAAGGATGAATCCTTTTCCTCTTCCCCTTTGGTCTGGCCTGTGGCGTCTTGAACTGCAGGGGGCTACCCTGAAGTTCTTGCCTAATCTCCTCAAGAGGTCTTTTACAGGGGATGACTGTTTCCCCATGCCAGAAGGACACCCATGCGCGAAATTTTCCATACTCCTCCTAGGGTCAGAGGAAAGAACCTGGGACGATAGGAGGCAATAAAGGGATCCTAGGTGTGTCACCTAAGGACTGGGAGCAGGAACAACTCCTCTCATGGCTTGGTGCATTATAGTGAATAAGGCGCTAAGCCACGGGGGTCACGGGCTCCTGAGGAGCTAAGGGGGAGGTCCTTAGGAAGACACTTCTTCCTGGGTTTGGAAACCTGGGGTGAAAGAACTCACTGCTATGCTCACCCGAAGGTTCATGACGCATAATAAATCTACGGAAACTTCACTTTTTCAGTTTGACATACGTCAAAATAGACTTATGATGTGTCTTTCGGTCCCATTCTCTGTGTAAGTCGACAACTATCTGTACTGTACTTGCATTCCTCTTAACTATACAACCCTGAGTACTCTACTCATGTTTGTATTTCTTGTAGGAGTCATTTGCATTCTTTTCACTATCTAACTTGTGTTCTTCTCTTGGGTTGTATTCATATGGAACAAATGAGAGGGTTAGAAGTGGTACTCCCATGAAAGAGAGACCTAACAGGCAGGTGAAAGAAGAGCAACCAGGTAAGAGGGTGTGTGACTGATCACGAACAGTTGAAAGTGTGCACAATCAATTGCAAGACATCCCTTGAGCAGCTGCATTGTGGCTTGCAATCGTGCATCTGTGCTATGGCGCTCTCTTAATAATGCGTAAACCCCAAATAGCATATCTAGCGTAGCTACAATAGGAGCAGAAACTAGAGAGATGGAACTACTGTAAGGGCAAGCAATCGCTATACAATTACTTGGTACATTGCTCTGACTGTCCCTCCATCAGGTAAGAAAACAAAGTATGAAAATATCACCAGACAAACGATTCAGAACAAGGTATGAAAGAGCAAATGGACAAAACAATTTCCTAACATTCTTCCCCACAAGATACAAAATTGCTTCCATCACTTCATAAGTAATTAATCCCATTTGTATTGGTTCGGAGACCTTGACATCCGGGTTGATCTCCATACTGGAGGCGATGCAGCCTCTCTTCCAATCTCAGCTTCTGGGTGAAATTCCATACCCTAAGGAAACTCTTGAAGGGTTGTGGGTGACACTGGTGATACAGATTGTGCTGCCTCTAGTGACAATGGAACAGAAGGTAATTCTTGATTTTCAGCAACAGAATAGTCCCTGGGGCATGGGGCCAAGTCACTTAAGGAAACTGTTGACTCTAGTCCGCTGGAATGTCTAATGTCAGCATATGTTGGGCTAGCATCTAATAGTTCAACTTTATCCACCAGGGGTTCATTTTTGCTTGTTCTCATAAACCTCCTCAATAATACCGGTCCTGACGACAAAAGCCACGAAAGCAGAGAACTCCCAGAGGATGAGCGGCGCGGATATCAAAAAAAGCATTCATGGGTGTGACATTAGTTTTTGTCGACAAAAGAGAATGTATCACATAAGTGAGTACTAAAAACCTGTACTTATCGGGAAGATTTCAGGACCTGAGTACCAGCTGGATTGCCTTCCATACAGTAATATTGGGCAGCTCCACATGTCCATTACCAATTGGGTGAAAAGGGGTAGTTTGACTTGTTGTAACTCGCTTCTGTGCGAGATACATTTTGAGCTCCCTGGACATGAATGAGGTTCCTTGATAAGAATGTATATAGCGAGGTATCCCACACAGGCTAAATATTTGTCCTAAACACTTGATCACAGTAGTTGTGTTCATGTTGGATTAAACTGAATTGAATATAAAATTTAGGCCTTAAGCCTAGCACTGGGGCATCAAAGGCCATTCAAGACTGTATAATGCAAATTAATCAACCATACCTGTACTGTCACAACATTTGGTATCATTTTAACTTATAAAAGCAATCACACAACTTTCATACAATAATATCAAAATGCAAAATAAGGAGGGATTAAAAGGATTAAATAAGTTAATCAATAAAATTAATTAAAGCTCATGATATAAACCAAACCTCTGTATAAACTTTTTCAAGTTCAGGGTATTACAATTCCCCCGATATATCTCTTAAAGGTTTGTCCTGGAGCAAATGTGTAGTCCTCTGAAGATTAAAAACAGGACAATTGACTAAAATATGTTTGATATTCATTTTCACTTGGAAAGTATTACAAAGAAGGGCCTGTCTTCCTTCACCAGTCTTCATTAAATAATTGTGGGTTTCATGTATATGGCCAATACACAGTCTAGTTAAAATATCATCCCTCCTCCTTGTAGAATTACAAGATAACCATTTATCCACTGAAGGGTGGATTTGTTTCAGTTTTGTATTGGTGTCAGTTCAGACCATTGAGCCAGCCACTTATTCTTACAGAGAAAACATATCTTGCTTTTAAGGTCTTTGTAAGGAATACTTAAGGGGAATAGATTAAGTAGCCCTGAAGCTTCCTTAGCTGCCTTATCTACTCGTTCAGTTCCATCCACCCCAACATGGGCAGGGACCCAACAGAATTGAACATTGACATTCTTCCTAAACTGCAGAAGTACTAACCAGTCCTGCACCTCTTGCACTAAATGATGGCCTTGCATTATTTGTTTAATTGCAAGTTAAATACTATTGGAATCTGTAAAAATTGTATAAAAACTCTTTTGATTACTATTTCTAAAAATATGTCGACTGTGAGAATTATTGCATACTGTACACGGAAAATACAAAGGAAAACGAGAATATTCATCAACCACAGTACTGTAACTACAGTAGATAGGATTTGCATGAGACCGTTAGAACTGGTCCCTTAAAGTCAAGGTTTAATCTCTCTTCATGAGCGTTCTTTCTTGGAATTTGTAGAACTTTGGTTTCAACTCTGCATACAGTATATCCAGTGGGAACCATAGACCTTAATGTCCTCAGTAAAACAGGGAAGATTCTTTGATCTAATAAAGTGTAATAAGTAAGTCACTCCTGGATGGCACAGATTCCCATGAAGTTCAATGAAGGTAGATGACGTGGATACCACGGAACCGCAAAAAGCTCGGATGAAGGCATAAGGAACCACATTCTCATTAACGGGGCGATAATGTACTGCATAACTGAAGGCTGCGAGTTCCATCCGCCATTCCTGGATCTCCTTTTTCTCAACTTTAGTGCGTTTCATGTCATTGAACATGAAGGCTACCAAACAATGGTCTGTAACGAGATCAAAGTGCTATCGAGTAAGGAAATTACTCCACTTACGTACAGCTTCCACGATACCCATGACCTCCTTTTCTATGATCTGATAGTGCACTTCACTTTCTTGTAAAGTCCTAGACATGAAAGAGTAGAGTACAGTATTGCCGAGACTGCTACTTTCGAGGCATCAGAATCGACCTCAAAAATCACAAATTTTTAAGTAATTTGTATTTTTCTTAACATACTTACCTAGAACTACTTTCTTTGGAGTTACTGGTAACTCTTTCCCAACCGACCAGAATTTTGTGTAGTTTACCCTATTCCCATTTTCTATGGGTAACCTAAGGCGGAGTGATACGCGCCGAGGCGACCCGGGGTCGGAGAGCGTGCTACCTCTGGTCGTGCTCCTCAGTAAGTTTCGTCGAAAAAAGGGTTCTCCTCAATCCTGCAGGACCCTCGGGGAAGGATGGGCGGGCCATAACCCGAAAGTAGTTCTAGGTAAGTATGTTAGGAAAAATACAAATTACTTAAAAATTTGTGATTTGTTTCAACACAAGAGTACTTACCTAGAACTACTTTCTTAGGAGACTTAAACTTTAGGAGGTGGGAGTGTCCTGCAGGGACTAGGGTCCGAAGGTTGGGAGCACGAGTGGGCAAAAAGGAACCTAGATAGGAGACTAAGTTCCGATGACCCCTACTAGAAAACTGAATGAAAATAGGGGAAACTACCCAAAAAACTAACTTAGTGTCTAAGTGGCCTACCTCTGTACCAATAATTCTGAGATGTATTTCTTGCTGAAGACGTATATCCTGGCCGCCAGGGCCTCTTGAGTCACGCCCACGCAGGGGATTAAGGGCCAGGGGAAGGATGATAAGGGGAAATGTAAGGGATGAACGTGTGTCTCTTGGCTTACCGCCCCCGGTTTCCCTGGGGCCATGACCTTAAATCTTTTGCAGGGCCGAAATGACTGGGCCAAGGGCGAACCCATCCAAGGATTTCCTAGAACAGTCCTTCAGGTAATGCTCCGTGAAAGTGGACTGTCTGGACCAGGTACCCGCTTTCAGGATTTGGCCCACGGCCATGTTCTTCTGAAACGCTAGGGAGGTGCTTAGA
Organism: Palaemon carinicauda; assembly: GCF_036898095.1. Classification (NCBI taxonomy): domain Eukaryota; kingdom Metazoa; phylum Arthropoda; class Malacostraca; order Decapoda; family Palaemonidae; genus Palaemon; species Palaemon carinicauda. The sequence goes on along the minus strand of NC_090762.1, from coordinate 42,223,508 downwards.
CCCCTAATATCATGGGGCCTTGGCCTGCCTGGGAGAGGGGTTCTAGAAGCATCGTAAGCTCTCTTGATCACCTGTCGCAACCAGAAGGAGATTGAGTTCTTGGAGACTGGTTTCTTCACCCGACCGGTCGAGACGAATAAACTCTTGATCTCAGGTCGGAGTCTGGATGTCCTTTCAAGGTATTTTCTTACTGCTCTGACGGGCATAAGAGTAAGTCTTTAGGATTGTCTGACCGAGGGATCACTGGGACCGAAAAGCCCTCGAACCGAGGGTCCCAACAGGCCGGGTTCTGTGTTTTGGCCACAAAGTTAGGGACGAACTTAAAGGAAGCCTCACGCCACCCTTTTGAGTGTGGGACCTCGTACGATAATCCGTGTAACTCACTAACCCTCTTTGCCAAAGCCAGGGCTAAGAGGAAGACTGTTTTGAGGGTGAGCTCCTTATCCAGGATGTCATTGAGGGGCTCGAAGGGCGGTTCTGACAGGGCTTTGAGTACTACAGCTAGGTCCCACTGTGGTACCCTCACTTCTTGTGGGGGGCATGACTGCTCAAAGCTCCTGATGAGCATCGAGATGTGACGGGAGGCTCCCAAGTCAATGCCCTTAAGGAGGAAGACTTGACCTAATGCTGCCCGTACTCCTTTTATTGCTGGAATGGAAGAGCCCATATCGTCTCTGAGATACACCAGGAAGTCCGCCACGTCGTGGATCGAGGCCCCCAAGGGTTTGATATTCCGGGAAGCGCACCATTTCAAGAAGACTGCCCATTTCGCTTGGTAGACTGCGATAGAGGAACGCCTTAAGTAACCCGACATCTTCGCCGCGGTCCTCGATGAGTATCCATCTTTCTTCAGAAGCCGCTCGATAACCTCCACGCGTGAAGGCGGAGGGACCGAGGGTTTTCGTGAAACCTTTGGAAGTGGGGCTGACGTAGAAGGTCTGGCCTGTCCGGGAGCGGCCAAGGAGGAAGAAGGGCCAGTTCTTTTAGGTCTGCGAACCACTCCCTCTCCGGCCACCAAGGCGCGACCAAAGTCATCTGAAGGTTGGTTGTTGTTCTTACTCTGTTGAGGACTTGTCGTATCAACCCAAAGGGGGGGAAGGCGTACACATCAAGGCCGTCCTAAGGGTGTTGGAAGGCGTCCTCGAACGCCGATGACGGATCTGGGACTGGAGAACAGAACACGGGGAGCTGGGCGTTCAGACATGTGGAAAAAGGTCTACTACTGGGGAACCCCACTTCAGTATGACTGACTGAGCTATCCTTGGGTGTTGAGTCCACTCTGACCCTATTACCTGGCCTACTCTGCTGAGGCCGTCTGCCAGGATGTTCTTGTTTCCCGGGATGAACCTTGCTGTGAACTCGATCCCTTCTTCTGCAGCCCATTCTAGAAGTTCTGTCGCTAGCGCGCATAGTTCTTTCGACTTTAGACCCCCTTTCTTCTTTACATAGGCTACTACTGTGGCGTTGTCGCACATCAACGTCACTGTGTTCCCCCGGAGGAGATGAACGAATTCTTGACTCGCCCTCAGCACAGCCATCATCTCTAGAACGTTTATGTGGTGCTTTGCTTCTTCGCTCGACCATTTTCCCTTTGTCTATTTGTCGAGTAGGTGAGCCCCCAAACCTTCCTTCAACGCATCAGTAAACAATAGGACTTCCGGAAGGTCGGGTGCGAAGGGCATCCCCTTCTCGGTGTTCACCCTCTCGTGCAACCACTGCAAGACTACCTTCGCTTCTGGGGAGACTGGAACCACCTTGTGGGGATTTCTCCCTTGGGTCCAGTGTTCCTTCAGGTTCGACTGTACAGCTCGGAGTTTGAGTCTCCCTTGTGGCACTAACTTTTCTAAGGACACTAGGTGGCCCAGCAGCCTCTGCCAATCCTTGGCCCTCCTGGGTTGGTCCAACAGGAAGGGTTGCAGAACTTGCTCCAGGGGGAAGGCTCTCGCTAGTCGGGTGTCCAGGACCATCCCCAAGTAGGTCATCCTGGTGGAGGGACTCAGTTGGGACTTCTCTAAGTTGACTGTGATGCCCAACTCCTCGCAGAAACGAAGCAACTTCGCGCCCTGCTCCTTCAATTCTTCCTTTGAGGCCGAAAGAAGCAACCAGTCGTCTAGGTATCGGATCAGACGGATGCCCTGCTCGTGTGCCCATACGGAGACCGTCGTGAAGACTCTTGTAAACACCTGAGGAGCCGTCGACAGTCCAAAGCAAAGGGTCTTGAATTGTAGCACTCTGGTATCCCACTTTTTCCAGAGAAACTTCCTGCTGGAGGGGTGAACGGGGATTTGGAAGTAGGCGTTCTTGAGATCCAGGGATATCATGAAGTCCCCTTTCCTCAAGGCGGCCAACACTGTCTTTGCAGTGTCCATCTTGAAGTCGGTTTTCGCCACAAACTTGTTGAGGGCCTACAGGTCTATTACTGGCCTCCACCCACCTGTCGCCTTCCCCGCCAGGAAGAGCCTGCTGTAGAACCCCGGGCCGGGATCTTCGACTAGTTCCAACGCTCCCTTGGAGATCATGGACGACACTTGTTCCTGCAGTGCCGCCCATTTCAAGGGGTCCTTGGGTATCAACCACTCTGCCTGAAGAGCTGGAATATTAGGGGGGTTGGTTCTGCTGAGAAGGGTAGTCTGTAACCTTCCCTCAGGATTGTCATCGTCCAGGGATCCGCACCGTAATCCCGCCATGCTTGCCAAGAGTGTTTGAGGCATCCCCCTACTTGAGGCTCCTGTAGGAGTAGGGGCCTCGCCTCCTATCACCTTCTGGAGGGGCGACCAGTCCGACCTCTTCTTGAGTTTCCGAAGGACGGTCTAAAGTTTGACTGAGGTGCTGTGGTACCTCTACGGGGTCAGAGTTGCTTGCAGCCAGGGATCCGAAGAGGCCTCTCTTCTAGGTTGGGCCGGGGATGAACAGGAAGGGTGAGGGGCGTCCACAGAGGGTCTCCTGTGTGGTGGGCGTCTCATTGGGGGAGGCCTATGGTCTCCCACGTCCTTCATCTTCCTCACCCTTTCCATCGTCTCTTCCACTATCTTAAGGGGAAAGATTGCCTCGTCCCAGACCGAGGAATTTCTCAACCTTCTCGCTTCCCGGTCAGGGAGTTTCCTCACCAATTTGCTGAGAACTGTATCTCTCTTCCTCAGGACCAAGTTGGTAGCCTGAGAGAGAGATTGGTAAGATAAAAATTTAAGGGCTTTGCCCCCTGAGCTAATCAGCTCTCTCAATAAGGCTTGGTTCTCTGGTAGGGACAGATCATGGGAAGACTGAAAGCCTACCAACGTGCAGGCCCACCAGTCTAACCAGGAGGACACGTAAACCAAGTCCTGGGCCATGTCCTCCATCATGGAGGTCTCTGAAGGGGAAAAACACCGGGGCCATGGATGCTCTGTCTTCAGCGGCACCCTGGTTCAACGTGGTGATGGCTGTCTCCGTTGCGCGGGGTCCTCCCCGATGACCTTCAGGCACGTAAAATCTCTTCTGCGCCCTTGGTCCCGGGAGCAGCTTCGAGGCACTTTGACTCCTAGGGGCGTCTGCCGGGCCGTCCAAGAATTTGTCTATATGCTCCATACCCAGCTTTACGTCAGGAGCTAAGGGTAGAGCTAAGGAGGGCTTTTGTTGTATTGGATTCTCCACCAGCCTGCTAAGTCCGGAGAGCCAGGTCTGTTCTGTGGTGGGCATGGCCCTCATAAGGCTTATGAGGGCCAACACCTTTTGATAGGAGATGTCATCGGATGAGCACTCTCCTCCCTCAACCAGGGCCTCCATCATCAGTCCCTCCGCACGAGTATCATCGGTGACAGTGGTGGTGGTGGGGGGGGGGTAACGTTGGACGGGCCTGCCCGTGTCATGGGCAGACTCGCAGAGGCGAAGGTATCTGTCGTGGGATTACCTTGCCCTGCAGGTTTTCTCGCATCTGTGGGGATATCCCCGGCCGTAGGGCGCCCTTGGAGCTTAATGAAGTCAGCCAAGGAGCCCGTGGCTGGTGCTACACCTTCCACCTGATGGAGCTCCTCCCTCTGCAGAGTAGATGCAGCGGAGGCCTTCGTCGACTTAGGCGCATCACGGGGAGCTTGGAAAAATCTCCCTTGGTGGGGATCTGGTCCGTAGGAGGAGAAGGCGGGACGAGACGGTGAGAACGAGGCTCTAGGGAGCCACCCGGAAGCGGCAGCGGCTGTGGTGACCTTAAACAGCTCACTCCGGGGCACTGTGATGTTCACCCATTCCCTCTACTTACTCCTCTTAGCCTTCTCCTTAGATGGTCTGGACTCCTTATTCTGTCTTGAACGGGAGCGGGACTACTTCTTTTTCCGGGACCTCTCGCGTTTCCTCCTTGAGGACCTGGTTTCGTCCTCCGATGACAATGAATCCGCGGAAGAGGAAGACGACAAGGAGGAAAGGGAATCAGCCGAACCACCTGAGACGTCCAATTCCGCAGGGGGGACTCCATGACGAATTTCTGGTGCCGCAGGCTGCAGGAAGACGGGCGGGAGCATCGCCGAGGGCGCCGGGGGGGGGGACCGAGGGACCTTCTTCCAGGCGAGCCAATGGTCAAACTCTTCTTCTAGCCTGAAGGGTTTCCTGCAGGGTGTTCTAGGGATATCCCAAACGGCGGGGTCCAAATTCGACAAATTACTTTTCTCAGCATCCCCCCCTGGCGGCCGAAGTACCTGAAACACATACCCAAGATGCAGGGGAAGAGGTAGTACCCGACTTCCCCCACATAGGGTCTTCAGTAGAGACGGGACCTGCGGGCACCAGGACCTCGTATCCCACACACACTCCCGCACCTCCCTCAGGCCCCACACATGCCTGTATCACATCAGCAGCTTCCCCCACAGGTAATTCAGACTCTTGGGGACGGACAATGGGCCGCTTCCCCGCAACGGATTTACCTCGTCCCCTACTCTGGGTAGGGGAAGATGGAAGGGAGCCACGTTCCGACGAGGCATCTGGAGACACCAAAGCAGAAGACGCGTTAGCTTTCTTAGGCAATTTCTTGGCCGACTTCTTCTTCCTTGTTCAATAAAGGACCCACTGAATTTCGCCCCAGGACTCGCACTCCGAACACGTGGCGGTAGGGGAGCATACCTTGCCCCTACATGACGAACAACACGAGTGTGGGTCAACCTCGGGCTTCGAAAGGAAAGCCCCACAAGACTTACCGGCCACAGGCCCAGGGCAACGGTGGGGATGCTCCATAATGAAACACTAACACACCAAGAGACACAGGAACACAGAGGAAAGGGGTAAGGATACGGACACAGGTACCACGTGGTGTACACAAAGGGTCAGGGACACAAAGGGTCGCACTGGGTAAGAGAAAGCGCGGCGAGATGTGAATCACGTTGCGACCAGAAACTTACTGAGGAGCACGACCTGAGCTAGCACGCTCTCCGACCCCGGGTCGCCTCAGGGCGCGTATCACTCCGCCTGAGGTCACCCATAGAAAATGGGAATAGAGTAAACTACACAAAATTCTGGTCGGTTGGGAAAGAGTTACCAGTAACTCCTAAGAAAGTAGTTCTAGGTAAGTACTCTGTGTTGGAACAAAGTAAATTTTCATCCAGTGTAGTGTTGCTCCTTCAAGTTCCTATTTGAGTAATTCAAAAGCCTAAAAAGCTTCTTCCTCTAAATGAAATTTCTTTACTCTTAGCAGAAAAATTCTGTATCCATTTAGCCTAATAAGCAAACATACCCATTGACTTCTTTAAAGATCCCTGACTAGTGGGAGGTGGTACTTCTTGTAGGGGGCCGAGTTTTTCCATGTCAGATTTAATAACACCATTCCTCATACAGTGGCCAAGAATATTAGTAGTATGCACAGAATTGATAGTTTTAGTTGCATTGAGAGTTGGGTTTTCCAAGTAATCGACAAATCCTTTTCTTATGGCGATTTAAGGGATCCTTAACCACCACAACCTGGGCTCTCCATGGAGATATGCTATCCTCAATAACATCCTCGGCCAAAAGACAACTAGTATCTTGGTTCGTTGACAATAGACTTACAATTAGGTGATAAATGCTGGAAGATAGAAGGCTCATCCACAGCAGCAGCTGCCAACAAACAGGAGTTAGCACCATAGCTCTGGTTTCGGTCCACCATATTCAATAGTCACTTTCTGATGCTGTTTTTGGAAGTCCTGACCAAGTATTACTGCAAAGATAAATATCTTCATTACTGCTAAATGGGTGGATGAATAAGTTTCTCCATTAAGATGAAGTCTATAATTGACATAACCTGGAGAGTTTGTATGCAAAGATTTCTGTGCTAAAGTGGCATCTTCATTGGTGGGATATATTAGTAGCTTCAATTCCCATGCTACAAGTTTATCTAAACAACTATCATCACTGTATGAGTCTGAGGAGCCACTGTCAACTTTGTAACCTGCAAAGGGACCACAGGAAGAACTACTAGGTCCAAGGGTGGAACAGATGGTTTGCCACTCACGAACTCAACCAACGACAGTCGGTAGTTGTCCGTATTTGAGACCTCTCTAGAAGACCTCAAACCCTTGCTCGTCCTAGGGTGAAAGGTATACCCCAGAGGAAGTGTCTCCTGCCTTGGTCTCCTTCGTTTTTTTGTCACTTGAACTGGAATAATGCGTGGTTTTTCCCATTGCGGATCAGGCTTGGCATGACCAGCCTTAGCATCAAGATACTGCTAGTATCAAGACAAGTGACGAATCGGCAAAGGATACTACGAGGATGGAGGAGGCGTTCCTTAGGAGCAGTACTCCTACGCCAAGTATACGAAGGTGGGCTGGAACTCGCAAGAGATCCTGACAAAGAGAGGAGGATTTGAGTGGGTTAAATGTTATCCCCTAATGATCGGGCTGGAGCAGGGCCAGTAACAGCCTCTTTAAGAGCACTAACAAGCTCCTCAAACCATGGCAAGCCCTTTCCAAATGAAGTAATAGCTCAGCTCTTGGTGAGCAGTGCTCATGAGGGTGTTGTTCACTAGAACCAACTTCACTTGGTGCATGCAAAGTTGGATGCATGCATACCTGGGTGCTGCTAGAGAAGCGAGCAGACCTCCATCAAGTACAGGAACTTGCTTGCTAGCCCAGTGTGGGCAAGGATGGCGAGCACGCACCAGGGTGCTAGTCTTAGCTCTAATGGAAGGCAGTACTTGTTCGCGAGCTGAAATATAGATAACAGGCTCACAAACACTTCCAAGAATACTTGCAAAAGGTTGGCAAGTTACCTTTTGTGTGCTAAATGTAGGGCACACACGCTCAGAAGGCAGTGAGTAATATAAGGTTGGCCTGTCTATGAATGTGTGCCAATGCCCACGAACATCAGCTCAAGCCTGCGCTTTCCCTGAAGAGGAACATATGCAAGTCAAGACCCCGGATGATCTGGCATTCGTGAGACTCACAGACTCGCTGTTCCAGGGTGGTATGGCAAAAGGGGGCTGTGACTGCTGGGAGTCTGCTGCCATGATCACCAGGGTGCTCCAAAAGCTAGAACGAGGCAGTGACGAGTCATATACTCGTTGCAAAAGAACTCGAGGGGGGTGACCACTCAAGAGAGGAAGCCCTCTCATGCTGATGAGAAAGATGACCAAAACTATAGGGTGGAGGAACACAAGGTTTCCCTGCTGGGTGCGCTCAACGTGCCGAGCAAACTCGGTGGGCTAGACCAGTTAACCTTGCACACCCACCTTGGGGAGATCGCGAGCATGCTGGAGCTCAGGAGGAGAACCTGCCTGCAGCTCCTCCGATGGGAGAGGAGCTATGGAGGAAGCATCAGCTTGGGGCACTAGACCTGCTGAAAGTAACTCCATTCCAAAGGCCATGAGGGAGGTCGTGACCAACACCTGTGGAGGAAGCTGTGCGGTTCTGAAGTGCTCCAAGTTTCAGCACTTCCAAAAGCCATTCCTTTAAGGGGGAACCTGACAGCCCCAAGGATGACCATACATGACACAAGGCATCCAGAGAGGTAGACTCAGCAAGGGTGGCAGGGGTGGCACTAGGGGAAGTGACAGGGACCTCCAAACCCCAAGGTTGCATGGGGGTGGGTGGGTAAATGGACATGGCTCTTGCTTGATCCCCCACCAGAGGACGCCAAACGAGCAGAGTCAGTGAAGAGGATAAAAAGTGCAGTAGAAAATATTTGAGACTTCTTTGACCATTTGAACTTCTTTCATCACTTACCGTACTAGTCCCACTCGTCACAAGAAGCATGCATGCAGGAAAGTTGTCTGCATGCAGGGCAGTGCAAAGCCAGTGAAGATCCATCTCGTCCATGGACATAAAGTGCCTCAAGGGCAGCCAGCAATGCCAGGACAAACACACTTCGTTGCAATCCTCAGCAAACCAGATACACCAGTTAAGAGAGAAAGAATAAACAGTTTATGGCCAGGTAAGATTTATTATTATTAAGGTTAACAGAAGAGTGAGACAACACATCACTCAACTAAGCCAAAAGCAAAACGTGACTTAATACACTCACTGATTGTGAGCGGGGTGGCTGGTCTACCCACTGCTAACTAGCGGAGGATTATTGACACCTCACGTAAAAGTTTATGGTTTGATTCCAGGTGTGCAGAAAACATATCCACAGTAAAGAGCAAAGGATTGTATTTGTGTAGGAAATATTAAAACTTTAACAATACAGCAAAACCACTATAGTTAATAATCACTAACAATTCAATAGCTATATAGCAACCACTATTATTTTTTCAATCACTTCCTCTTACACCCTGGACATAAATGATTTTCTACACATAATTATACAGTAAAGGTCAATTTACATCTAATCTAATCATATAATCCATGTAATGCATTTTTCCACAAAATCAAGCATAATGTCATTGATACTGCCATAAGTATACTAAATTGTAGCCAATTGGTCGTGTGAAACTAGTATCAAACATAAGAGGAATGAGCTGTACAGTAATTATTCTCTCAATTCCAATACAAAGTTGAAAAATTCAATTCAAAGCTACTGTAGTAAAAAAAAAATTACCTGTTCCAACACCTATCTCTAGGATTTTAATTTTGTTTTCTTTCCTGAGCTGGGGATCATGAGATACAATGGATGAAAGACTCCTAAACAGATCCTTTTTCACCTCCTCTGATTTTGAATTTTTCTCCTTTGTCAATATATGCATTAAATAGGCAAACCATCTGAAACATGAAGATTTTGAATAGAATAGCAATTAAAACCCTTTCATTACAATTTTTCAATAAACCTTTATGTAGCAATAAATTACTACAGTTTCACTTTAAAAAATTATCTATATGTTAATATGATAGCGTGTGTGTTATTTATTTTGTGTGTCATGCTTTAAAGAAAACGGAAATAATTTCATGGTATACTCTTACAAATTCACATTAGACTTTGATTACTTAATCAAAGCACACCTTATATAGTTTTCCCAATTAATGTATAGCTCATTTTTTAAAATAAATATACAAGTCAAATCTTATCACATTTTATTCAAACATGTATAGGTTAGGAAAAAGATAGTTAGTATTGAAAATATAATTTTGTGTAATTTACACGGGTTCTGCTGGTATATATAAATACAATACTTAATACTGTACTGTACAGTACAGAAAAAAATAATAAAACTTGGAAGCAAATGGAACAAAACCATAAACTAACTAAATCTCAAAGGACCATTGACTCAAAAAACAATTGATGTAGGAATTAGTTGCAGTTGTCCCTCAATATTCACAGGTTTAACACAGGTGAGAATCTAATCACCGTATATACAGGGAGACCCTAGAATTCCATAAAGTAATAATTTTGGATATTTTTAAGATTCACAGTAACCTACCAGCAAATGCAAGATATAATTTTCAACTATATGCAGTATTATAAGGATCACAGTAAAATCTACACAGACAAAACATATAGTACAGGTATTTGCAGTTACGGTATATATCAGCAAATACTGGAGATCATTCACAGTACAGCATTACATAAGTGAAGAATGGGTTGAGGAGACTAATAGATTTATACTATAATGTCATTTTTCAAGCCTTTGTGTAATTATGACCACAGGAGGTCTTTGGGTTATCATGGTCTCGAGTTACAATGATTCGCCATTACGAACAGGCCACATAAGATACCTTACAAAAATTCTTGTAACTCGGTTTTGAGCAACAACTTTTGGTTCATTAATACGATGAACTACCTGCTGATAGTAGTAGGTTGGCCTGGGCACCAGCCGTCCGTTGAGATACTACCGCTAGAGAGTTATAGGGTCCTTTGACTGGCCAGACAGTACTACATAGGACCCTTCTCTCTGGTTACGGTTCTTTCCCTTTGCCTACACAGACACCAGATAGTCTGGCCTATCCTTTACAGATTCTCCTCTGTCCTCATACATCTGACAACACTGTGATTACTAGACAATTCTTCTTCACCCAAGGGGTTAACTACTGCACTGTAATTGCTCAGTGGCTACTTTCCTCTTGGTAAGGGTAGAAGAGACTCTTTAGCTATGGTAAGCAGCTCTTCTAGGAGAAGGACACTCCAAAATCAAACCATTGTTCTCTAGTCTTGGGTAGTGCCATAGCCTCTGTACCATGGTCTTACACTGCCTTGGGTTAGAGTTCTCTTGCTTGAGGGTACACTCGGGCACACTTTTCTATCTAGTTCCTCTTCCTCTTGTTCTCTTAAAGTTTTTATTGTTTAAATAGGAAATATTTATTTGAATATTGTTATATATTCCTAAAAGATTTTATTTTTCCTTATTTCCTTATTTCCTTTCCTCACTGGGCTATTTTCCCTGTTGGGGCCCCTGGGCTTATAGCATACTGCTTTTCCGACTAGGGTTGTAGCTTAGCATTTAATAATAATAATAATAATACAGCATCCAGTAGCGTGTTACGCGTACCTTTAGCATTAGTTTATCCTCTTTGTTTACGTTACAAATTCTGAATTTTGGGGTTGCTCTTTTTTGGATAGATTTTAGCATTTTTTTTTTTTTTTTGCTGTGTACAGTATGTCTGAAAACCAAAAGGGAGACTACTGATAACAGTGTGCAGGCAAACCACAGGAATAAAGATAAGGAATTCCTATATGTGTTACTTAATATCTACTAGTACTCTGAGTGTAGGTACACTACCATAAAGGGTAGAGGTATTTGTATGTACAGAATAGGGTACATTAATTTATGAATGGTTGGGGACAGTTTTCTTTTTCTTAAAATGACAAATTTGTAATAATTTGTATTTGTTCCGTAACTGAAATACAAACCACGCTATTTATTAGGGGTTATACTTTCGGCGGAGCTGAAATGACGAGCCATTAAAATTTAGCGAGGGTTAACTACCCACACCGCTAGTTAGCGGGGGTAGAGGGGGGTAGCTTGCTACCACTCTCGTTCACACACTAGTGATTTAGTCACTTTACTTTTGACTCGGATCGAGAGCGGTTGTTTCCTCTCTCACTCCTCGCCTATTTTGGACTGCCATTAATTTCTGTCGTTTAACTTACTTTTTCTTATACGTGTATATACAGTACAGTGGTACCTCTACATACGAATTTAATCAGTTCCACAACCGACTTCGGATGTAGAAAATGTTCGGATGTCGAAACAAATTTTCCCATAAGAATACATTGAAATAGGATTAATCCGTGGTTGAGCCCAAAAACCTATGATAACTTCTTAATAAACTACTACACATAATTTCCCATGAGAATAATACACACTAAATTAGATAATAGACATGTAAAAAAGAAGAATTATCAAAAAATGATAAATAAGAAATGGGTTTTTAGCGTCACTTTACCTTAGAAACTCCAGCGCAGGTGTTGTTGGTCTTGCTACGCAGAAAGGAGACGGACGGGCGGCGAGGAGGTAGAGAGGTTAACTACGATAAACGTACACTACCGTAACTTATTCTAACTTACACTAAGTGAACTTTAACATAACTTAGCTTATTTTTTTTTTTTTATTTCTATATTTTATATTTTTTATACATTTTCTTTTTTTCTTTTTGATGATTAATTTTAATCACTTTCACTCTCTACACTTGAAATTGATTGAATTTTTTTATCTTCACTCTTTGCTGTTTTCTTTGAACCACTTCCTTCCTCTTCATCACAAGTTCGCTTCGTAGTTTATTTAAAGAAGCTATCGATAGAAAGTTGCTTGGTACAGCTTTTCAGAATGTTTCGAAAATAAGTTAGGGAAACATCATCAAACTGCGCAACTACACGACAAACCTGCAATTTCTTTGGATGGTATTTGTCGATGAAGTCGACCAAGTCTTGATATTTTCCTAACACCTCTTTTATTTGCGCCGAACCTATTGCAAGTTCACTCATACGGACGCCACGCTCATGCTTTTCAATAATTCCTTGCTTTACTTCTAAAGAAAGCATTCCCTTATTCCTTTTCTCACCACTACCACTACCACTTGCAAAACTAAGCCTTTTAGGACCCATGATTTACGTAAAATACCGTAAAAAGATGAACGTAAAAAATTACGATTAAAACACAGTTAATAGCAGAATGCACAGGGCACAACCACACGAAGCCGAGAGAACAAAGGAATGTCCCAAGCCACGCTAATTGAGGGTCCCTCCAAGGTCGAAGTGCTGCCTTCTATCGGCGGAAATAAAAAACACATCAGGCGCTATGAGCACCGACTACGCGTACGAGTATTGTTTACTTCGGGTGTTGAAAAAAAAATTCGGGTGTAGAGTAGGAACGTGTTCAAATTGTACTTCGCGTGTCGAAAAATTCGGATACAACCGGTACGACAAAAATTGCTTACTTCGTGTGTCGAAATAAAATTCGGGTGTAAAGTCAAAAATTTGCTCGAATTGTACTTCGGATGTTGGAAAATTCGGATGTAGATACGTTCGGATGTAGAGGTTCCACTGTATACTGTATGGACATTCTTAATGTTTATGTATACATGTGTATAAAAATGTGGTAAGTTTCCTTTTCAGTGTTTGTGCTGTGTGATACATATACGACAACGACACTTGCGTAGTAGCAAGGCCAGCACAGTTCCACTTTGTGGGGAACGACCTCTCCCTCTCTGGTCCATCGGTCTTCCTGTCGGCATATATCCGTTAACCTGGCTGCCGCAGGGGAATCGTCATCGCCTGGACCCTCTTCATTCAACTACAGTATTGTCTTCGCCTTTTCCTCTTTTCCTACGGGAAACTTGGATTCTGAGCGAAGGTAATGTGGCCTTTCAAAGATTGACTACGGTCTCTCTCTTCTCGAGGTCGTTCACCTTTACTACAACAACGTACTATTGGGGAAGCTCCTTTCCTGTGAGCGGGTTAGGTTGCTCTTCAATGGTTTGTCTCAATTATTTTTAGTGAAAATCTAATTGTATTTTAACTTTTCAGCTTTCTCTGTGGGTTGAGTTGAATTGAATATAGGATTGCTTTTTCCGTGGGGAACACTTCCCTTTGGAGGGTCAGTAGTTCTCACTATTAGTGAATATTCTTATCTGATTTGAATAATTATAATTCTGTTCTTATTACAGTTACTCCGCTCCCCCGTGGATGTCGACTGGGGAAGGAAGGGCGCAATACTTAATTCTTATTTTATGTTCTTCCCTCGGGGGTCCTCTTCGGGGTTCCTCCCTAGGGAATTTTTGTTAAATAATTATCTAATTTTATTTTCCCAGTTAACTATGCAGTTTTTCTTCGTTCGACTAAGAGTGCCAACGAAGCAGAGCTGTTCTGTTCATGCGTGGGGAATCTGCTGTCCCTGCCGTCCCTCAGAGGACGTCGTCATGGGCGCCATCCCTTCTCTTAGAAGTACTCCCGTGACAACATGGCCAGCACTTCAGATCATCTTAGAATGCTAAAGGAGGTTCGCCTCCAGGGGTTGGACAACTTCCCTTCCAAGGGAAGTTTCCTCCCCAGGTGTGAGGTTGTTTCTCTCTTCAGAGGGAGAACTTCCCATATCTTCGGCCAGACTTCTTTCCCCCCTTGCTGAGTTTCTCTTCCTTCAGGGGCAGAGTACGGTCTTGGCAAGTCTCTTCTACGAAGTGTTCACCTCTCTCGTTCGCGAAAGAGGCCACTTATAGAGACTCCTTTTCGGAGGATCGCTACTGCTAAGGTCAACTTGCTGATCCACTGGCCCTTAGGGGCAACATCATGGGCGTCTTCTAGTCTCTTCTACGAAGTGTTCACCTCTCTCGTTCGCGAGAGAGGCCACTCATAGAGACTCCTCTTCGGAGGATCACTATTGCTAAGGTCAGCTTGTTGATCCACCGGCCCTTAGGCCGATGGTCTCCCGCGCGCGCGCCAACATTCTTACGCGTGCGAGCGCCGACGATCTTCCGTGCGCGGACCGATGATTTTCCGTGCCTGCTAGCGCCAATGCTCTTGCGCGGGCGCCGCTGGTCTCCCACGCGCGCCGATGATTTTCCAAGCACGCAAGCGCCAATAGTCTTGAACGCGCGCATGGTAACAGTTCTGCACGCATGTGCCGACTTTCTTCCGCGCGCATGGGACGACTCTCTTCCGCGCGCGGGCGCCTAGGGTCTCCCGCGCACGCACCGCACTGGCCTTTTTCTGCGCGCAAGCGCCAATGGTATCCTGCACGAATCGTCTACCGTGCACGCGCACCGACGGCCTTCGCGCGTGCGCGTTACAATAATTTTGAGTGCGCGCCCGCAGCCTTCCACGCACACCGACGGTCTTCTAAGTGCGGACGTCAATGGTCTTCCACATGCGCGCGCCAACAGTCTCCACGTAGTACTCTCACGCACGCGCCAATGCTCCCACTCTTGCGCAACCAGTCACACGCTTCGGTGCATTCTAGGGAGAATGCACAAAACTACATGGTGCCTTACTGCGCGCCAGCGATCTTCCTCACTTTCCTGAGCCCTCCTGCACAGTTACGGTCCCGGATCCATGCGCCAACTCTTGCTAAAGAGTAAAGGCTCGCAGATCCAATGCACCAGCGCTTGCCTGCTCTCCCGGCAGATATTAAGCACCAGCATCATCCTGTGTGCCATCGCTCTAGACTCACCTACACACTCGCGCAATTGTCAGTAAAAAAAAAAAAAATAAAATAAAAAAAGGAATAAAACTTTTTGGACAGGTCACCATTGCCCCATTCCTCCCCGCAAACACATGAACATGGCCACCGGGAAAAGAGGAATACCCGTAAAGCTCCACAGAAGGATTCAAGATCCCGAAGATTCCATCCTACAAGGAAATCGAAACGGGGAATCCTTGGTCCCTGTCTCTTCTGAAGTTTCTTTTTTCCTTGACAGACCACTGTCAGCAAAGAGGAAAGCATCAACAGACTGATCTCTAGATCACTGTTTGCTGATGGCTAGTTCACAGTTTACTGATCACTAGGTCGCCGATCACCAGATCGCCAATTGCTAGCTCAATGCTGATCTTTGACCTCTAGTCCCTCCAATGACTAACGATCTCCAATGCTAGCATTTCCAATCACCGATTGCTAGTCAATAACCAGTCATCAGCTTTCTGATCACTAGATCACCGATGGGCAACTCATCTTTCTTCGATCATTGAACTCAGCTCGCTGATCTCTGACCAGCCTATCTTCAGCTTGCTCATCTCTGACCAAACGGGGGGGACCATAATAATTAGCTGGCTGATCTCGAATTCACCATCGGCTCACAGACCACCAATTCATCGGTCATCAGTTATTTGCCAGCAGTTTGTGACTCGAATTTACTAGTCAACTACTTCCTGTAGTTCCTAGATCAGAAGTTATACAACATACTTCTCGATACTGGCCGTTTGCCATCACACTAAAGTGATCGGCAAACCTTCAACAGCCTCACCAACGGCTTGCCAACAGGGAACTACTTGCGAGCACTATCCAACTGCACAGTAACCACGATACCCAATGGTTAACCATTGATTAACATTCGCCAGATTGATTCTATTCTAAGGAATAGCATCAATCCCATCAGGGCGTGTGGTAAGGCTAAGTGTGGCCTTCCTTTTAAAGAAATTCTCTCTCAGAGAAGAATTCTTACACTGGGTATCGTGCCTGATCCTTTACGACACGAGTCAAGACTCCAGCGTCGACAATTTTCCATGCAAAAGGATCGCCAAGGAGCTGTCCCTTTGGGTCGATGTCCACACCATGTTGGAGTTCGATCAAGGGCTAAGACCTCAGGTCTTCATTTGCACACTGGACCTAAAGGACACTTACTCCCAGGTCCATCCATCTAGGAAGGTTGGAAGATTCAGTCTAGACAAACAAGAAACACCAGTTCAAGGCACTGTGCTTTGGTCTTTTTACTACACTCATCCTGGTCTCACAGGATCGGCTTCTGTCTCCGCTCTCTCGGACGACTAACTGACCTTAGCAGACTCAGTGGTAACCTTGCATTAACACTGGAACTTCTGAAGTTTTTTTTTTTTTTTTTTACCAAGATTCAGTGATCAGGGTAAACCTACGGAAATCTTCCCTACTTCTCTCCCAGGAGACTGGTGTATCTGGGAATGATTCTAAACACCGATCTCCACAAAAAAACCTTCTCGAAACGAGAACGACTTCCATTCCAGGAGACTTAAGTCGGAAAAAAAAGAAAGGAGGGACCAGAGTGCTGCACCACACGACCTCACCCCTCTGGACAGAGCCCGAAGGTACCTTCACTTAAATCTCTTAAGAGATGAAGGCCAACTTTCCGGTCCTTCAGCAGCCTCATCGGTTCCTAACGGACCACTCAGTGATGTGATGGACGACACACCACACACCACATAAAGACTCACATCGACAAGCAAGTAGGAACTGGCTTGTAGCCTCTTCCCATCTAATAGTATAAACACTAAGATGGGCCAAAGTCCGTTCGGTACCACTATCAGCCCGCTTCATTCCCGACTGAAAGAACGTGCTCGCCGACAATCTGTGCACAGCATCTCAGATAAGGTATACCGAATGGACTTTGGATCGCCATGTAGTCAACAAAGTCCCGACTGTACGAGGTCCTCAAACTAG
Source organism: Palaemon carinicauda (assembly GCF_036898095.1). Lineage (NCBI taxonomy): Eukaryota > Metazoa > Arthropoda > Malacostraca > Decapoda > Palaemonidae > Palaemon > Palaemon carinicauda. Next base: position 42,206,587 of record NC_090762.1, on the reverse strand, counting down.
GGGGTCTGTTCGCAACGCTCCTGAATCTCAGGCTACCATTGTTCACCAGCCCTAGACCCCAAGGCGCTCTGGCAACAACGGTGAGTACAACAATGACGTTTACGTCTTGTCCCTGTTTTATCTGGAGAAGGGCACTCAACAAGGCTAGAACATCGGTCAACTTCTCAAGAACTCTCCTAGCTCCGCTATGGCATTATGCAGAACGGCCTCCAAACCTTTTTCAGCTCCTGATAGAGCCTCCAAGAGAACCCTCTCCACATAACAGACAACCCACTTCGACACCTACCACAAGCTATAGCTTTGCTATGATTGTACGCCTGAAGACTACCCAATACCTCTTTGCGAAAAGGTTATCTAGATATCTGAGGAATTCCTCAGTATCAGTCTACCAGGCAGTATCACGTCTTGTGTGGTTGGCGTCATGTGAAAGTGTCTCTCCACTCGATACCTCGATTCCAGCAATAGCGGAATCCTCGAGTGTATGCAAGAGGAAAAGACCCCCTATTCAGTTTAGACAGGTAAAGATGATCACTCAACCTTGATCCTTCACCTTCAAACTGAAAGAAAGTGACACCCTCTCATCGATAGACTTTTCCTATCTCATACGGAATTACAACTTGCCTTTCCCCAGTCGGAATTGAGACCTTCCTCTCAAAACATGGTTCAAATCTCCGATCCCTAGAGGGACCTCCTTGTGTTCCACTTCACCAGGCAACAAATTTTCTCCCGATTTAAGAACACAATGTTCCTACACACTCGGACAGCAACCATACGAGTCAAGGAACTTCATGATCTCTCTTTCAACATCGCCCATTATTGAGAAGGGCGAAAGACAATGTTCAGTTTCGTCCCTGAGTATGTTACCAGACACAATCTCCAGAGGTGACGGATCCTACACAAGTCTCAACTAGGTAACGGACAATCCAGATCATCCGTTACTGTACCCAGGGTAAGGTATGAGACTTTACCTAAAGAAAACGGCAACAGCCTGCCCGGGTCCCTCCTCTTGTCAGCACTGGGAGAGACTAGAGGAGGATCACCGAAACATCATCTCAACATGATGACTCACAGTATCACTGGTCCTTCTTAGCAAATTACTCTGTGACGCAGGTTTTACAAGAAAGGATGTGAATGCTCCAGATGACTTTCACAACCTTTCTCCTGCAGGTTTTAGTCTGCGTGAATGAAAAGATTTGACTGGCTCTTATTCGTTTCTTCATCCTACCCTCTCGTGGGGAAAGCAGCATCCTGGGTTCTCTGCATAAGCTGACCTCAAACCACTGCAGGTAAACCATGCTCCCTTGTGTACCTCATATTAAGCTAATACTGTTGCGTCCCCATACACGTCTCAACACAGCTTGCACAGGCCGCGGACCTTGCGTAGCAAGGTTTAGCGAGGGCAGGGACTCCTTATTTTTTAGTACTAACATACCCAGATAAGGAGTCCCCGGGTAAAACCAAAAGCCAGATTGGCAGGGACGTCCACCCTTCCTAATGGGTGAGTCACCCCTAATAAATAGCGTGGTTTGTATTCCAGTTACGGAACAAATGACAAATTCGTAGATAATTTGTATTTTTCCTAACTAAACAAACCTTAGCTATTTATACAAAATTGCCCGCCATCCCTATCCCCCTTGAAGTCCTACCTTCAAGCAAAGTGACTAAATCACAGGTGTGTGAACGGGAGTGGTAGCAAGCTACCCCCACCCCCAACCCCCGCTAACTAGCGGTGAGGGTAGTTAACCCTCGCTAAATTTTAATGGCTCGTCATTTCAGCTCCGCCGAAAGTATAACCCCTAATAAATAGCTAAGGTTTGTATACTGTAGTTAGGAAAAATACAAATTATCTACGAATTTGTTATTTTTCCTAGCGATAAAAACCTGAAGCTCTTTACAAAGGAGTATTATTTTGGCGCTAGCTGAAATGACAAATTTGGAATTAATTTGTAACCTGTAGCTCTTTACTAAGGAATATACTTTCGGCGAAAGTGAAACTAGCTATAAGACTTTTACCGAGGTGTAACTAACCCGCCACTAGATAACGGGGGGTAGCAAGCTACCATACTCGCACACACACCTGTGTTCTATCATCACTTTTGCTTGCAGGAAGTACTTACAAGGGGATAGGTGATAGCGGGCCAATTTGTATAAAGAGCTACAGGTTTGTATGATTAGGAAAAACACAAATTACTTCAAAATTTGCCAATGGTTTCGAAAACAGTGGTTTTTGACCTGGGGTTTTCCCCTACGTGCTCCACATGTAAACAGTGAGAAAACCTGACTCCTTGCTAAATTCCGTGCAAAGCACGGTTAGTGGCCTGAGCAATCTGTGTGATTGTGTGATACTAGCAGTGTGATTAGGTAAGAATTCTCAGAAACATGAATCTTCAAATCGCCCATAGATGTTACACAATCCCACCAGGCCAGGGGGTATGGAAACGTAATAAGTATTGTACAGGGGGTCCTCGGGTTACGACGCTGATCCGTTCTTAAGACGCGGTGTAACCCGAATTTCCGTGTAAGTCGGAACACCATAAATATACGTACTGTACTGTACTGTAAAGTATTACTGTATACTGTACTATAATAAAATGTATCAAATGACATAAAAACAATATTAGAAAAAGAGAAAACAATTCCTTACCACATGAATTAAAGTAAATATCAATAAAAAAAGAAAACAATTCCTTACCACATGAATTAAAGTAAATATCAATAAAAAAAGAAAACAATTCCTTACCACATGAATTAAAGTAAATATCAATAAAAAAAAAGAAAACAATTCCTTACCACATGAATTAAAGTAAATATCAATAAAAAAAGAAAACAATTCCTTACCACATGAATTAAAGTAAATATCAATAAAAAAAAAAGAAAACAATTCCTTACCACATGAATTAAAGTAAATATCAATAAAAAAAGAAAACAATTCCTTACCACATGAATTAAAGTAAATATCAATAAAAAAAAGAAAACAATTCCTTACCACATGAATTAAAGTAAATATCAATAAAAAAAAAAAAGAGAACAATTCCTTACCTTATTCCTATGGTTGGCTTGCACACTGGAAGGGATGTTGCAAGGGACGGAGAGACTGGTTTATTGTGGAGAGGAAGGTGCAGAAGATGCTGGAGAAACTGGGGCAGGTGAATCAGGATTCTCTGGAAGTGAGACAGAAGATGCTGGAGAAGCTAGGGCAGGCGAGTCTGGAGGTGAAGAGCCTACAAGAGGTGGTGGAGAAGCTGGAGAAGCAGAGGCAGCTGAGGTTGATGGCAGAGGCTCTGTAGCAATAGAGGCAGCTGAGGTTGATGGTAGAGGCTCTGTTGCAGGCAAATCTGGAGTAGTAGAGGCAGCTGATGTAGAGGGTGCAGTTCTCTCTACTTTCTTAAAATACCGCTCCAGGTTAGACTGGACAGAGAGGATCCTCTTCTCATCCAAAATCTACTTATAACACTGCAGTAAGTCCATGACACCTCTGGAAACCCTGGTGAACCTGTCCATGTTGGGATCTTGAGCCTCGAAAGTTGCCAATGCTTGTTGTATCTCGGCAAAACCTTTTGACAAGCCCTGCCTTGTGAAAGCCTTAGGGTCTGGGGTGGGGGCTTCTTCCTCTTCCTCTATGATCTGCTTCTCCAGTTGTATCAAGTCCCCAGCAGATAACTCCTCTCCATGAGATTCTAGCAGCTCCGTAACATCATCAACCTCCATCTCCAAATCGGTTTCCTTACTCAGGGCAACAATGTTCTTGATAACATGGTCAACTGTGTCCTCAAACCCATGAAAATCATTAACAAATTGAGGACATAGCTTCCTCCAAACACCATTCATGTTTGTAACCTTCACCTCCTCCCAGGAATCAGCAATGTTCTTAATAGCATCAAGGATGTTGTAGGACTTCCAAAAGTCCTTCAGAGTCAAGTCCTTCTTCGTTTCAGTTGCCTGTAATGCCATAGCAATTGTTCTTCGGAGGTAGTAGGCCTTGAATGAAGCAATCACTCCCTGGTCCATAGGCTGTAAAAGGGCCGTGGTATTAGGTGGAAGGTAAACCACCTTCACATTAGGGTGAAAGTCTCCCAGCTGGGCAGGGTGTCTAGGGGCATTGTCCAGCAATAGCAACACCTTAAAGGGGATACCCTTTTGGGCGCAATACCGCTCCACACAAGGTACAAAATGGTTGATAAACCAGTCTTCAAACACTGCAAGTGTCACCCATGCCTTCTTATTTGCCTTCCAAATGACTGGGAGTTGACTCTTCCAAATTCCCTTGAGTGCCCTTGGATTTTCAGCCTGATAGACCAGCATGGGCTTCAGTTTGAAGTCGCCAGCAGCATTTCCCCCAAGAAGCAAAGTTAGCCTCTCCTTGCCTGCTTTATGACCGGGTGCTGACTTCTCCTCCTTTGCTATGTACGTGCGGTTAGGCATGCGCTTCCAGAATAAACCTGTCTCATCCGCATTGAACACCTGATAAGCAGAATAACCCCCATCCCTAATTATCTCAGCCAACACTTTAGGAAATTCACTTGCTGCTTTCTCATCCCCACTAGCAGCTTCACCTTGCACTTTAAGATTATGGTAATTGGCCCGAGCCTTAAATCGCATAAACCAACCCCTACTAGCCGAAAACTCTTCACTTTCACTTTCTCCCCCCCTTTCTTTTTTCAACGCTTCAAACAACCTTTTAGCCTTCTCTTGAATAACCATTAAGCTCACTGGAATACGCCGTTGATTTTGATCTTCCAACCAAAGCACTAATAACCTTTCCATTTCGATAATTAAACCACTACGCTGTTTCGTTATCACTGTTGCTTTCATTGGAGCAGATCCTTTTACGTGTTCAACAATGCGCTCCTTATCTTTAAGGATAGTAGCCACGGTCGAACGGCTAAGGCCAAGCGATCGGCCAATGTTCGTTGGCGTTTCACCGTTTTTAGACCGCTTAATAATGTCTAATTTCACTTCCATGGTGATGGCCTTCCTTTTCTTCGATGCACTACCATCAGAAGAATCTGCCTTGCGCTTTGGAGCCATAATGAAGGGCAAAAAGTTCAAAAAAACGATCAAACACGTGAGAGAAAGAACAGGCAATCACAACCAAAAATGGCGTATGAGTGGAACTGAGCGACGCCGTCTTCCTCGCCCACAACCACCGCAAAGCGTATTCATCCACCGCGCGCTAGAAACTAGTTCGCAATTGTTTACGTCGCTTACGACGCTAACGGTGTAAGACGGAACGACGCTTAATATTATTTTTATATTTTTATGGGCCGCGTTCGTAACGGCGAAACCGCGTAAGTCGGGGCCGTCGTAACCCGAGGACCTACTGTATATATCTGTATACCAGGTTACACAAGAGAAATGGTTTTACCTGCAGATAGAGGAGGCCAACATGCAGAGTACTGTAGTTGCTATTCCCCTTGAGAGGGGAAGATGAAAGAAAGAGCCAGTCATTCTTGTCATTCATCCCAGACTTAATCCTGGGTAACTCTGCCCTCCACCATCTGCTACTTGTCCATCAAGGACCCTGAGTTGAGGTGTTTAAAAAATTTGTTGTGTAGCCACCAAGAGGCCAATGAAGAACATTTCCATGCTCCCATGGGTTACATCTTGCTGGAAGTGGGCAGTGAATTTAGTCCGACGCTTCTACATGCCAGCTTGCAGGACCTACATCACAGTAGTTTTCTTGAATGCAAGGGACATGCTAATGCCCTTAACATTGTGAGCTCTGTGTTGTCTTGTTTGTGAAGGATCGAAGTTTAACGCTCGGTCTATGACCTTGTAAATCCAAACAGAGATCGTGTTCTTGGTAATCCTCCGCTTGACCTTCCCCGTGCTGACATTCAGGGGCAAGCTCCTGAGGTTGTCTGGGGTAGAACCTCCAACTCTTCGAAGGACAAAGCAGCAGTTGATCTGGATCATCAGTAACATTACGAAAACTCCCAATCCAGAAGCACCCGAATCTAAGATCTGCTGCTCCCAGATTGAGTCTTGGTAATAAGCACAGAGATGAAGCCGAGCATTACTTCTCCTCATCGCCTAGAAAGGGAGACATTGTAGGAAAGACCATGGAGCTCACCGATTCTCTTGGCCGAAGACAAGGCGAGCAGGAAAACCGTCTTCAAGCTGATAGGGACACCGAGTTGTCTTCTGCCCATCTTAACATACCCTTGCTAGATGGCAAAGAGACTGCAAAAGGCAGACCCTTGATAATCTACACAAGTCACTACCAGAGGGTTGTCACTCATCAGCACCACCAAGTGACCTGTCAGAAATTGATGGAATTGCTGTAGGGCTAGCTAGGCTGAACATTGTCTCTAAGAGATTTATGTGCCGGTACCTCTCGGATTCTGACTATACTCTGGAGGCCATGTGGTGCAGCATATGGGCATCAGGCCCCCTTTCTTTTAATGTATCTGAAAGGAGCATCAATTCCGGGGGAGGGACAAGGAGGTCGACCCCTCGGCGGAGAATCTCGTCTGTCACCCACCATTTCAGGTCGGTCTTCTGCTCGGGTCCCATAGGGACCAGAGTATCCGGAGAGTCCTCATGATGGATATCCTGGAATTTGGCCGCCACAGAAGCGATTGGATTCGTAAAAGTCCATAGCGGACTAGACGAATCAAGAGTCAATCCATGACCAATGAGACGTAACCACTGCTGGCTGGAAACGCCTCCCGTTGAAGGAGGAGACTTGCCACTTTCTTTGCCTCTAGATCCTGTCTGAGGGAAGACTTTCTGCAGGTTGGTGTTGATGATCATGCCTAGGTATACCTGTCTCCAATAAGGAAACTGGGATTACTTCTCAAAATTTACCAAAATCCTCAGATTGCAGCAAAATTCAAGGAGTTTGTCTCCCTGTTGAGGAAGGGAAGCCACCAAATCTGCTAGGATCAGCCAGTTGTCCCAGAGTCTTAGGAGACCGATGCCGATCCTGTGGTCTTACCACTTGTTTAACCGTGTCTGCCCTCTCTATGCTGAACATAGTTTGTTGAACAAACTTGTTCCAGGAGAAGATGAAAACTGGAGACTTCTACAGGAAATTGACGGTAGAAGCTTGGAGATTCTTTCTCAACACAGGTGGATGGTTTGCTATGATGTGCATGCTCTTTGTAGCCGCACTGCGGATTCTCGGCCCCTGTAATTGGCCATGTCACTCGATGGGGTTCGCAAACAACTCGCGTTCGCGTAATCCCATGTAAGAGAAAGCTCTTCGTTCAACTTGGATCACCTGTTCACAAGCCAGAGTTCCATGCCCGTCAATCCCCAATAGTCCTGCGGGAGTTTGACGAGGGGTTCTGTGTGATAAACCAACAATAGGATTCTCTACAGGGACTGAAGGAGTTCTGTTGTTTGAACAAGTAATGATGACTGAATAAGAGAAGAGTACTACGAACTCATAGGAGGGGATCACAACCACAACATAGTAAACCTAACTCGAGGACTTCGTATTCCTACCGCTGGCTGAGAAAACTCCGGTTGAGGGAGAGCGTCGTCGTCAGAGCGCTGATGAACAAGACCAAGGTAAAGGTCGGGGTTGGGTGTATATAGCCTTCCCAGAGAAGAATCCTGAGGATGGAGGGTTAAAGTTGCTTGCACAAGTCCCAAGGGAGCCTGGTGACAGGGTGTGAGAGGAGAAGGGTCCTCGAATCTATTTTTGCTGTAGTCTGTAAACATTAGCATGAGCTGATTCAATCCCTGGAATAACTGGGGATGAAAAAGGAATAATCCTATGCTGGAGTAAAGGAGCGAGGAGGACATCACAAGGAATCAGAACCTGAAACCATGTAAGTGATCCGACAAATTCTCTAACTCATGGAGAGAAGTTGAGGAAAAAATTTAATCCATAGGATTATATTTCTCAAGTCCCATTCTGAATCCCAGAGAAAGGCGGCAGGAGCGAGTGATCAGCAGACTTCTATAGCGGCAACCATCATGTAGACCTTTGTTCTAACTGCCTGGTGAGTGTATGGGTGAGGGTGCATGCTCGATTTATTTAGATTTTGTCATCCAATGAAGATGTTGACTAGTAAGGTAACCATATACAGTACCAAAACAAGTGAACAAAAGGTTAGAGACCAGAAAAAGAGAATGCAAACTAGTTACTAACGCACACGGCACGTCACCCCACTAGTAGTATTAGTAGTGGTCCGATAAATGTTCGTGAACTCTGGCGAGAATCAGCGAACCAATGAAGTAGTTATGCATACACATGCACGGGCCCTTAAAACATCTGCATGACATCCTGTAGAAACCATAGGTTGAAGTTCTATGTGCTGTCGCCGACAAGAAGGCACCAAAGAAACGCACCCCTGTGAAGCGCTAGCTCTTGCTCTGGATAAAGAGTTTAGCATGTGTCGTCTAGATGAGAAGACTTGCTAGAAGACTCAAAAAGCGATCGTTGAAGCAATAATGCATGAGCTCTATGTGTATGGCGAGTAAAGAAGCCTCTCACTGGGATGAGCAGTGCGCTTGCTTGTAGTAAGGATCATAGCTGGTAGTGCTCTGTGATCCTAGACAGTGAAGTTTTCCATTGAAAGAATTCAGTTATTACAGTACCATCCCAAGAGTCAAGGCATCTGAGACTCGTCGCTAGTTGTCGGCGATTCTACCTGCAAGCGGGAAGATTGCTGGTTATGAAAGGAGGAGGGCAACTTTACCTTAGAAGGGAAAATTGACAGCTGGACAGCGCTGGGACACTGAATAGCGGAATCGTCAGGTGCTGGAAGTGGTTGGTGAAAACTCCAGAAACCTGGAAAGGAGTTGACAGGCAATCGCGGCGATCACAAGCTGGGGGGCCATCACAAGCTAGCGGGCAATCATGAGAAGAGAGTTGATCACGAGCAGACGGATGATCGCAGGCTGACAGGCGATTGCGAGTTGACAGACAATCAATGAGCTGACAGGCGATCAAGCGCTAACAAGAGACCGCGAGCTGACGGGTGATGGCAAGCTGACAGGCGATGGTGGGCTAACGGGCGATGGCGGGCTGACGGGCGATGGCGGGCTGACGGGCGATGGCAGGCTGATAGGCGATGGCAAGATGCTGATGGGAAATTGAGGGCTGCAGCAGGACTGGGCAAGGCGAGGAGACAGGGTGAGGTGAGTTGGCTGGGCATGACGAGAAAGCTAAGAGAACAGGTTGACAGACGCTGGAAGCGTCAAGCTTGCAGGAGGGCGAGTAACATTTTCATGCCCCGACGGGTCACACTAGGGAGGGTTAGAGAAAAGCATGCAAGAGTCCATAAGATTCTCTTAATCCCGTGTGGCAAAGATTACTACAGAAAGGACCAAACCCGCGTAAGGGAAAGGTATCCACCATAATTAGCAGGATCAAGCTTCGGACTTTGCCGTTCCCCGCCGGCTGAGCAAGCTCAAAATGAGAGAGAGAGCCGTTGTCAGCATGATGATCAGGAACTGCCGCAGGTGCAGGCGATGAAGGCGAAGGTGGGGCAGGAGCAGCAGCTTCCACAGGAACATGCTTTGCACTTTGCACTCCCTCCACCGGCTGCCATCGCAGAACGAGGGAGTGTTCAAAGTCAACTCTGAAGAAAACCACTTGGGAAAAAACCTAACCCCCGAACAGGAAATGTGACCCTGAGAGGCGCAGGAACATGTATCAGACTTTGCACTCCCTGCGCTTGCTGCCATCAAAGAACGAGGGAGTGTGTAATCGTCAGCGCTGAAGAAGAAATCGCTCGAGTAAAAGCCTAACCCGCGAACGGAAGAGGTTTTCCCCAAGAGGCGCAGGAATGAGCTTCCCACTGTCGAACTCCCAGGAAGTGAGCAACATCATCTTCAAGAACAGTGATGGTGCATCAACGCAGAGAACGATTCTAGTTGCGGGGAAGGCCACCAGTCTATGGTGAAGAGATCGTAAGAAAGGTTCCTCCGCCATCAAGAAAATGCCGCAATATCCGTCTCCTAAACAGCTACTCCCACCTGTAACAAATGAATATTTACATAAAAACATTAAGATATATACAAGAAAAACACAAGAAAATTAGTCAAAGGGCAGTTTAAAAAGTTGGGTGGAGAGAGAGAGAGAGAGAGAGAGAGAGAGAGAGAGAGAGAGAGAGAGAGAGAGAGACGTCTACTCGTACTGAGACAAAAGAAAGAAGTGACAATAGAACACGTGTGTCCTTGTGAGTGGGGTAACCAACTGGCCCCCTAAATCCCCCTCCCCCCTAACTATTGGTGGGGATAGTTGCATCTCACTAAAAGCTTCATGGCTAGTTTCAGCTTTGCCAAAAGTATATTCCCTAATAAAGAGTGTAAGGTTTGTATTCTAGTGTCGAAACAAACCAGCTGTTAAAGCTTTTGCAAGTTGTAACTATCCTCCGCTAGTTAGTGGAAGGGGTAGACCAACCACCCCGCTCACACCAGCATTAGTAAACAACTGTCACTTTGCAATTGTAGCAGGACTTCTGAGGGAAGGTGATGGCAGGACCAGGTACTGTATGTGTAAAGAGTTTCAGGTTTGTATAGTTAGGAAAAATACAAATTACTGTACAGTATTCCAAATATTTCATTTGCTTCGGCACTAATGTATATACAAACCTTACACTATTTACAAAGAAGACTCACAACATGGTGGGTGGAAGTTCTAAAACCAACTGGCTGGAGAATGTCCTGGGGTGACACTCTATGCTATGCACAAGCTGTTTATAGGGCACCCCGACACCCGGTGATCCTTATAGAATGACGGCCTGGGCAATTGGTGCTAGAGTAGAATTTAGCAATGCGACTTGACCACATAAGTGTAAAATTGGATCTAAGCTCCTCACTTAGCCTAGACATTACCCAATTTCACCTCGCTTAGAGGAAAGGGACATAAAATTACAACATACTGTATACACATATATTGGGTTACACAAAGGGCATGGTACTCACCAGAAGTTAGAGGAGGTAAGCTTGCAGAGTTCCTCTGATACTGAGCGCCAAAAGAGGGGAGAATGAAACCGGAAGTTGCCAGTAACTCACACATTCATTCTAGTCTTACTTACGGGTAGCATATGCCCTTTACCAACTGCTACTTGTCCTACAAGGGGGCAAAGGTGTTAATTGACCCATTTTGTGCAGCCAACACAGGAACTAAGGTAAAAGTGTCTAGGTTCCGTTGGGTTGTGTCTTCCAGGTATTTGATGGTCAACATTGTTTGCCATTTCCACACTCCCACTTTTAACACCTGCATCACAAAAAAATTCTTTTTAAATGCCAGAGATGTGCCGACACCCCTGACACCATGAGCATGGTGACGGTGACCAGAATGAGAGTGGTCTGATACAATGAATCTCAATTACTTGCCTGATCCATGACGTTGTAAAATCACAATGTACATACGAACTGCAAGTAAAGATACACACATCCATTGTAACTTGATACATTTTTGGAAACTCTGGCTGATCTTCTCGTAGATCGTAGTTTGCGTTCGCCTACCCTCTACCAATGCCTGCTACCTCTGCCAGACATACGAGATTTCAAAACGTAAGAGAAAAAATCGCTATATATGTGTAAAATTAAACACACAAAGATGATTCTGTCAAACTCAGTCATGCAGACAACGCAGTAAGCGTGACGTCATCATTCAAAGACTGCTTTAACGTCATTATTTGTAAAAAAAAAAAAAAATTGGCTGAAACTTCTGGAGAGCATGTACGACATGTTTCTGTATACATAGAAACAATAAAACGATTTTCAATTTTTTAAAGTCGTAATGTCAAACACCGTAGCAGACGGTCCCCTCAAGGAAGCAGTAATAGACATGAGAACAGGGTTTTATAAGATAGAATTAAAATAAAATTATAGAAACATGAATGATAAAAATAGGCTTTGTGTGCTGTGTAGTGAGGCAGATGATACAATTGAGCATATGTTTGGCTGCAACGAATTAAGAAAATTCAAAAGAAATGGCATAGAATTAGCGAATATAGAAACACAAACTATAGACGTTGCCCGAAAGGCCTATATTAGACAGCCCCTAGAAGTTAGAAGAAAAATTAAATTTCTGCAGATTAGAGTGCTTTGGACCTACTACGCTTCTTTCTTGTAGTGTGCCCACAATTAACGTGTTATGGAGAGAGAAACGAGGAAACTGGAACCTAGAACCTATGGGGGGAGGTAAGAAAAGTCATTAACGGGCACTTTGTGCCAATATTCATGGTCATAAATAGATAAAACACAAGTTAGTGAGTAGAAAAAATACATGGTTCAAGTATTTGGCTAAAAATTGAAGCTTTATATATTCATTCACTAAAATTGATGGTAAAATTGTGAAAGGCTTGTAGATTGGCAGACACATCAGCTAAGTCATAGAGAAAGGGAAACTCAATCCAACCTAACCAAATCAATAAGAACGATACTAACTTATGGGACACCCACCTAACCTCACCTACAACAGCATGTCATTACCAAGGTGGCTAATGATCCACTGAGACCCAGACCACTCCGTTAACTCCAACTTGGCTTGTTTGCTAGTGCGCTAATAATTCTACTAACTACCCAAAATCATAATTATCAAAATAGCTTTTAACAAGTACAGTAATGTGAAAAATGAAGACATTAAGCTGGAAACGACAAATTAATCGATAATCAATAAATGGTTAGGTATTAATGTACTGTATTACAGTGTAATGTACAGTTAAATCACGTTATTTACTATAGGAAAACATATATTTTCTGTTCGAAATGATACCCAGTAGTAATGTAAAATTTTACCAATGATTAATCAGATAAAACCACAATTACTTGTAATGGAGAGTGACATGTCTCCCAGTCCTTAACTATAATAAAACCAGACAGTGTAGACTAGGCCTACTTTCAACCTATGTAAACTACGACTACTCTCACCTGTGTCTGAGATCTTTTCCTCTTCGATGAATTATCCAGTAGACAATAGCAGCAAAAACAAAATATATTGAGTTCCGAGTGATCCATGAAGCGATAAGATAGTCAATCTCAGCCATAGGGATGCCCTTTGAAGAAATAAAACGTTTTAAAGTAAACCAACACTACGGTCCTAGAAAGACTTCTGATTTCTTCTTTTTTTCAAGTACAAAAGGTTGGTTTCAACTACAGTATTTAATACACCTTCCTAAGAGTAATATATATCATTCACTTCTCCGGGGGACTCGTTTATTAAAGTTTAATGTCCAGAAGAAAATGCGGGATAGGCAAGTCACCGAGTGTTAAAGGTTCCATACACAGTACTGTCTTCCAATCAGCTGTTCCACAAAATGTAAACAAAGGAACAAATCCTTGACAATGTTGACATAGGGTAACGTTGCGCCTTGCAGGTGAGGCTGGCAACAATTTGCCAACGAATATGACAAATCCCAATGACAGATCAATGTGTATTTTTTTCCAGGTGATTGCTATTATTTAGCTATTTCATTAATCAGTTAATGTAATCGTCTTATTCAGTTCCACAAGAAAGTTGCTTTACTGTTCCCAGCTGTCCCGGCATTCACTATCGTACTATGCATTGATAGTATCACTATTAAACCAGTATTTTAAAAATAATTTATGATTTATTTGTAATGTTCTATTCACAATTATACAATTCAAATGATATATGATATCAAGGGCGTCTGTCAGATGTTTTGTAAAGAGCGGAGGCCAAAGTTTATAGGTCAAAATCTTATTTCCATCTTTCATTATGCCGGACGAGTTAGGTCCACTTTTCCCAGTGCTGACAGTTGTTATTATTATTATTATTATTATTATTATTATTATTATTATTATTATTATTATTATTACTTGCTAAGCCACAACCCTAGTACACAGGGGCATCAACAGGGAAAATAGCCATTAATGAAAGGAAATAAGGAAAACCAAAATATTCCAATAACAACAACAACATTAAAATAAATATTATCCTATATAAACTATAAAAACAAGAGGAAGAGAAATTAGATATAATAGTGTACCCGAGTGTACCCTCAAGCAAGAGAACTCTAACCCAAGACAGTGGAAGACCATAGTACTGAGGCTATGGCACAACCCAAGACTAGAGAACAATTGTTTGATTTTGGAGTGTCCTTCTCCTAGAAAAGCTGCTTACCAGAGCTAAAGAGTCTCTTCTACCCTTACCAAGAAGAAATTGACCACTGAACAATTACAGTGCACTAGTTAACCCCTTGGGCGAAGAATTGTTTGCTATTCTCACTATTGTCAGGTGCATGAGGACAAAGGAGAATCTGTAAAGAATGTGCCAGACTATTCGGTGTATGTGTAGGCAAAGGGAAAGTGAACTATAACCAAAGAGAAGGATCCGATGTGGTACTGTCTGGCCAGTTTAAAGAGAGTCCTTACCTCTATCAGTAGTATCTTAACATGTGGTTGGTGCCCTGTCCAACCTACTACCCATAGTTCTTTCTTTAACTTATCTAGAATGACACACCCTTTTTTTCACCTTCCTTACCACTGTTTGAGCTCTTTCTTCATCCTTCGTGCTGCATTATTTCTTCACCTGTCTCCTTTCTGAGTTTTATGTTCACCTTTCTTGTTGGTGACTGATCTCTATCTTCGCATTTCTCTGCCTTGTATAAATAATTTATCTACCCTTCTCTGTCCAAACTGAGCCCCGTTTTTACCTTCTCTGGGCTGACTGAGCTTTGTCTCCATCTTTCTCAGGGGTGAAAAAACTCATTCTTCATCTTTCCCTGTGCCGATTTGATCGTTTCTTCTCATTTCTCTGTGACGACTTGAGTTCTTTCTTCGCTTTCCTTAATGCAGGCTGAACTATTTGGCCGCCTATCTCTGTAGTGACAACTATTTTATCTCAATCTCTAAGCTAACGAAGCTCTTTTCACCTTCCCCTTTGCTGAATGAGTGCATTCCCCTTCCACTGTGCTGACTGGCCCCTTTCCTCACCCTTTCCTCCCGAGTGTGATCTTTCTTCAACTTTAAATGAAGCTCATTCAGGCAGAGGCAAGGAACAGTGACAATGCCCTCAGAGACTGGCCAACTATGCATATGATCAGCGCCCAGCTCCTCTCCACCCAAGCTAGGACCATGGAGGGCCAGGCAATGGCTTCAGATGGCACAGCAGGTAGACCTATAGACTACCCCAACCCCCATTCTTAGCTAAAAAGGATGGTGAGGTTGCAGACACCGCACGTAACTATCGAGCTTGAATGGGAGTTGAACCCCAACCCGGCAGATTGTCAGGCAGGGACGTTTCCAATAAGCCACCATAACCCTTTGTGTTGATTGGGCTCTCTGTCGTTGACCTCAACTGAAACCTATCACAAGTTAATTGCTAGCACGTCCGCACATTAGGCCCCTTGGCAGCTTGTAAAAACTTTGATCAATTCCAGCGGTTCATCAGTTGAGGCGAGTGGACGGATTCTTCCCACAAATTGCTGTCCACAAGTATATGTTTTAACACCGGATTCAATTAATTGAGCGTGTGAATACCAGACATAAATGAAAATAGAATAAAAGATTTCAGGAGTAATGAATAAACGAAATGAAACCGAAATGCAAATAAAAAATATGATATATCCGGAAACGACGAATAATTTGCATATTGAAAAATATTTTTTAAAGAAGATTAGTTAGCGATCAATTCATCCACAGGAAATGTTTTGATTCTTTAATTCAATCACGTTTTGAATATTGTATTCCTGTCTAGTCTTCATCTGCTGACTCATCTCAATTTTATGGACAAAAACCTGCAATTTATTCAATTCCATATCGTGATTTAGATATCAATTTCTGACACTATTATTCAATTAATTCTTTATGCATTTTGCATAAAATGCTTCTTAATTCTGACCGTACTCATTGATTATGATCCAGATTGCCAATGAAAGAACAAATATTTTCATGGATTCAAGAATTGGGTCAAGACTATTGAAAACAAATAAATAAATACAGTTCATATACCTTCTGCTGAGCCAATAATGAAAATGTAAAATATGAGTAAAGGCTTTGGAGGTGTAGAGTTCACAGCTTTCTTTAATTAAGTTAAGAAGATGTATGCAAAGAAAATATGACACGAGTTCTTGGTTAGATTTCGAAAATAAAGTTAATCTTCTCTTAATCTCACTGATAATATTGATTACATCAAGCGAGGTCTTTGCTTTATTTTAAATTGTATATTCTCTTTCCTTCCAACGCTGATACAAAGTTTGTGAATTGTTTGCAGGCACCTGTAGCTTAGAAGTAAAGCCAAAATGCACGAAACACCGATTTCATCAGCTCCATTTTTTTCATATTCAAATCCTGTTTCCATTGCAATGACTGACTTCCATTAAAGAAAATACCAACTAATATGCTAGGGAAAACGTGATGTGAAATAAGAGATAAAAATAGACTTTAGAAAAAGAAACTATAATTATCAGGTTTGTTATAAAAGTGTACAAAATAACATACAATATAGGTGAAAAAAAATATAATCTAAATATAACGTACAGAAGCAACATAGAAAATAAGTTTATAAAGAACACCTACATAAACTTTATATAATCTTAGATGCAGAGCAATATATTAAAAAATAACCTTCCAAAAACTATAGCAGCCCAGTCGATTTAGGAAAGGCAAGAGGCCCCAGTGAGAGGTCTCTCTGCACTGGCGAATAGCTGAATAGAGTCGGGGACAGAGTAATTACCAGTTCTTTGTGGCCGACATTGGCCTTCATTAGTAAGAGTAATGTTAGGAAGAGAGACTCCCCCTTCTATTCCTTGATAACTTTCACCCAGTTCATTGACTATCAAGTATTGCTTTTAAAGTACATGTCACTGGTATTGCCAGGCGTGCAAAATTTGATCTTGTTTGGTTAAGGGAATTCATTAAAATGGGACTCCCCGTATATGACGCCGTGGAACTGTTTAAATGGGTTCCATAGGAGAGTACATTTAAGAGGAATATTTTTACAATTTAGTTTGGAATTTACGCTCACACACACACGCATTTATATATATATATATATATATATATATATATATATATATATATATATATATATATATATATATATATATATATAAACTGTATATACATATATATATATATATATATATATATATATATATATATATATATATATAAACTGTATATACATATATATATATAAATATATATATATATATATATATATATATATATATATATATATATATATATATATATATATATACGCACACATACATAAAAGTATATCTTATATATATATATATATATATATATATATATATATATATATATATATATATATATATATATATATATATACGCACACATACATAGATGTATATCTTATATATATATATATATATATATATATATATATATATATATATATATATATATATATATATATATATATATATATATATATATATATATATATATGGCTGGGGATACCTTGACGCGATGAAAGGTTTGTGTATCGTCATGATCAGCAAAACTACTTGTAATTTTGCATGCGTTTATTGTAGATGCGAATAAAGGTTAAACGCAGATATTCTAAACGTATTGCCTTCATATCCAGCATTCAAAGAATATTCATAAATACCGTACTCCTTCCGTAATTCCAACTGCAGAGCAGGAGAGATCAGTATGATTTAGAGATGCGAATTTATTTTAGAAAGTGGGAAGGGACTATGCCAATAAAATTACCATCGATTAGCGATTATAACTATAAACACTGGAGTAGCATTATCTTCCATCTATAAAAATGCTAGAATGTACACTGATAGAAATATGCTGTAAAAAAAGAAACGGTAAAAATCCTGGTATAAACGGATATATTGACGTTAAGGAGTGATATTACGGTCACCAACTCGTAATAGATAATAACAAAGTAAGGTAAAAATTACGGTCGACTGTATTTTAATGAAATACGGCTAAGAACAACATTTTTTTTTTTTTTTACAGAGAATTTCCTATCAAAATTACAGTTTTCTTTCACAGTATAAGAGAGGTTGGACAGCAAGATGAAAGAATGGCGCAGTGACAAACTGTATAAGGGAAAAAGTTGCTGCATCTCTTAAGGCTAATGGGAAGTTAGTAAGAAATTTGGTTATACCGGGACCCGGAGAACACCAAGGTTTTACGG
>NC_090762.1:42173529-42181029 GCF_036898095.1 Palaemon carinicauda | reverse complement strand
ATAGACATATTTAGAGGTATAAAAAACTCAGTTTGGGAAAGTAACATTTAAATAAACAGTTTCCTTCCCCAACTGATTCATGTTAAGGTTACTTAGTGAATCGCACATACTGTATAGATCCTACAACACTATAACCAATATATTTACTAAGAACATCCCTTTAGATAACTCAAAATTTTATAAGATATATATATATATATATATATATATATATATATATATATATATATATATATATATATATATATATATATATATATATATATATATATATATATATATATATATATATATATATATATATATATATATATATATATATATATATATATATGGGAAGTCACTTCCCTTCAGGCACCACCTGCCACTAAAGGTTAAAAGCTGTGATGTGATTTACGCTTTATTATATATATATATATATATATATATATATATATATATATATATATATATATATATATATACATATATATATACATATATTTATATATATATATATATATATATATATATATATATATATATATACATACATATATATAATTATATATATACACACATATATATATAAATATGTATCTACATAACTATATATATCTATATATATATACACACACACACACACACACATATATATATATATATATATATATATATATATATATATATATATATATATATATATATATATATATATATGAGTGTGTGTGTGTATGTGTGTGAGTTTGATAAACTGTAACTGAGAAACGTCAGTTTCTCAATATTTCTCACAAATTCTTTTCTACGCCCACTGACACCCCCTTCATTATTTCTTAAATTAAAGACATCAAATTGCTATAAAAACGAAGACGCATAATGCGAAGGTGACACGTTCACTTTAAACTAAAAACTTTCTTGCCCTAAAGCTTCAGACATTAGGTAATTCTTGCATTCGAACATTAAATCATCATGAGACAACTATGATTATAACAATATTTTAAACATTTTCCGGGTTCACATTATCCCCATAATTCTACAACTTATAAAATATAACCATTAATCAAATAGTCATGAAGCATCTTTCATAATGAACCGTTGGTTTTTAGTTGAATATAATATATTCGTTTATTCTATCGTTTTATGCCAAAATACTTTCACATCTATGTATTCTGCAGACTGATATACCAGAAATGTTCTCGTGTATAATTGTGTCAACTACATCATTATGGATATGACGTTTAAATACTTTTTAACAACTGAAGAAAAAAGGAGGAACAGTTGTAGTTTCACAGGGGTCTCTTCTCCAAGAGATAAATCTATCAACTCAGTCATCATTTCATCCTCACAATGTAACACCTTACTCATAAATCTCTACTAACCTGATAAATATATCTGAAATTTTCTACTTAATTTTTCCTATATTTCAAAGTTTTATTATTCTCTCTTACAATCTTCAATTTCTGACTTTTCCATCCGCACAACGGCATTAATTTGCAAACTGAGAATTGATTATAATAATAAGTTTAAAACTTTTTCCCTCGAGGAAAGTTCTTCCTCTACGAGATACCCTATTAATTTTAAAACTCATACTCCGAATTCCACTCAGCTGCCATCTTCTAAAATTCAATCTCGCTGGCATTTGTTTCGTTCATCCCCATCCTTATCTCATCATCTGAGGTGAAAGTTTTCGTCTTCAACTTCCTGCTTGGTACCCCTAGATAACGCTGATCTATTGGCCCCCAGCGAACCATTTTCCTTAATTTCCCCCAGTCATCTGCTCACGACAATCTTCAGTAAGCTTAAAGGGGTTTATTTTGGTGTCAATATTGTTTTTAAGTACGGTTTTTTTATATTATCAAGTGATTTAATTTGATAACTTACGATAACGTAAGAAATTGACGTAAAATTAAACATATCCACTTTCAAAATTAGATATGATGTTGGTGTTCAAGTGGGCATGCGCATGTCTCTTTTTGCCTTCACACACGTTTAACTAAAGAGAGCAGAGGTGAACAATAAATTATGCAGCCTGCTCTGCAAATACACACACAGCGTGCAACGGCCCACGGCGAAATGAAACATGGGAGAGGAACTCGGTAAGAAGGGAGGAACATCCTTTACCTTTGCTATGTGACTGAGAACATTATCAACAGTGAAAAGAGACACACAGACATTACCACCCAGGTGGAGAGAGAGAGAGAGAGAGAGAGAGAGAGAGAGAGAGAGAGAGAGAGAGAGAGAGAGAGAGAGAGAGAGAGAGAGAGATGCTATTTTCTCGTAAGGATCTAGGTAAACAATTCAGGAGATTTATAATGGAAAATTAGATAATAACGCTTGAGTTCATTCGCATTAAATGCAATAATTCTAAGAAGACAGCTTATGTTTTAACAGATACTATCATTGGTTCCACTAACATTTGTCTAAGTTAAAATGGTATGCGTTTTTATAGTCGATGGCTAATTATCTTAGGAACCATAAATTCTATTTCTTTTTATTTCTCTTCAAGAACCTGGCTAAGCAAGATCAAGGGCCTTGCTCCAGAAGGATGTATGTTCGTTGTGGTGAATGATAATAATGATAATAAAATAATCGTATTTGTAACATCGTCGTGTAAAGAAAGTATTCGTCTTTATTTTGAAAGAATTCAAAATATTGACGATAAAAATAATGCGTTGTAATTAATCAAATTTTATGCTTAAATTCGGGCCAGTTTGTGCACTTATATAAGTCCAATTCCTCTTTCAAAGTAATTTAAAGTAAATTATAGTTACATTCGCTTACGGGCTGCCAACGCTTGAGCCCGTGTCTTGCACAAGGCAAGGCAATCTTAACAGACAGACAGACATTATGTAAGTCCAAAGGCTAAACCAAAACTTAAGCTTGGTCATTGGGGCTAAAACCTTTATCTGTTTGGTGTCCGAGGTGGACCAAAGCGTGCCCCGAAATCTAATAGAGACAGACTAGCAGTAACAACTTATGTATCAGATAGTAAAAGCGAAACTCGTAGATGAAGAAAATACGAGTACCCGTAACTTCCATGGGCTTGAAGATTAAAGAAACCGAAGCCTTATTTCAGCTTTAATTCTATAATAACTCTCATCTAATACTCAATAACTTTGTGAGTTATACAAACAAAACATAATCATTAATACATTAAAGGATGCAATGAACATTAAAAGATGCAATGAGAGTATACTGAACGATAAATGTTGATTAAATTTCCATGCAACTTCACCAGGCATTGTGAGGTACAATCGTTTCCTATTGGCAAAGCAAAGACGAATAAGTTGGTTATCAAGACTCCACAATTAGAACGACACCGGGCATTACTTTAATGCCCTTACTTACGACAGCTTAGATCATGCCAACTAATAAGAGCGAAAAAAAAGAAAGAAATATCTCGACTTCAGCTAATAATAGACGAATTTGATAGATTGCCTGTCAGTAGAACCAAAGCCACTGCCAACTCATTTTCATTACCCTGTGCTGTCTTTCCTTTCGGGGCCCTGGCATTATCTGCTCCTTTCATAGCACGCACGCACACATACACAGGCGCTGTCTCTCTCTCTCTCTCTCCTCTCTCTCTCTCCTCTCTCTCTCTCTCTCTCTCTCTCTCTCTCTCTCTCTGTATTCCCCCCTTATTCTCTACTTGTCTCTCTTCTCTCTAGTCTCGTTTACGGTTTTAAATGCGCAATCTCCCGATCTGCATAGCACGGTGATGTCAGTAGTCTTTGAGGCTTATCATGCTGGCGGCTGTCAAGGAGACTGTTCATCTTAATTCCTTTGAGAAAATTGCTATTCGCCTTTATTCCTTCAGAGATATATTTCTACGTTTAAACTACTTTGTATTTTCTTTTGTCGTCCGACAAGCCGACAAGCCTCGCAGATGAATTTATACGTTCATATTTCTCAAGACCGTAAATCTGAGGCGTTTTCCGAAATATAATTCTTCACCAGAAGTTACATGCGCACATATCGTGAATTGATACAAGTATTCATGAATAAGTAGAAAGCAAGTATTCAAGATTTATGCTTTGATTTAGAATATAATGTGAATTTTGACTTGTAAGTTTTGATAACACGAAACAACACTATAATAGTCTTCCCCTTCTTGGAGCGGAGAGAGCTGCGCTCTTAAACATACTGCAGGCAGTTGACGTATCTCATTTTGCTGTGATCACATGATATATCTACGCCAACTACGCACGTTAATTGCCAGCCTTTCAGGCGTATGAAAAGACTAATTTCAGGCAAACAATGATGAAACTTCAGATACCATTTCAGATTGTTCGTGTGATGAAATTACCAAGCCACGCCGAATGCTAAATTAGTTTTCGCTACAGGAGTAAAAAAACGAAGACAAACAAGAAAAAAAAAAGAAAGGACGGAAATGCGTGCCACTAACACACAAATTAATTCACACTACGTTACTTTGTGCACAATAGATATTTCTCGAATATTTTCCGTGGAAAATTGTAATTGTAAACGTTGTTTAATCCCTATTCGTGTGTATCTAGCGTACCGAATTCGCGCCACTCCAAAAAAAATTGTATATATAATATCATTTCCCTGCATTTTCGGTTGATGCTATCGCTTGGCATTGTTTTTTTTTTATTATTATTCTTTATAATGAAGAACACGAGAATCTGGGCTATCGCCATTTGTTAACTGAAATGAAGGGCAGTGTTGCCGACTAGTGTTTCTGGGATAGTTTCTCTCTCTCTCTCTCTCTCTCTCTCTCTCTCTCTCTCTCTCTCTCTCTCTCTCTCTCTCTCTCTCTCTCTCTCTCTTACGTATAAAACTGTTTTTGGCACTTTTTTGCTTTGGAAGGAGATGTAAAATTATATATATATATATATATATATATATATATATATATATATATATATATATATATATATATATATATATATATAAATTTATACACATATATATATATACATATATACACACATATATACATGTATATATATACTGCATATATATATATATATATATATATATATATATATATATATATATATATATATATATATATATATATATAGAGAGAGAGAGAGAGAGAGAGAGAGAGGAGAGAGAGAGAGAGAGAGAGAGAGAGAGAGAGAGAGAGAGAGAGAGAGAGAGAGAGAGAGAGAGAGTCTATATTTAACATGTTTAGATAGATGTTGAGTGTTGGTTTGCCTTTTGAGTATTTATTTAGATAATCGTTAAAATAAAGCAACTAACAGAAGTGTTTGTGATTAAAAAAATTATATATGACAAACGCTGAAATCTCGATTGTAAATAAGATTAATTTTGCAGAACACCACATTTCCAAAGATTAAAATCATTATGTTATCGTTATCATCAGTATCCTCATTATCACTTTTTAGGGACACCTTGCGATGTTTTGATATATTGTTTATCTTTCCTGTCACTGTATCCAGTTTAAAGGTCGGTCATGAATGGCAGAGGTGAGGGACAATGGGAAGCCTATAGTCAATTCATTTTAGTGCGGCAGATTTGCACCGACTCGCTGAGGTGCCCTTTTAGCTAGGAAAAGTTTCCTGATCGCTGATTGGTTGGACAAGAATATTCTAACCAATCGGATAGCAAGAAACTTTTCCGAGCTAAAAGGGCACCACTACGAGTCCGTGCAAATGCGCCTCATTAAAAAAAAAAAAAAATTAGTATAGTATGATACAGTAATGCCCTAGAGACTGATCACCACCCAAGCCCCCTCTTCAAGACCCAAGCTATGACCATAGAGGGCCAGGCAGTGGTTGCTGATGACTCAGCAGGTAGACATATGGGCTCCCTCAAAGACCATATCATTAGCTCACAAGGATGGTGAGGTTAGACACTACAAGAAACTATCGAGCTTGAACGGTATTCGAACCCAAGTCCGGCAGATCTTCAGACAGGGATGTTTCTAACAAGAGATGGATTCGAACACATGTTCCTTATAGGCACTTATTTAATATAAGTGTCCTTGTATCTCTAAATATATAAGCTCATTTGTCCAAATAAGTTTATTTGAGAGATCTGTGATTAATATATAGCGTACTCATATATCAGATACTCTTCTTGAAGGTTCAGGAACAATATACAACTTTATAGTGATATTACCGGATTCAATGGCCAAACTGATAGAGCATGAAAAAAAAAAAATCTGTAATAAAAGTATACCGGAAATGAAATTCGAAGGAAAGCTCCTAATATAAAGGTAAGGATCAGATTCAAAACACCAGACATGTTTTGCAGTCGGTCTAATTTTGTAATTATTGAAGGATCTCTCTCTCTCTCTCTCTCTCTCTCTCTCTCTCTCTCTCTCTCTCTCTCTCTCTCTCTCTCTCTCTCTCTCTCAAACAACCAATACTTTCTTCCCTTCTTTCAGAGCATATTACCATTTTTCTCCTCAGCGTGTAAATACAAAAATAAGAAAGGCAAATCCATTGAAAATAAGACCAAGGTCTTCTATGGTTAAGAGAAAAGTCCCAGGAAAAGTTCGGTCCAAAATGAAAGCAAAAGCACCGTGAATGATAGAGAAGAAATAGGAGGTGGCCGGGGTTAGGGGTTGGGGTGGCCGTACAGTGAGTGGGGTTGACGGCTGGGGTTTGCCTCATACAAATGATATATAATATCAGGAATGGCTCAGAAGATTAAAAGTGTAAGGACGGACGCTTTCAAGGATTCGCCGAGAAGGACTCTCTAATTATGTGGCACTGCAGGGATGCCCTTCACACACATGCCAAGAGAGAGAGAGAGAGAGAGAGAGAGAGAGAGAGAGAGAGAGAGAGAGAGAGAGAGAGAGAGAGATAGAATATCAGTAAGGCTTCCGATAGCATGGTGACATTACTATGTTTGTATGTATGAGAGATAGTTTGTGTCCTCGTGTATGTGTATATCAGAAAGGCTTTCAATGGCATGACGACATTACTATATGTGTATGTATGAGAGATAGTTTGCGTGTGCGTATATGTGTGCGCAGGTGTGTACACGCGCACGAACGGAGGAGGCACACGTCATACATCAATTGCTTCTGAGACATCATTTCCAATAGGATCGGAAACCTTTTCATTGCAGAATCTTCTCCCCGCGGACTCCATCATGACCCGCAACTCATTGCCAGTAATGAACTTCCCCTCATAGGAAAAAAAAGAAAAAAAAAGGGTTGAGGAAGAGAGAGAAAATAGCGAATGGGGGAAATAACAAATCGAGTCTGGGAAAATTCGAAGGGCAAAGGTTGTTATTTGGTAGTACTTTTTTTTTTACAACATTTTGATTAAGAAAAGGCATATTATTATTATTATTATTATTATCATTATTACTAGCCTAGCTACAGCCCTGGTTGGAAAAGCAGGATGCTACAAGCTCAAGGGCTCCAACAGGGAAAAATAGCCAGAGAGGAAAGGAAATAAGTATACAAAAGAAGTAATGAATAATTAGAATAGAATATTTTAAAAACAATAATTACATTAAAATAGATCTGTCAAAATAATCTATAAAGAGAAACTTATGTCAGACTATTCTTACAAT
>NC_090762.1:42158529-42163529 GCF_036898095.1 Palaemon carinicauda | reverse complement strand
GAGTAGAGGTAATCATGTGAAGGAGAAAAAATAATCAGAAAAAGGCCTATTTATTTAGGAAGTAGAGAAATAGCCGCATGGTTCCGGATTCCGCAAAAGTAAATTATTTATTATCGTGTTTCAGACTAGTACACTTCACTACATGAGTGAATTATACAGTATGGCCACTTGGCTGACTTTGGTATGTAACGAAATCTCAAAATAATTATACACTCATGTATGTATGTATGTATGTATGTATGTATGCATAAACTTCACTTGTCACAGATCCCAATTGACGATCTAACCAAAATCAAATTTTTGGCAACACTTCTTACAGTTCGTTTTGGCAAGAATATTAAGTGGTTATATAACCCTTCTCTGGCGAACACTTTTATATGAATATCAATATCAAACGTATTATATTAGACATCATATCCTGTATTATTTTATCACTTTTTGTTAGGCTATATGGATTTTATAATTTCAGCAATGATGTACTATTTCTTCTCTCTATAAACCTTTTTTTTTTAGTTGATATAGCCTCACGAGACTCAGAAACCGAAGTACGACGTCGAAAGAAGAATAAAGATAATTGAAGGTTTTGTGACAAACTAAAATTATACCATGAAAACAACCACACGCTTCCCGTTCGAAAAATCACCAGCCTATGAAATGTAGATCCGCAGGCAGTTGCCATCACGCACTACATCCATCATAATCTCTCCCGGCACCCGAAAAGGAGCCAAACATTCCCCCCTTTTGTCAGACGAGTGTCATTCTCCCAGAGATACCAAATAAATATAGCCATGCTTTCAGATCATGGTGAAATTGGTACGTAAATGGTACTCGGGTTTAAACGTACATACATACAGTATAAGTAGATAGGCTTGGTATGAAAAGTCGAGTCATTAGAAAGGCAAAAATTATGCGATCAGAAATATAAGAGGCAAAACCAACTCAGACGAGACTAAAATAACGGCCATCAATGGGGTTATCGTGTATGAGTGAGTGGTGGGCAACGTGCCCAACTCTAGATCTGATGGGCATTACTCGTGATATTAAATGCCCATGATGAAGTACCCAACCATAGCTTGAAAACTAAGAGGGTTTGGCCATTAAACTCGGCAGCATCTCTTTACCACATGTTATTGTTTTTGTCCAACAACGTTAATCTAATATGAGATGGTAAAATGAATGATGTAGGAATGTAGTCTGTTGATGAATCCGATTTTAAAACTACAAATATAGATGATCTTACAACGCGTCGTTCTGGTGTATTGAATTTTAGTGGTTTATTCAAATTATAATTTGTCAAGCTGAGGCAAATGACTTTCAACTCCCGATATTTTAAGACAAGAGAAAATCTATAAAGCTAACTAGACTTGTAAACAGTAAAGAATAATAGAGACGCGTCACGCCACCTTTCGGCCACATCTTATATAATGCATCCAGTCTTGAATTCAACTGAGATATTCATAAGAAACAAGTACATTGAACCCAGGATGAATTACTCTTAGATCTCAGCCTCTAGTGGCAATGCTCTTACGAGACTTCTTAAACAACCTACTTCACAATTCCTCCTTTGTTCAGAAAGATTCCAAAGGCAGATTAAGCAGGACCCCGGACAGGAATTGGAACTTTCATCTCTTCTCATCGAAAAGACTTAGTGGAGCAAGAAATTATCGTAATATATTCATTCACATCGCCTATTTTTTTTTTTTTAATTATTATCTTGACAAAAATGTTGATGATTTAATAAAAACGACATTGACGATAACCGAAAAGTGGAGCAAGAAATTATCGTAATATATTCATTCACATCGCCTATTTTTTTTTTTTTAATTATTATCTTGACAAAATGTTGATGATTTAATAAAAACGACATTGACGATAACCGAAAAGTGGAGCAAGAAATTATCGTAATATATTCATTCACATCGCCTATTTTTTTTTTTTTTTAATTATTATCTTGACAAAAATGTTGATGATTTAATAAAAACGACATTGACGATAACCGAAAAGTGGAGCAAGAAATTATCGTAATATATTCATTCACATCGCCTATTTTTTTTTTTTAATTATTATCTTGACAAAATGTTGATGATTTAATAAAAACGACATTGACGATAACCGAAAAGTGGAGCAAGAAATTATCGTAATATATTCATTCACATCGCCTATTTTTTTTTTTAATTATTATCTTGACAAAATGTTGATGATTTAATAAAAACGACATTGACGATAACCGAAAAGTGGAGCAAGAAATTATCGTAATATATTCATTCACATCGCCTATTTTTTTTTTTTAATTATTATCTTGACAAAATGTTGATGATTTAATAAAAACGATATTGACGATAACCGAAAAGTGGAGCAAGAAATTATCGTAATATATTCATTCACATCGCCTATTTTTTTTTTAATTATTATCTTGACAAAATGTTGATGATTTAATAAAAACGACATTGACGATAACCGAAAAGTGGAGCAAGAAATTATCGTAATATATTCATTCACATCGCCTATTTTTTTTTTTAATTATTATCTTGACAAAATGTTGATGATTTAATAAAAACGACATTGACGATAACCGAAAAGTGGAGCAAGAAATTATCATAATATATTCATACACATCGCCCATTTTTTTTTTAATAATCATCTTGACAAAATGTTGATATTTTAATAAAAACGACATTGACGATAACCGAAAACGATTTTCTACTTTACCATGGAGAAAACTGTTTATGTTAAAATAAAACGTATAGGTTTCTTATCACATATACCTTAATTTCGATGTTTTCTCTTTTGGGAATTATGTTCAATGATCATTCTAAATACACTGAGAGACTTATTCGTCATATGCTCGCCATTTCGATTAAGACAAAGCAATTATGACTGTCTACATTAGTTACAATATGATGAAATTAAACTACTATATCTATCTTACCTGTGTGGAAGGGAACAATTAACCATTGCATTGGGACCACACGAACCAGAGTTTCATTCTCAAACAAAGCTATCCTCATTAGTTCTGTGTTAATACTTATTATTATTATTATTATTATTATTATTATTATTATTATTATTATTATTATTATTATTATTATTATTATTATTATTATTATTATCCAAGCTACAACTCTTATTGTGTGATTACTTATCTAAACCCCGTTATGCCTCTAATCTAGAGTATTATCAATGAACGTAATCATCGGGCCAAAAATTAATTCTAAACTGATATTGACAAAGTAACATAATGTAACTATGGATAGAAAGTATGTTAATAACTACACCAAGACGAAAGAAAAATATGCAAATCGTAAAATAATTATGAAGGCGATTAATAAATTCCGTACACAGTACATTAACAGCATATTTAACTGATAAATTACATACTATACTTGAGAGAATTTTTAGATGTTAAGTATGAATGATACATATAGACACTTGCACACACAAATATACATATATATATAAATATATATATATATATATATATATATATATATATATATATATATATATATATATATATATATATATATATATATATATATGTGTGTGTGTGTGTGTGTGTGTGTGTGTGTGTGTGTGTGTGTGTTTTCTATAACATTTTCCCACCTTAGAATTAAAGCGTATGGAATGCGTAAGGTTTATATAAATAAGAATTTATATATATAAATATATATATATATATATATATATATATATATATATATACATATATATAAACACACACACACACATATACATATATATATATATATATATATATATATATATATATATATATATATATATATATATATACATATATATATATATATATATATATATATATATATATATATATATATATATATATATATATATATATATATAAACCTTACGCGTTCGATAGGCTTTGGTTTTATGGTGGGAAAAAAATGTTATAGAAACCTATTCGCTTAAAATAATTTAACATATGAATTAAAACTCTATGAAATGCTAAATGAATAAGACAATTTATACTTGGTTTCCTTTTATTAACCACTGATTTTTCCATCTTAGAAGAGAGAGAGAGAGAGAGAGAGAGAGAGAGAGAGAGAGAGAGAGAGAGAGAGAGAGAGAGAGAGATTTCATAAATAAATTCTCTAACCAAAATGTCAGCATTCGTCGAAAGTTCGAGGTTTGTTTTGCCATTCGCAATAAAAGCATAAACAACAGACATGGAGGAAATCACTAGAAATCGCATTCCCGCACATTCAGATTTCATCTTTCGTAATTCGCATGCAGATCTGAATGGTTTGAGTCAAACGTAAAGAAAACCGACTCCGACTTCCAAAAAAAAAAAAAATTTTTGTGAATCTTCCCCAGGCTTCGGCAGTCCCTGTTTTAGTAGCGTTCAAACCCCATCTCTCCCCTTTCTCGGATCTTATTCATATATTCATAGATTTTGAGCGCGCGCATATCTTTACCTGCGATATGATTTCAGATGACACCGAGGAAAATGCCATCTGTCAATGCGAATTCATCTAGAAAATTTCTTTGGATCTCTCTCTCTCTCTCTCTCTCTCTCTCTCTCTCTCTCTCTCTCTCTCTCTCTCTCTCTCTCTCTCTCGACTTTCTTTAAAGGGATGGAGCTCACAGAGGTAAGTACTTCTCTTTCCTCTACCTACGCTCTTTCCATTTTCTTCTTCTCTATTTCTGATTTTGCTCTACCCTCTATACTGCTTAATCCCTTTTCCTTCTTCTATCCCTTGTTGCTCTTTCCTGTTACTCTTCATTCTTTCAATTCTTCTCTTTCCTTGCACACCCTATTTCATATTCTATAGTCTCCATTTCCTTTTCTCTATCTATTCTTCAATTCCATTGCTCCCCCTAGTTATTTGGTCCCACTTTGTATATTTCATTCCTGCCTCCTTACTCTTGTTATTCTCGCTTATCTACAACCAGTTTCTTTTACTTCCTTGTGTCTCTTTCCTGCTCCGCTTATCTTGTGTCCAACCCGCTTGTTTTCTCTTCCTAACCTCATCTTT
>NC_090762.1:42108529-42153529 GCF_036898095.1 Palaemon carinicauda | reverse complement strand
TTCTTCTAATCTCGTTACATATCATATACGGAGACAAGTGAGGGGGCTGCTGCGAGCCCTTGGCGACGTAGGATGAAATGAAGAATTTTATAACGTAACATCATCATCATCTCCTACGCCTATTGACGCAAAAGGCCTCGGTTAAATTTCGCTAGTCCTCTCTACCTAGAGCTTTTAATTCAATACTTCTCCATTCATCGTTTCCTACTTTGCTCTTCATAGTCCTCAGCCATGTAGGCCTGGGTATTCCAACTCTTCTAGTGCCTTATAAAGGCCAGCTGAATGTTTGACGTAACCGGTAAGGCAAATAAGTTGTCTGAAAATTCCCCTTAAGGTAAATGCTGCTTCTTAAAAGTATAAACAATAAATATCAAAACACCTAGTTAAAAGTTTCTTCCTTACCAAATGGTCTTTGTGAAGCCAAAAATACGTATATCCAATTTTTGAAACAACGCCTACGATGATGTTTAAGGCAGGATTTTAACACAAAGCACTTGTAACCAAGACTAGAGCCTGCGAAGGAGTGCGGGCAGCGGGAGTAGCCTACCTAAGTGGCCAGTTGGCCAGACAATCTAAGTTTGTTGCTTTCCTGGACACAGAACGGCCACAGCTCAGACAACTGTTTGCCAGTTACAACTGCAAACCTCGATTTCAGGGAAGCATGGCTGCCGGCATTCCTCTTCATTGTCTCTAAACCTAGGAAAACTTTAGATTAAGGAATCCTGTCAGCTTTACTGTCTAGTGCATTCAACAGTCGGCGATACTTCGTACCAACGTTTACAGATGGAACGTCTGAATACCGTTAACAGTTGTTTTCTCTCTTCCAACACAATCACCTTTTTTTTTTTGCCGTTTTAACAAGGAATGAATTATTCAAAATTCAACATATGATACCATACGCAAATGAATAGCTTTGTTTCACTGGCCAAAGCATATTTATCTTTATATATGAAGAACATATGATTAACCCAGTAGTTGTTCTATTTTGTAGCTTACTAGTTTATCAGCACTACAACATACATGTCCATAATCAGAGGTTTTAGAGAATCCGGCTACATAACGCTTTCATTATAGTACAACTCAACCCTAGCTTTCCAAAACCCGGATAAAAGGGGAGTTCTTGCCATGTGGAACGAATCTCAACGGCACTAAACACGTAGCAAATTAGCAATGAGTTATAAAGCGAATGAAAAGCCAACATGGACATGCAGAATAAGCCTGCGGCCGAGTATCTAACTCACCTTTATTTTGGTTTTTAATCTGGGAAACAAAAGGCAAAAAATGCTCTCAATCATAGACGGCTAATTGGAGTTCATTTTGAACTCGCCAGCTTAGCCAAATCAGCATTTCACAGTTCGGTGATTGCCGGATTCAGTAAATGATGGAAATGTATGAACGAATAAATTTCAGTTTCGTTAGCTATTATCTTGAATGAGAAATATACCAATAGGTTATTTTTAAGTCAAGTTGAAATAGAGGTTTATTTAATGTATCTTATTCATTATGTGGATATTTAATTTCCAATTCCTCTCCACAGGTCTTGAAAAATGATTAACCTACAAATAAAAAGATGGGCACCGAGAGTAAAACTTCCAAAAGTATACAGGGAAAATAGATGAATTGATGATACAGGTAGATGGAAAGGTATTGGTGTCGTTTAGTGTATTATCTTTTTGGAGTCTTCGATGTAAAGAAACATGGTGACTTGTATTGCAAAACGACGGCTATGAAACTGTCATCTTCGTTATCAAATAAAAAAATAATAAGATAGATAAAATAATATATATATATATATATATATATATATATATATATATATATATATATATATATACAAACACACACACATATATATATATATATATATATATATATATATATATACATATATACAAATATACAAATATACATAAATATATATATACATATATATATATATATATATATATATATATATATATATATATATATATATATATATATATATATATGTGTGTGTGTGTGTGTGTGTGTGTGTGTGTGTGTGTGTGTGTGTGTATATATATATATATATATATATATATATATATATATATATATATATATATATATATATATATATATATATATATATAATTTTGTCCTTATCTGTTCATTAAAAAATCTCAATTATGAATCTAATTTTATATTTTCATATATACCCATTATTAGATCTTCGTACTCTATATTTCGTTGTAAGTTTGATAAGAAAAGTCTGATATAACTTGAGGGATGAGACAGAAAAAAATTATATCAATTCACGTTTCTTATATCTCACTTACCTTTTATATTTTTTCTATATCGGTAATCAAAACAAGAACTTACAACTCCTGTTTGTTTACATGTCACCTTCCAAATTGTATTTAGTGTAACGTGCTGCCCTCTGTACTTTAGTATTCTACCCATCTTGGTATGACAACACTGTGTGAATTTGCGTCAACGGGAGAATTCGCTTTCAAATGTGTGTTATTTGCGTGATAAATCGATCTTGAATTTGTTGAATGTTTTTCTTCTAAAGTATATCATGTTAAAGCCTTGATATTGTGTTGAAAGTGTTTGTGTTGGAGGAAGGATTTTTGCTTCGTGTGAAAAGAATGTAGGCTACAGTGCGCATCCTGATGGCAGCCCTCAACCAAATTCAGGTAGATAAATTTTCTTAAGTTTTAGCGATTTTCTTCATAACTAGGGAAACTGCATTCACGGAAATGCTTCTTACCTAAACTTTACAAGTAATTTCAGCATAATTATTTTTCCCGGTCATTTTTGACGTGTTTAACATGATTTTGACAATCTTTTTCATCATAAACTGTTCACAGAGTTTCTTTCGCTCCCTTCCATCTGCATGTTACAATTTACATCTTGTACTCTGCCCAGTAGAACCTGGCATCCTAAGCTAGGTTATGTCATATATTTTATGGAATTTTGATGGAGGATCCAGTGGTTGAATCCCCAATCCTAGTATCCTTGGTTAGGTTAGGATGTATCCCCGTAAAATGCCTTTGTTATCAATTTTACGTAATGTTAATATTTGGGATTCCTTCTGGACTGGTAGGATTTGCATTCTCGGGGTTTGGTGAATAAAGGAGCATTACTTTCAGATGTATCTCTGTAAATGACACTGGCTTGATTTATTAGAAAACGTGAGAGGGGTCAAGTGAAAACCCGGTGGTCAGGTAGGGCCTATCACTGTAGGTGATATTTGGTTAGGTTCCAGAACATATTACTGCAATGTATTTTACCAAAATTTAATGGGAGTGGGAGAGGTTTAGTAAGGTTAGAGAAACTCAGGTTACAATGACTACTGATAATGACCATTCACATATTTGATGCACATCTCTTAGTTTTTCCTGAACCAAAAATACTGGATTTCTTTTTGAGCGTTATGTGTAGGGGTAATAAGTAACTGAATTATTTCCATTGAATATCAGGGTAGTTCGAAAAACATGAAAATATATTAAAAACGCCATTTAAATGCTGAATCCAGTTATGACACTAAAAATTCTACTCGATTCGAGTTTGTATTTCAATGTTATCGCAGAATTTATTTTTTCAAGGACTTTTACTTGAAAATTGTAAGTAGAACTCTGCTCCACAGTCACGTCACTCTCAAACTGGGTTCTGGCAAGTGGAGATTGAGTTTTGTTGGAAAGTGTAATTGTCACTGTTGTGCAGCTCGGGACCCAAACAAGATTTGCTTCACATATAATGCAATGACGTGGTTTGATAGCGATAAAAACACAATTGTGTAGCGAGCCATTACAATCTGGTTTATTATTGTTGTATACGTGCTCACACAAGTGAAACTTAACTGCTTGCCTTCACGAATGCATGTACTGTTTATATCTCCCCCATAGCATCTATTTTACGTTTATTTTCAGAGATCATCATTACACAAATACACCGTACAATCAAGAGAGCATACACACATACAGTATATATATATATATATATATATATATATATATATATATATATATATATATATATATATATATATATATATATATTTATATATATACATATATATATATGTATATATTTATATATATATATTTATATTTATATATATATACATATATATACAGTAATACCTTAACATACGAGCATAATTCATTCCAAGGCTGAGCTCGTATGTCAAATTGCTCGTATCTCAAGTTAATCTTTCCCATCTAAAATAACTGAAAAAAAATATAATGCGTTCCCACCCTCTTAAAAACACCTAAATCAAGGATTTAACAATGGAAAAATACGTCTTTAATTGCTATGCTGTAGAGTATAAACATACTTTACATACACTCACAAAATGACGATAATGATTATTGTGATCTGCAATAAAATGTAGTTTCATTATGGCATTCTTAACTTTGAGACAGATAATAGCGGTTAATAGCGGTGTGTGCGAAGAAGGGAGGGAGGAAGGGTAGAAGAAAATTGGACGGTACCATATTTATACTGTTCCTTTTACATACTTAACGTAATACTTCAACTCAAAATTAATTCAACTAAACTTAGCTTACTAAGTTCAAAAGAAATTTATTCTTATATGCTTTTTTTAATAGATTTTATTTTTATTTTATTTTTTACTGCTCTTCACTTGTATTAGCCCTTTTTGCCTCACTTTCACTTTCATGTGCTGCAGCCTTTTAAAAAATGTTTACCTAAGCAGCTTTGTTTCTGTCTTGCTTTCAAAATATTGCGGAAATGAGTCAGGCAAGTGTCATTAAAAAAAGCTGAAACACAACCAATAGACAATTTATCAGGGTGTCTCTCTTCAACAAAATCAGAGACATCCTGCCACTCAGCCAATACTTCCTTAATCTCCCTTAAAGAAAGAAATTCCTGCTGTTCTACCTCCTCCTCGCTATCGAGGTCTTGCACCACCTCCGAATGTTGCATTGTCAGAAACTCGATCAACTAGAGCTCAATCACAAGTTGTTCTTGATGCTCTCCGACATTGTCATTGACATCTGCCTCCTCTACCTCCAGCCCCATGGACTTTCCTAGTGACACAATTTCTTCCAACACAAAGGGTTCGGGGTCAGGCTGCATATCAAACCCTTCGAAATCCCTTTCAGCTACAGAATCTTGTCACAATTTCTTCCAAGTTTCTTTGCATTTCACCCTTCCATGCCTCATTAATAATTTCCAAACAATTAACAATGTTAAAATGGTCCTTCCAAAATTCATGAAAGGTGAGGTTGGTGTTATCTATGACATCAAAGCATTTTTTGAACTAATGCTTTGTGTAGAGCTTCTTGAAATTTGAAATGACCTGTTGTTCCATGGGCTGGAGGAGTGGAGTATTGTTGAGCAAGAGATAGAGGACATTAATGAACTTAAATTTATCGAGAATGTCATCTTCAAGACCTGGAGGGTGGCCAGGGGTATTGTTTAAAATGAGAAGACATTTTAATGGCAGATTTTTTCTATCAAACACTTCTTGACTGCTGGACCAAAGGCTAGATTTACCCATTCTGTGAAGAAATGCTTTGTAACCCATGCCTTTGAATTAACTGGCCATATCACATAAAGCTTTTCTTTCAAGATCTTGTGACTCTTGAAAGCATTTGGATTTGTGGAGTGATACAGTACACCAACAGTGGCTTGATCTTGCGGTCACCGCTGGCACTAGCTCATAAGGCTAGAGTCAATCTAGCCTTCATGGGTTTATGGCCTGGTAGCTTCTCCTCTTCTGCCATGATGGATGTCCTCCGTGGCATCTTTTTCTGAAAAAAAGAAGTTTTGTCACACTTGAAGACTTGATGGGGAATGTAACCTTCAGCAACAATAAGTGAGGCAAAGCGTTTAACATACCCTTCCGTGGCTTTCACATCCAAACTCGCAGCTTTCCCATGTCTCACAACTGAGTGGATCCCAGTTTGCTTTTTAAAATTAACATGCCTCTCCATCTCGTCATTCGTTTTAGTCCTTAACATTATCATGATGGTTAGGCCTTTGAAAAGCTTTGTGCTCTAAATAAGAATGTACATATCTTCAATATACCCTCCTGTAATGGCGGGGTAACTCACTTACATGAACACCACGTTCATGTTTTTCGATAATTTCATGCTTCGCCTCTATCATCATCAGACACTTTTCCTTCTCACTGCCAATGTTTCCACTTGCTTTTTTTGGGATTAATCACTTATTATGATAAAATTTTACATATAAACGTTAAAATCACGTAAATAGTGCAAACAACATCGGAGATGCTTGGAGAGGCGTACAGCAGTCGGCGATCACTCAAAATGAACGAGTGATGCAGGCTTTAAGAGCTCCTAAAAACTCGGCCACCTAACATTCTGTAAGCATGCTCATATCCTAAGTTTGTGCTCGTATCTCAATGCAAAAATTTGCTCGACAGCTTGCTCGTATGTTGGAGCGCTCGTATGACAAAGTATTACAGGTGCGAAAAATGAGAATCGGCAATACTTTCTGCCCTAGGGTGGGTTAACTCCTAACGTACCAGCTCACTACCTGTTGCCTACACACGGTCGACTAACACATTAAGTAACTCACTGTAATACCTAAACACACGGTACACATAGTCTATATATTCATTATTACAGTAAAGTATGGTTTTTCGTATACAGTACTGTACAGTGATAATAATGATAAATTCATATCAATGTGTAATGCCTAATGGGATTAGAATCATGGTCGGGTAGGATTTATCATAAATGACAATTGCCATTTGAGTATAAGTTATGCCTTAGGTAATGATAAATCCATGTTAATGAGTTTTTGTTACTTAATATTAGAATATAGAATATATATATATATATATATATATATATATATATATATATATATATATATATATATATATATGTGTGTGTGTGTGTGTGTGTGTGTGCGTATATATATATATATATATATATATATATAATATATATATATATATATATATATATATATATATATATATATATATATATATATAATCATATTGTATGTAATGTAGGGCAAATGAACCAAGTTAGATGTGTACATTGTGGTCAATACTCATTATTCATGGGGAACCAACGTTCTTGGGAGAGAGGTGGTCAGAAAATTGTTAATACAGACGAAGTCAAATTACTTATTCCATCACAGAAACGAGTTACTAAACGAGGTATTTTTCCGAAACGTAGGTAGTATCTGTGCTTAGTGTAATCATTTTGAGGTATGTGGGTAACTATATTGAGTGTAATTATTTCATGGTTCCTTGTACTGATAATGTAATTTGTAAGGGACGTGGAGATTCGTGCTGAGTGAAGTCGTTTTGAGAGTTGGTATGTAGTTATTCGGAATAAGATTATTTTGAGGGCAAGTACTGTAGGTAACTATCCGAAGTATGCTGTGATTGTAATCCCGCCGGGGACTGTAGTAACGGCATTACAGTTATGGTTGTCTTCATCTTGAGTGTGCCGAGATATGCATTTGGGGCTCTCTAAAGGCTGTCTTGCTATTATTATTATTATTATTATTATTATTATTATTATTATTATTATTATTATTATTATCATTATCATTATTATTATCATTATCATTATTATTATCATTATTATCATTATTTTTATTATCATTATTAATACTATTATTATTATTATTGTTGTTGTTATTATCATTGTTATTATTATTGTAACTATTATTATTGTTGATGTTGTTATTATCATTATTATTATTATTATTGTTATTGTTATTATTATTATCATTATAACTATTATTAATAATAATAATAATAATAATAATAATAATAATAAATTCGTTTAATATAACCAAGAGTAAATCTGAACTTTGACGCAATAAAATGAAGAGCGCTATGCGATGGAATATCCGTGAAAGTAGACAGAGAGAGAGAGAGAGAGAGAGAGAGAGAGAGAGAGAGAGAGAGAGAGAGAGAGAGAGAGGGGTTGGTGAATATGTAAATTTTCGATTAATATAAACTGTCCAGTGGGGCCGAAATGAAATTGAAGAGCATGATAGCCTCCACATGACTCCCATTTGATAACATGCATATTTGTTGGCTATCCAAACTAGCCACTAGATATGTGCCCGCAAGCAAAGACTGTATATTTATTTGTGTATGTTTGTTCGTTTGTTTGTGTGTTTGCGTGAGTATATTTTACTCTCGAGACTAGATTATAAGACCAATACACTGGTCAGATGATGATCAAGGTCCGTATGAGCAAATTATTGATGATCAAGGTCCGTATGAGCACATTAATGATGATCAAGGTCCGTGTGAGCACATTAATGATGATCAAGGTCCGTGTGAGCACATTAATGATGATCAAGGTTCGTGTGAGCACATTAATGATGATTAAGGTCCGTGTGAGCAAATTAATGATGATCAAGGTCCGTGTGAGCACATTAATGATGATCAAGGTTCGTGTGAGCACATTAATGATGATCAAGGTCCTTATGAGCAAATTAATGATGATCAAGGTCCGTGTGAGCAAATTAATGATGATCAAGGTCCTTATGAGCAAATTAATGATGATCAAGGTCCGTGTGAGCACATTAATGATGATCAAGGTTCGTGTGAGCACATTAATGATGATCAAGGTCCGTGTGAGCAAATTAATGATGATCAAGGTCCTTATGAGCAAATTAATGAAGATCAAGGTCCGTGTGAGCAAATTAATGATGATCAAGGTCCTTATGAGCAAATTAATGATGATCAAGGTCCGTATGAGCAAATTAATGATGGCATTGCATTTTTTTTAGATTATACCAATCAAACCAAAATGAAACGACAAGTGGTTTGGCGAACGTCCTCACACAAACATACTCAAAAACGGAAACTCAAATGTATACACACACACACACACCCATTGACGCAAAGGACCTCTGTTAAATTTCGTTAGTTGTCTGTATCTTGAGCTTTTAAATTAATTCGTCTCTACTTATCATCTCTTACTTCACGGTTCATTGTCCGGTAGGCCTGGGTCTTCCAACTCTTTTAGTGCCTTGTGGAGCACAGTTAAACATTTGATGAACTAATCTCTCTTGGGGAGTGCAAAGATCATGCCCAAACCATCTCCATCTACCCAACCTCATGTGATATTTCATGCATTCTGATAAGTAAGCTTTGCAAGTCCTGTGGTGTTCTGCTAATAAGAGCAGTATCATCAGCATACTCTAAGTCAGCTAATTTCCTGTTACCAATCCAGTCTAATCCTCCTCTACCATCCCCAACTTTTCTATGTAATACAAAATCCATGAGTAGGATAAACAACATAGATAACAACACATTCCCTTGGAGTACTCTACTGTTCACTGGAAATTAATTTAATAGGACTCCACTAACATTAACTTGAAAGCGATTGTTTTAGTGGCGTCAACGTATTTCCTATAGGAATTTTCAGTTTCTTCAGATTCTTTGGCATAAGCCTTTGGTTAAATTCAGTTATTCTTTTTCATTTATTACTATCACCACAGCACTGTTTTTACAACAATTTCTTTATCAAACGGAATAATAAGCATCTGTGTTGTAGAGAAATACTGTCGTACCATATTAGTTTTGTTAGGTAATTATATCATGTCTCATAAACTATAATTTCAAAATAAATAATCGCAATTCTAGCTAAAATCTCATATAAAAAGGGAATGATAAAACTTTTGTCAGTCAGTAATCACTTGATACAGACAAAGTATTGTGAAAATTGAATTAGTGATCGGAATAATGAAAAAGAAAAAGATTAATAGTATCTTTAACCAAAGGTTTACGAGGAGAATCTGAAGAAACACTGAGCATGCGAAGATTCCTGTAGGAAACATGTTAACCCAACTAAGGCAGTCGAATGATGAAAATTACAGCAGAGAGAAGCAGTGTCCTAAAAGCATATACAGTAGTAAAAAAAAAAAAAAAAAAAAAAAAAAAACTAGGCATATAATGAGGTTTGAGAACTACGTTTATATGTTCGGTAAAAATTAGAAACAGGATATTCTATACTCAACGCAGTGAGAAATGACCGTTAGGAGAGGTCACCTGGTTTTAAAACGGATTCTCCCAATAATGCCATGTCTCCTTAGATCATCGGCTCTCTCTCCAACTACTTCCCTTTGTCTCTCTCTCTCTCTCTCTCTCTCTCTCTCTCTCTCTTCCTGTTCACGCTGTAGATAGGTGCCTTAGCTTGGCTATGAAAGTGGCCATATGACGAGCTTGAAGCAGGGAAACGGTCCATTGCGAGTGTGTGTTCATTTCACAGTGTGTTTAGCAGCAACGTCTGGCATATGAGCATGGGGGGGCCCCCCCGCTCTTATGGCACATATAGGATTGGGGAAACTCTTTATTTAGACAACACAATTTGAATTTTACCACAGTGGTTGGTGTGGAACAAAGTATAGAATAATTTAAATAATATCGGATAGAATTTTGGAAATACAACAATTTATATATATATATATATATGTGTGTGTATATATATATATATATATATACTGTATATGTATATATATATATGTATGTAAAGTATTTATATTTATATGTATATATATATATATATGTATATGTATAAATAATTAATAATATATATATATTATATATATATAAGAGAGAGAGAGAGAGAGAGAGAGAGAGAGAGAGATAGAGAGAGAGAGAGGGTTGGAGAAAGAAGGCAAGGTGGGTGATCTGTGGAGATATTGCTTAAGTGGGGGAATCCGTTTGAAACCAGGTGTCCTCCCCTGGTGACCGTTTCTTGCAGCCTGAGGTATAGTTGAAAAAAAAAATGGGAATACATCACGTGACTTCTAATTGTAAATAGAAAATAAACACTTGAAAAGTGCAGAAACGTTCCCGGGTTCCTTGCATATTTATTGTTGAATATTCTCTCTCTCTCTCTCTCTCTCTCTCTCTCTCTCTCTCTCTCTCTAGTAACATGCTTTGGCACAATTAACTAACCTTGAATAATAAGACCTCTCCTTTCAACGTAATGCTTGAAATCGCCGGCTTTCCTGTAACCGTTAAGCTTAATGATTTGACAAGGGAATCCAACCGCTCCTCCATAAACCAAAAGCTCTTACGTTGCACCGCTGTTTCATTAAAGCTCAGCCGGTTATATTTGAAGTTAAAATTCAGGACGCTAATACTGCCCGGAATCTTAACCCTAAAGAACATCCAATGGTTCAAATGATGTACAACGGACTATTATCTATTAAACCTTTTCGTATTAGCATTGGTTTTGAATACATTTAAAAGAAACTATATCAATAATTCTGGTGCTGTTGAATATATGCTTCTCAATTTTCATTAGAAAAAAAATACGGTTCCTGTCATGTTTTTAAACATCGCCTTACGTTTTATACTTCATCATTTCTGAACCGCAGCTACAGGATACCTTGCGGCTGCTATAGTTTAGCCGGACCAACCTCCCTCACCCAGCTCCTCATTCTCCTCATCCTTTGCTGTTTTGGGAAGTTGAGCATA
This sequence comes from Palaemon carinicauda, assembly GCF_036898095.1. Lineage (NCBI taxonomy): Eukaryota > Metazoa > Arthropoda > Malacostraca > Decapoda > Palaemonidae > Palaemon > Palaemon carinicauda. The sequence continues at coordinate 42,142,098 of NC_090762.1, read as the reverse complement.
TTGGATAAAAACCCAATAAGGTACCATCGCCACACAAAGGCAAATAGGCGCAAAAGACTGGCAAAAAAAAAAAAGAAGAAAAAAAAAGCTTAAAGTTCAGGCGATCGGGGACGTGTGTGTGTGTGTGTGTGTGTGTGCGTAGGCGTTTCGGAGGAAAGCGAGAAGAAAATCTCTGAAACACAAATACAAGGGAATCTTCGTTCTTGTGCGTCCCCATTTCACTCAAATCTTGCTTTGAAATACGCGTCGTTACATGATTCCATCCGTCCCTGCCGGTTCCTTCCTTACGGCTGAACGAAATTCACGTTAGACCGAGAGAGCTCTGCTGGAGTGATTTGAAGAAAGATTAGCCGCGTATGAGACGGTATGAGGCGCACGTTATTACATTCTCCCCCGAACCCTCTCCTCCTCCTCTCCAGAAATTTCTCCTCACCCTTTCAAGATGGCGTGTTTATCGTCTCTTCCATCATACCCTCTGTAGCTCAGAAATATTCTTCAAGGTTGTGTGATAAAAGGGGCGTGCTACTTGTATTATTACATTTCCTTGCGATGAATCGTCAGATGATGGTTGAAAGCTACGTGGAAACTAAAAAAAAAAAAAAAAAATTAATTGGTCTGGTTATTTCTGATGTTGATTATTGCTTATTCTTTTCTTAGTTCATTAAATTTTATTCTAAATATTGTTGTGACGATAATAATTGATTTTACTTGTCATTATATCGTATCTGGTTTGATTATACTTTTCTACAGCACGAAATGCTAATGTTTACGTTTGCATTATTATTATTATTATTATTGTTGTTGTTGTTGTTGTTGTTTAAAGGCTGCTCATGAATGGCAGAGGCAAGGACATTGACATTGCCTTATCAAGCAGGACAATGCGCTACAGACTGATCATATATACATATGATCAGCTCTCAAGTCCACTCTCCACACAAGCTAGGACCAAGAAGGGCCAGGCAATGGCTGCTAATGCCTCAGCAGATAGACCAATAGGTTCCCCGAAACCTTCCATCCTTAGTTCACAAGGATGGTGAGGTTGCAGCGACCAAAGGAACTAACGAGTTTGAGCACAACTCTAACCTCAGGACGTTGTTGTTATTTACATGAAATTTTATGAAATTAGTCTGAAAATTAGTTCTAGTATGAATACAAGTTACGTTATTATCTTTTATAGCTTCGCTCTTTAATTAAAGGCAAATGTATATTCATGAATATATATATATATATGAATATTATTATTATTATTATTATTATTATTATTATTATTATTATTATTATTATTATTATTATTATTATTATTATTACTTGTATATGCATCAATTCTCATGAAGGATAAAAGCGAATAACACAGAGTTTCTCAGGGTTCGAGGGGAGGCCAACGTACTAATCTTGGTCTTTTGCTTACACATATGAAACAGTCTTGTCTGTGAATTTTATTCCACATGAATTTCATGGCAGATTCAGCAATAAAAAGGCCATTGTCCTACTTGATAGTGCAATGTCACTATCCTTTCCTCTGCCATTCATGAGTAGCCTTTAAACCTTAAACAACTACAACAACAACAATAATGATAATAAGAATAAAAATATTGATAATATATATATATATATATATATATATATTTATATGTATGTATGTATGAATATGTATATACAGTATATATGTATTATATATATATATATATATATATATTATATATATATATCTATATATACAGTATATGTTATATATGCATGTATTATACATATATACAATATATATATATATATATATAATATATATATATGTGTATATATATATATATACAGTGTATATATGTATATATATATAAATATATATGAATATATGTGTATATCTGTATGTATGTATATATACAGGTATATATATGTATATATATATATATATATATATATAAATAAATATAAATATAACTCCTCTCGTTCCTTACCTAGAAATTGAATTTTTTATCGTTCCTTTATTGTTTGTTTAACACCGTTTGAAACCTATTGCATCGGTGTATCCTTTATTGATTATATTTTGGATAAATTTCAGAAAATTCTATTTAAGTGATTCGTACTCTGTCACACGTATTTGTTGCTCCTCTTTTTGGTCTGATCAGGAAATCAATAAAAGTAATCATTTGATACAACAAGAAAACTTTCCGCATCTTTTGCAGTTTATCTCCACTGACGCCAGGTAGCAAATTTGCATGCACTAGTCAGAACAAAAATCGACCTGGGAACAGATTCCTATCTCGTCTGTTCTTGACTTTATAATGATTATCGTTAATAATTGGAAGGCTTATCATGGTATTGGACTTAACTCTGTACTCTAAACATGATTAGAGAGAGAGAGAGAGAGAGAGAGAGAGAGAGAGAGAGATAGAGAGATATACTTGTTTGCAGGACATATGCGTACCTTAGCCTTATGTTTTCCGTGTCTTATTTGAAAGAGAGAGAGAGAGAGAGAGAGAGAGAGAGAGAGAGAGTGATATTCTTGTTTGCAGGACATATGCGTACCTTAGCCTTATGTTTTCCATGTCTTATTTGCGAGAGAGAGAGAGAGAGAGAGAGAGAGATATTCTTGTTTGCAGGATATATCTGTACCTTAGCCTTATGTTTTCCGTGTCTTATTTGAGAGAGAGAGAGAGAGAGAGAGAGGGAGAGAGAGAGAGAGAGAGAGAGAGAGAGAGAGAGATATTCTTGTTTGCAGGATATATCTGTACCTTAGCCTTATGTTTTCCGTGTCTTATTTGAGAGAGAGAGAGAGAGAGAGAGAGAGAGATTCTTGTTTGCAGGACATATCCGTATCTTAACCTTATGTTTTCCATGTCTTATTTCAGAGAGAGAGAGAGAGAGAGAGTGATATTCTTGTTTGCAGGACATATGCATACCTTAGCCTTATGTTTTCCATGTCTTGTTTGAGAGAGAGAGAGAGAGAGAGAGAGAGAGAGAGTTTATTTGCTGGACACAATCCTCCATATGTCTACTATTGCATTTTGGTTAGTATTATGGAGAGCAGGAGTCTGGGCTGAGTAATTATGGTCAAGGGGCAGTTATTTTGAAAGCAATTATTTTCTATTCATAAAATCCCGCATTGCATATTTGCAGTTTTATGTTTCTATGTTGATGCCTCTGATGATTGAATTTAGAGGAGGCAAGTTTTTTTCCATTGGATAAACATATTTTAATGAGACTTAGGGAATAAATTCATCAGTTGATTATCCCCACTTAATGAACTTTTGGTTGATAACAATATGTTGCCACTGAGACCAGTAGGCGTTTTACTTTTTAGCTAATGTTTTTTCCTTTGTTTTTAAAGTATCGATTCAATTCGGGAAAAAAATCTCCAGAAGGGTTGATGGAAAAAGCATGTTGCTTTAGGTTAGAAAATCGTTTTCAAATTTACGGTTGGATTTTAAATATCTTTTTGACTAATTTGATTAGATGTATTATCAAAGGGTCGGATTGCTGAAGGATTTCATAGTCTGGGAGCTAATTCATAAGGATTTACATAGAATTAATCTCTTCATTGAAACCTAAGAGACATACAAAGGATGTAGCATAGCTAGGCTGGGGTATACTCCACTGAGAACTAATTTTTCTAATTTTTGTTTCTATTTCAATCTCTCAGCTGGTTTTACATGTGTGCATTCTGATCTATTGAAGCTAATAAGTTAATAAGGATACAAGCAATATGCTAATTATAATATTAAATGCTTTCGTCTAACAACAATCTCTGATTCACTTTTCGAGTCAACTGTCAAAGAAATATGTTTATTTATCTGTGGATGGATAGATAGATAGATATCTAGATATCTATACAAACCGATAGATTGGTAGCAGTCTTACTAAAAGTAATTTTATCTCTCTCTCTCTCTCTCTCTCTCTCTCTCTCCGAAATAAGACATGGAAAACATAAGGCTAAGGTACGGATATATCCTGCAAACAAAAATATCTCTCTCTCTCTCTCTCTCTCTCTCTCTCTCTCTCTCAAATGAGACATGGAAGACATAAGGCTAAGGTATGGATATATCCTGCAAACAAAAATATTACTCTCTCTCTCTCTCTCTCTCTCTCTCTCTCTCTCAAATGAGACATGGAAGACATAAGGCTAAGGTATGGATATATCCTGCAAACAAGAATATCACTCTCTCTCTCTCTCTCTCTCTCTCTCTCTCTGAAATAAGACATGGAAAACATAAGGCTAAGGTACGGATATATCCTGCCAACAAGAATATCACTCTCTCTCTCTCTCTCTCTCTCTCTCTCTTACATAAGACATGGAAAACATAAGACTAAGATACGGATATATGGTGCAAACAAGAATCTCTCTCTCTCTCTCTCTCTCTCTCTCTCTCTCTCTCTTTCCAATTTCGTTATGCCTTGCTGAGCGGATAAGATGAATTCACTCCTGGATTGTTACATGCAAAATAAAAAAACATAGCTTATAGTATGGCTTGTAATTCAGCTATCTACCTCTGAAGCATATGAGAATACTGTCAGTAATAAAACCTATAAGCTGAACGGAAACTGTAATTTCGATTTTCTTATACTTCATCATATTATCCGGGATGATCTTAATGCTATAATCTAGTATAATATGCTGGCTTCTTCAAGGTTAACGAACTTCTTTTTTGTTTTTGTTTTTTATGAGGATGGAATTAAGATGGGGTTTACTTGTTTTAATTACTTTCTTATAATCTAACTAAGCTATGTAGGTCAAACAATTCTCCCAATTTCTGTCTTTCCTTTAACACTCCTATATATAAAGTGTTTATTTATTAACAATATACAGTAGATATCTATCCAGACACTTCTCAAATCTAGAAATACTTTTAGTTTCATAACGTTAACGACAGTATTCAACAATAACACCTTTAAAGCATGTTTTTTTCTGTACCCAGAGCCTTAAAATTTAAAAGGTACCTGAGACTCAGCTTAAGATTCTCTCTCTCTCTCTCTCTCTCTCTCTCTCTCTCTCTCTCTCTACTTTCCTCTTGGTGTCTATGTAAACATGAGGCTAACAAAATACGACGACCAGACTCCAAATGCTGGCAGTACGGTTCTCTTCTCGCCCATCGATAATGTAAACAATGTTGTACATGCGTGGGGTGGTTACCATAGCAACAGGACGCTTTGCACACAACTGCCGTCTCTCCCTTATTCGACTCCAATAACTACTCCATGGACATATTTTTTTTTTCTCAGAAGGGGATTTGCGTGGTTTGGCATAATTGCGTCGGAGGTCATGAAAATGATTAGATAATTACGATGTATTTACTTTCAAAACTACAGAATGAAAACTTTGTATCATTGTATACTTTGCTGTGCAGTCTGCGATCAAATGATATTTGTGCTTGCATATGGGTAATTTTATGTTATACAGATAAAAACAAATAAAAAGCTTTGATGAAAGAGAAACGAGCCCTTTCTTTGGGTATTTTTTTTTTATTTGATTAGTATAGCCATAGTTGCTTTATTTTAAAGTGTACTTTACTATATGTAAACAATTTAAAATGGACCTCATCCAAAGCTTACAAGTTGTGACAGCAATGTTAAGTAAATCAACAGAAAAAATTAACTTTCACGAAGAGAGTTCTTGCCAACCAACTCGTCTCTGAAAAAAAGTCTAAAATCTAACTGACATTCATAAAAAAATAAGTGAAGTATGTCAGAAGATTTTTCCTCGTAAGTGGCGATAAAACCACGTTCTAAACTTCTTGATTATGACTTTGGGTACACACGAGGCAAAGAATCCAAAAGTTTAGAAGTCAAGGGTTGTCATAACTCTCCAAGTTTGGGGTTCACCGTTATTTATATTTCATTTTGAAGAAACCCCGGCCAGATATGGGGATGATTTCTCAGTTTTAGATCCGTTTGCTTAACGGGAAGACCTGAATCTCGGTGGGTTTTGGAAGTTGTGAATATCCCGAGAGAAGATGGAAGTTGCAGTTGAGGTTCTTTAAAGGTTTAATGGTTTTAAAGGTCGATCATGAATGGCCTAGGCAAGGGGCAGAGATATTGTCCTATCTAGCAGGATAATGCCCCAGAGACAGACCATACATCATATGATCAGCGCCCAAGCCCGCCTCCATCAAAGCTTGGACTAAGGAGGGTCAGGCAATGGCTGCTGATGACTCAGCAGATAGACCTATAGGCTCCCCCAAACCCACCATCCTTAGCTCACAAGGATGATGAGGTTGCAGCGACCAAAGAAACTAACGGGTTTAAGTGGGACTCGTAACCCAGTCTGGCGTTCACATGTCAGGGACGTTATCACATTGGCCACCACAACCCTATGTGATGTATGAGGAAATATTAGTAAAATTGAATGTTAAAGTTCAGGGAATCTTATAAAAAAAAGGGAGGTGAAAGACTTGAATTATTAACATAATAAGAAAGAGGAAAGATAATGAAGTTAAGTACGATATTTATACGGATATTTGTGGAATTTTGGTCTCGAGGAATATAGTGTAAACTCAAAGAATCTCGGTATGAAATAATTTGTAAAACAGAAGGAATATTTAACAGATTACGAATATGTAAACAAGACGCAGGAATCTACAGGACTAGAACACGTTGCTCCTCTATTTAGTTATTGACCACTGTGAGGCTGTTTTTTTTTTTTATTTTATTTTTTTTTTATTTTATCCTAACCCTTTCTAGACCAGAGGTAAATTTGATCTTTGCATGTGCAAAAACTCTGCATGTAAAGGGATAACTATTCATAATATATCTCAAATCGTACACATAAGAGTTCGAATGGAAGAAAAAAAATAGAAATGATATTTAAAGACTAGCAATTGGAAATGTTTTTGATCGTTTGAAGCAGTACCGCAAGTACTAGAAGTGTAAGTGTGCATGTATGTTATTTCTTTACTCTTTGGGATGACTAAAATTGTACATAGTCAGATGATATACTGAAGGTGTCTTGAGGAGGTTTATAAAGATTCAAGAACTTGAGAGAGAGAGAGAGAGAGAGAGAGAGAGAGAGAGAGAATGGTTATGAAAAGTATTTAGAAGAATATGAAGATTTTAACTTTGAAAAATAAGGTGATTTATGGAAATATATATATATATATATATATATATATTGTATATATATGTATATATATGTATGTATGTATATATATAGATATATATATGTATATATATAGATATATATATATGTATATATAGATATATATATATATATATATGCGGGTAGTTGAAAAGCGAAATTATTTTAGAGCACATAGGTTTTGAACGACTTAATTATACATCTAGAATTTGAAGGAGTCGATAATTTGATAGAATAAATTACGTTTAAAGAATTAGTGGCCAAAAATTTTATAAATTGGGAATAAGTATTAAAATGATGCAGAAAACCTCAGAAAGTTAAGGAAATGGAGAAAATCTAAATAATATTAAACACTCAAAGGAAAAATTAAGGGTTGTTGTGGCCTGATTGGTAACGTCTCTGCCTGGTGTCCCGCTCAGTCTCGATATTGCCATTAGTGTCTGTAACCTTACCACCCTTGTGAACTAAGGCTGGGGGGTTAGGGGGAGACTCTAGGTCTATTTGCTGAGTCATCAGCAGCCATTGCCTGGCCCTCCCTGGTCCTAGCTTTGATGGAGAGGGGTGTTTGGCGCTGATCATATATATATATATATACATATATATATATATATTTATATGTATATATATATGTTTATATATATATTTATATATATGTATATATATATATATACATATATATATATATATATATATATATGGTCAGTGTTTAGGACATTGTCCTGCTCGATAGGGCAATGTCACTGTCCCTTGACTCTGCCATTCATGAGCGGCATTTATAGCCTTTATAGTAGTGATATCATCCACAGGTAATTAAAATTTAATGAGAAATTAATAAAAAGCTTACAGTCAGTTTTATTACATTAATTCCGATTATAGAAAACATGCCCGTGGTGACATTGTCGGTAACAGGTAGAATGTGTAAAGGGCCTATGACAGAATTAATAAAAGTAGAAGGGTTTCCTCCCTTTAATTCTCGACCCTCGTTGTTGACAATATCCTATTAGTTATTTGATGTTGTTGACAGGGAAAACTTTTTTTTTAGGGTAATGGTGTTGGGGGGGGGGGAGAGTGGAGATGCTGGCTTCCAAAAAGCTTACTCGTATAGTCTACCTATTATATGTCTTACCACTCATACACAAACATCATCAACATCATCATCATCATCGTCATCTCCTCCCACGCCTAGTGACGCAAAGAGTCTCGGTTAGATATCGCCATTCGTCTCTATCTTGTGCTTTTAAATCATTATTTCTCCACTCATCATCTACTTCACGCTTCACACTCCTGAGCCATGTAGGCCTGGGTCCTCCAACTCTTCTAGTGCCTTGTGGAGTCCAGTTGAAACTTTGGTGAACTATTCTCTCTTGGGGAGTGCGAGGAGCATGCCCAAACCATCTCCATACACTGGTATATATATATATATATGTGTGTGTGTTTATATATATATATATATATATATTATATGTGTGTTTATATATATATGTGTTATATATATATATATATATATATATATACAATATTCACTATTCCAAAATTAAGGTATTTTACATAAATGAGCACTTATACAGTATATATTGCATGCAAGAGTATTAGCACATAATTTTTAAACATTAATTTTGAAATTTTCTAATTAATATGCGTAACGAGCAAGGCTACCACTCACATCAGGTAAAAAAAAGGGTATTTTATCAAAATTATTAACTTAAAATCTTGCAATCTGACAAGGGTCTTTATCGCTGGTATTCTTCTCACTGCCATCCTCCATAAAAGTCTAGTTACTTTGATGGTTTCTCTAATGCAATAAAGGAAATTACAAGTATAATGCTCTGTAATTGCTAAATACTTCAGCGGATTCGCTGAAAGAAGAAACGCCTCCGTTTTCTGTCCCGAATATTACTCTCTCTCTCTCTCTCTCTCTCTCTCTCTCTCTCTCTAGGTGCTTCTGTTACCTTGACCGTCTTCCAGCTTCGGGCATTTCACACGTTTTCTATGTTCGAAGATACCCCAGAAATTCCAGTATTATAAAAATGTTAGGTCTTCATAGGAGGTTATGATTTATTACATTCTCTCTCTCTCTCTCTCTCTCTCTCTCTCTCTCTCTCTCTGAGTGCTTCTGTTACCTTGACTGTCTTCCAGCTTAGGGGCATTTCACACGTTTACTATGTTCGAAGATACATACCCCAGAAATTCCAGTAGTATAAAAATGTTAGGTCTTCATAGGAGGCTATGATTTATTACTCTCTCTCTCTCTCTCTCTCTCTCTCTCTCTCTCTCTAGGTACTTCTGTTACCTTGACCGTCTTCCAGCTTCGGGGCATTTCACACGTTTTCTATGTTCGAAGATACATACCCCAGAAATTCCAGTATTATAAAAATGTTAGGTTTTCATAGGAGGTTATGATTTATTACATTCTCTCTCTCTCTCTCTCTCTCTCTCTCTCTCTCTCTCTCTCTCTACTTGCAGAGCTTTAAAAAGTTCAGAGAGAGAGAGAGAGAGAGAGAGAGAGAGAGAGATTTTAAACCAGCATAAAGCATGGTATTTACGATAGTTCTTTGCAGCATCCGGTTCTTGTTTACTTAAAAGCAGTCTTCAGATAAATTCCCTAAATCTACTATAATTTGTAGGAATTGGATTAGCTTCGGATCATAGATTCCCACTGAGCGCTAAGACGGCACATCCATTGATCTAGATTTCTACTGAATCTTATGACAGAGGCTCGGTGTGCCTTTGGCTGTTGAGAATTCAAGAGATAATGGTTACTTGTTTATTCTAGATCTGGCCTTGCTGCTGCTAGATCCGCTTGGGAGTTACCAGTGTTGAGTCATCAGCAGCCAGATCAGAAATACGTTTGGTGCTTTAAGTTGGGTGGTGATTATTATTATTATTATTATTATTATTATTATTATTATTATTATTATTATTATTATTATTATTATTATTATTATTATTATTATTATTGTGGGAGGTGACCCTCTTTTAGGCAGGTTGAGTTAAAAATAATGGCTGCATCGGCAGAGTTTATTTTCTTATCCAATTTTTCTATTTTCCGGATAATTCTCTTCTCTAGAGCGCTGCAATCAGCCAGCAGACTTGAAAAATTCATCAGGCAGGTGAATGACAAAATCGGGAAGACTTTTCAAGTATATTCTCACAAAATACAAGTTTTTACTATTTTGTACCAAAAGTTTTACTTGTATTTTGTGAGAATATACTTGAAAAGTCTTCCCGATTTTGTCATTCACCTGACTGATGAATTTTTCAAGTCTGCTGGCTGATTGCAGCGCTCTAGAGAAGAGAATTATCCGGAAAATAGAAAAATTGGATAAGAAAATAAACTCTGCCGATGCAGCCATTACTTTTAACTCAACCTATTATTATTATTATTATTATTATTATTATTATTATTATTATTATTATTATTATTATTATTACTTGCTAAGCTCCAAGTGAGGAGAGGAAACAAGGAAAAAAATAGTTTAGGAACAATAACAATATTAAAATAAATAATTCCTATATAAACTATAAAAACTTTAACAAAACAAGAGGAAGAGAAATTAGATAGAGTAGTGTGCCCGAGTGTATCCTCAAGCAAAAGAACTGTAACTCAAGACAGTGGAAGACCATGGTGAAGAGGCTATAGCACTATCCAAGACTAGAGAACATTGGTTTAATTTTTGAGTGTCCTTTTCTTAGAAGAGCAGCTTACCATATCTAAAGAGTGCCTTCTACCATTACCAAGAGGAAAGTGGCCACTGATTAATTACAGTGCAGTAGTTAACCTCTTTGGCGAAGAAGAATTGTTTGTTAATTTCAGTGTTGACAGGTGTATGAGGACAGAAGAGAACATGTAAAGAAGAGAACATGTAAAGAGTAGGCCTGACTATTCGGTGTATGTGTAGGTGATGGGAAAGTGCACCGTAACCAGAAAGAAGGATCCAATGAAGTACTGTCTGGCCAGTCCAAGTACCCATAACTCTCTAGCTGTAGTATCCCAACGGGTGGCTGGTGCCCTGGCCAACCTACTAGCAGCATTCAGCCAATAGTGAATTTTTTTTTCATTCCTGTCCAACAATACAATGAAAACCAAAAGTTAAGTGAGTACACTTCAAATCATCACAATCTCATTAAAATACTTGTTCCCTCTGTAACTTTGACTAATTGCTCAGAAATTGTTCATACTCTGTTGTAATACTTTCTAAGAAGCAGCAGGAAGAACATTCTTTCCGTGTTTAAAAAATGTTAAAGTACACATTTTCTAGGAAAGAGAAATAAAAGATGTTTTTATTCGAAGCATGGTGGCATTGAATAGACATATAATTGGCCAAGTGGGGAATTTGCTCTGAGAAAAATGCATTGGCTTCAAAGTTAAAGAAAAACTTTCTATTTTTGCAGAACGAATAGTATTAACTCTCTCTCTCTCTCTCTCTCTCTCTCTCTCTCTCTCTCTCTCTCCCTGCACGTTAGTATTCGTTGTGTAACTTTTATTGGTTCGTTGGAAGGGGACATTGTCACTGTATAGAATGCTATAGGAATACCTTTCAACGACGAAGGGAAAGGAGCAGAGTGGGAGAGTCCACACATATCTAGGTCTTTCTACAAAAAAAAAAAAAAAAAAAAAAATATTACTTTTATTATTATCTTTTCATGCCCTTTGCGGTCATGACATTTTCTTTGTCTTATATACCGCTCGCTCTTCAGACCATGAGATGATCGGGTTGCATTGCATAATCCAAATCTAAAGAAACTTCTCTTGCAATGTTGCATGTTGAATCCTCACCTACGTCCCCCCCCCCCCTTCCCCAAATAAAATTCTAAGCGTTCAACTTTTTTCCCCCCCGCTCCCTATTTTGCAATCCACACAATTTCGAAATTCCGGTGTTCAGAATATTACATCCAAAAGTCGTGTAGCCTGCTTTATGATGCATTAATTTACATTCAAATTTGGCAGTGTGGTAAGCGGTATTTTGCAGTGTGCGCAATTTCCATGTTGCCTGATTTAGATATAATCAATGGGCCAGGAGAGAGAGAGAGGGATGCCTGCCCCATCTCCTCCAATACAACCGCCCCCTCCCCCATCTCCACCGATACACCTACCCCCTAGCCCCACTACATCCATTCCCCTTCCCTTCCCCCATCTCACTAACACACGCTAATGAAGAGTTTGGCGAGAAGATTCCAATATGGTCATTTTTCATTATTTTTTTTTCAGCGTACACGCTCTCTCTCTCTCTCTCTCTCTCTCTCTCTCTCTCTCTCTCTCTCTTGTTTGATGAAAATATTTATGAAAATATAGGATGTACTCGCATACAAAGCGACCATTCTCAAAATCCAATTAATAGGAAACTCGCCGCTGTTCTTAATTTAGCAAAAATAAACACTGGAACTAATTTGAAACATTCCCTCCCAGAACTTGGAAATGAAACAGCGAGGGTTTTTTTTTTTTTTTTATTTGACAAAAGTGGAGCAAATTGATTAATGGCGCTTATGTGTGGCTCTGGTTATAGAGTCTACGCTTTGTGCACGTTTTCTTCTCTCGTGGATAAACACAGAGTTACAGCAACTATTATAGGCTTACTTTCCAATTGGGTCTTAATGGAAACTGTGGTATCTACCGTTTCTTTTTCTGTTTTTTATCACATGATAATAATAATAATAATAATATTATTATCATTATGCCATCATCATCGTCATCATCTTTAAGAGGAATTTCTTACCAGCTTTAATGCTGTCGCGCGCGCACACAAACACACACACACATCCACACAGAATCTTAGAGCCTTACTAAAGCATTAGAAGATAAGCTAATTATATATATATATATATATGTATATATATATGTATGTATATATATGTATATATATTCAAATAAGCCATATATTTTTGATATATTAATGTCTGGATTCTCTTAACGACCTCAGGATCAGAGCCCCAGGGGGAATCACACAAAGACAAGAGCTTATGACCGGCCGGGAGTCGAATCCTGGTCCGGCAAACTTGTATAGACAGTGACTATCACTTGGCCACGAAGAAAGATAAAAGTCGATGACAATTCTTCTGTATTTATACCTGTCGAATTCAGGTATTTTGTACTTAGAAGTGAAATCAACCCATCTTCACCATCGTAGTTAATTGGTAGTTTGTTACTTGGCATTCTATTAATGATAAATTTTGCACATTTAGACGTGTTTTTCATATTCAAATAAGCCATATATTTTTATACATTAATATTTGGATTTTCTTAACAACCTCGGGATCAGAGTACTGATAATGATCAGTACCCAAGCCCCATCTCCACCCAATCTAGGAATAAGGAGGGCCATTCCAAGATCGAGAGAATACAAGGTCTACTCAACAGCTAACCAGTAATGAGGTCTTTAGCGCAGTGACGTTACTAGAAGTACCTGGCCGAGGATCCGTTGAAATTCAGGCCTCAGTCCAGGTGTGCCTGGAGTCGGGAACGTGTCTGTTTTTTTTTTAAATATTTATGTGTAATTATGATAATTATGCCGTCCCATTGTGCAGTATTCGGGTGCAGAAAAACACATGTGAAAGGGTCTGAAATATATATTATTATGATTATTATTATTATTATTATTATTATTATTATTATTATTATTATTATTATTATTATTATTATTATTATTATTATTTCTTAAGTTAACACCGTCTTCCGTCTGGAGAGGAGGGAAAAATTTCCCGGAGACTTGATGGAGTCGGTGACTCCAAAAATGTCTCCAGGAGACTGAAAAGTCTTCAGAATCCTTTTAAGACACTCTTTCATTTTTTCAAACCAATGCTGATACGAACATAGGGATAGGTATGTATAGTTATGGCTACTATTTTTAAACAAGTATTCGGTGTGTGTGTGTGTGTGTGAATATTATCGGACAATTTGTTAGAGGAAAATACAACTTGCCTCAAGATGCAGCCTTAGTTATTAAAGAACGGAACGCTGCATGCAAGGATATGACGTTAAATCTTCAGGGACAGCTGCGAACTCTCCAGGAGTCCTTGGTCTTCAGATGGTTTTCATGGCTTCTCCCAAAGGCACCGTGTTTTGGAGACCGTCGTGCAGTCGCCTCTTAGGATGGCTTCCTCGGTGGGTGGCTGCAGCACTGTCCTTGGATTTGGGCCTATTGGAAAGCCCGTGAGGAACTACGTGGGTGGAACTTGGATTGCGGCAAATGGAGGCAGAAGCTTTGAGATTCAACGACCAGTTGAAATCAAGATGGTTCGTTGGCAAACTTCTCCCCGAATTCGACATCCGAGCGAGGGAGGAAATCCTTTCTCATGGTAACAAGCCCATTTACATCTGTTTGGCTGCTGCTGGCGCTATATTCGGTGGAATAATATTTTCTATGAGAAGGAGGACTAACGAAGGACAACTAAATGAATTGAAAAGAGTCATAGAAGAAATGCGTACAGAGAAAGAGATCCAAGAAAAACTCAAAGCTCAGAAAGAGACTGAGTATCAAAAGCTGAAAATTGACTGCGCTGAGAAAGATCTTCAGATGAAGGAACAGGAGAAGAAACATGAAATTCTAAAAATGGAAATGGAAGAAATTAAGAAAATTCAGCATGAGAAAACAGAAAAATTGCAAAACGACTGCTTCCAAAAAGATCTTCAGATTAAGGAACAGGAGAAGAAACAGGAAATTCTTAAAATGGAAATGGAGGAAATGGAAAAATTTAAGAAAATCCTTAATGAAAAAATAGAAAAACTGGAAAAGGACTTCGCCAAAAAAGGCCTTCTGATGGAGCTGGAGAAGGAACAGGAAATTCTTGATACGAAAGTGAAAAAGCAAATAATCAAGGAAATCAAGAAAATCCATAATGAGAAAATAGAAAAACTGGAAAATGACTGCGTCCAAAAAGATCTTAAGATAAAGGAACAAGAAAATATACAGGATGTTCTAAAAACTGAAAATGCTCTTCTGCATCTCCTTCGAGCTGAAGCTAACGCATCCTCCAGAAACCCTCTTGACACGGATATCATATTGGACTGTTGCCAAGCCATTGTGAAAGGTCTTCAAGGATGCAGAGCCTACATGCTACGAGGGAAGCACCTTCTCAAACTTGGCCTTTTCGATGCTGCCATGAATGACTTCGAAGCAGCGAGAATGGCAAAGGAAGCTGAGGAATGTTTGAAATTCATAGAAGATGCTAAGGTGCTAAAGAAGAAATGGGAAAGCCAAAGCCTTTATGAGGTTTTGGGTGTGGGTCAGACGGCCGCGAGGGCAGAAATTTTAAAAGCCTTCAAAGGCTTGGCCATGAAGTTTCATCCGGACAGACATAGGGACAAACCCAAATTCATACAAGAGCCATTCGAGGAGAAGTTTAAAGAAATGGTTGATGCTAAAACTGTTCTGACGGATGAACAAATCAGAAAGAAATACGATGCAGAGCTTCAACCACCACGCTCAAGGCAACAGCCAGGACAGAGGGACCAACGTCCTCGAAGGCAAAAGGGAACTGTTTGACGATATGTTCGACGGGTTGGACAAATTTTTCGCATGTAAATAAAAAATCTTTCCTGAATTAAAAACCGAAAATCTCAAAAAAAATGTAGAAAACAAAAAAATCCCCCCCCCCAAATTTTTTTTTTAAAAACATGAAAGCCCCAAAAAATTATAAAATCATTAAAAATACAAAAAAAAAGTGAAAAATTATAAAAATGCATGTGGAAAATATTCGTAGAATAAGTTTCAGTAGAGTTTTGAGGAGAGTATTAGTTTAAGTTTACATTTGTAAGTAAACAAGTTTTTATGTAAGAGCCATTAGAAGGATCAAGTAGACAGAATATGAAGAAGCTGAATCCTTTGAGGAGAAGGAGGAGGAGAATCAACAGCAGAATAAAAGATAACACCCCCCCCCAATAAAAAAAAAAAAAAACAGAAGCAACAAGAGGAGGAGAAGCAGCAGCACCAAAACTATTGAAAAAAATCCAAATAAAAATAAATAAATAAAAAAAATCTGAAATCTAAATAAAAAAAAAAGAATTGAAATATACAAAATCCAACAAAAAAGAAAAAAAGGAAAAACTATAAAATCTACAAATAAAAATATAAAACCTATAAAATAAAAGAAATATAAAAACTACAAAATCCAAAAAAAAAAAGAAGCAGCACCAACAAAATGAGGAGGAGAAGCCGCAGCACCAACAAAATGAGGAGGAGAAGCCGCAGCACCAACAAAATGAGGAGGAGAAGCCGCAGCACCAACAAAATGAGGAGGAGAAGCCGCAGCACCAACAAAATGAGGAGGAGAAGCCGCAGCACCAACAAAATGAGGAGGAGAAGCCGCAGCACCAACAAAATGAGGAGGAGAAGCCGCAGCACCAACAAAATGAGGAGGAGAAGCCGCAGCACCAACAAAATGAGGAGGAGAAGCCGCAGCACCAACAAAATGAGGAGGAGAAGCCGCAGCACCAACAAAATGAGGAGGAGAAGCCGCAGCACCAACAAAATGAGGAGGAGAAGCCGCAGCACCAACAAAATGAGGAGGAGAAGCCGCAGCACCAACAAAATGAGGTGGAGAAGCAGCAGCACCAAAACTATTGAAAAAAAAACAAATAATAAGAGATAAATAAATAAAAAAACCTGAAATCCCCCCCCAAAAAAAAGAATTGAAATATACAAAATCCAAAAAAAGAAAAAAGAAAAACTATAAAATCTACAAATAAAAATATAAAACCTATAAAATAAAAAAAATATAAAAACTACAAAATCCAAAAAAAAAGAAGCAGCACCAAAAAAATGAGGAGGAGAAGCAGCAGCACCAAAACTATTGAAAAAAATCCAAATAAAAAGAAATAAATAAATAAAAAAAAAACCTGAAATCCAACAAAAAAAGAATTGAAATATACAAAATCCAAAAAAGGAAAAAAAAGGAAAAACTATAAAATCTACAAATAAAAATATAAAACCTATAAAATCAAAAAAATATAAAAACTACAAAATCCAAAAAACAGAAGCAGCACTATCAAAATGAGGAGGAGAAGCAGCAGCAGCAGCGAAAAATAATAATAATAAAGAAAAATAAGTAAATAAAAAACTAAAATAAAAAAAAATATAAAACCAATAAATCCCCCCAAAAATATAAAAACTACAAAATACAAAAAAAGAAAATAAGAAGCAGCAGCAGCAATAGGAGGAGGAGAAGCAGGATGTGAAGCAGCAACAACAAAATATTAAACTCCCATCCCCCCAATAAAAACAAAAGCTGCATAATCCAAAAAATATATAACCAATAAAATAAGAAAAAATAAAAACTACATGTTCCAAAGAAAAAACAAGAAGCAGCAGCACAAAAACTAGAGGAGAAGCAGCAGCAGCAAAAAAAAAAAAAAAAAAAAAAAAAAAAAAAATCTTCAAAAAACATAAACTTTTTACAGTCGAAAAAAAATATAAAAACTATTAAATCCAAAAAATGACGCAAGGGCAACAAGAAGAGGAGGAGAAGCAGCAGCAGAAAAAAAAAAAAATAAATACACGCATAAACAAATAAAAACTATAAAATCCAAAAAATAGAAAACCAATAGGAACCCGCCCCCCCCCCCCAAAAAAAAAAAAAAAAACTATCAAATCCAGAAGAAAAAAAAGAATCATCTGCAACAAGAGGATGAGGAGGAGAAGCAGAAGCAGCAAAAAATTAAAGAAATCCAGAATATAAAGAAAAACTATAGACTCCACATAAAATATAAAATCTTTAAAATATAAAATAAATATAAAATTCCACCAAAATATAAAAACTATAAAATCCAGAAGAAAGATAGAACGATCTGCAACAAGAAGAGGAGGAGAAACAGCAGCATTAAAAAATAAAGAGAAGAGGAGAAAAAGGATTTTTTTTTTTTTTTTTTTTTTTTGAGAAGGAAATATCCTTAGATGCAAAGTTATAAGCCTGGATCATTGGATAAAGGACGGTCTCAGTTGGGAGGACCGAGTGGTTGGACTAAGGGCGATGTAGAGAAAAAGGAACTTTTTTTGAGAAGGAAATATCGTTAGATGCAGGGGCATAAGCCTACATCATTGGATAAAGTACGGTCTCAGTTAGGAAGATCGAGTTGTAGGACTTAGGAAGGAGAGAAAACGGTGTTTTTTTTTTTTTTTTTTTTTTTTTTTTTTTTTTTTTTTTTTTTTTTTTTTTTTTTTAGAAGGAAATATCCTTAGATGCAGAGGTATATGCCTGCATCATCGGATAAAGTACGGTCTCAGTTGGGAAGATCGAGTTGTAGGACTTAGGAAGATGGAGAGAAAAAGGTTTTTTTTTTTTTTTTTTTTTTTTTTTTTTTTTTTTTTTAGATGGACATATCCTTAGATGCAGAGTTACAAGCCTGCATCATTGGGTAAAGGACGGTCTCAGTGGGGAATGATCGAGTGGTTGGGCTAAGGAAGATGTAGAGAAAAGGAACTTTTTTTTTTTTTTGAGAAGGAAATATCCTTAGATGCAGAGGTGCAAGCCTGCATCATTAGATAAAGTACGGTCTTAGTTGGGAAGATCGAGTTGTTGGACTAAGGAAGATGGAGAGAAGAAGGACCTTTTTTTTTTAGAAGGCAATATCCTAGGACGCAGAGGTACAAGCCTGCATCATTGGATAAAGGACGGTCTCAGTTGGGAGGATCGAGTGGTTGGACTAAGGAAGATGGAGAGAAAAAAAGGAACTTTTTTTTTTTTTTTGAGAAGGCAATATCCTAGGACGCAGAGGTACAAGCCTGCATCATTGGATAAAGGACGGTCTCAGTTGGGAAGATCGAGTGGTTGGACTAAGGAAGATTAAAACCTATAAGATTGAGGAAACTGCATTTCCTAGACAGAAAACCAATTAGTTTAGTAGTGAAAATGAATAATAGCTTCGATTTCATGATTCATCTGGCTTAATCATGCAAGCAATCAAGTAAATTCCCCTTGCTATTCAGAATACCTCACCACCCACCCCATGTAAACATACTAATTATACTTAAATGGTGTCAATTTTGCAATGTATAGGAGCAGAATCCCGTTTTTAATGTAATTATTCTTGCCAACACGGTTTAATTATACGTAAATATGTTATTATTATTATTATCATTACTTGCTAAGCTACAACACTAGTTGGAAAAGCAGGATTCTATAAACCCAGGGGCTCCAACAGGGAAAATAGCCCAATGAGGAAAGGAAACAAAGAAAAAACTAAAGGAGTAAACTAAAGAAAAGAGAGTTATTGAATTAGTGTTTCCACAGATGCACTGATAGAAATATATATTGTTGAGTGCGAATAAATATAGGTGGAGGAGTTCGATATGGCCTCCTTTTCTCTCTCTCTCTCTCTCTCTCTCTCTCTCTCTCTCTCTCTCTCTCTCTCTCTCGTCCTTCACAGCTTTAAGTTTTCATATTAACTTTAGATAGGCGAAAACGACAAATTCTTAATGGCAAAACACCTTAAATATAGTCTTAAGATGTCACTGAATTTTTCATGTTCAATTAATTATTCATTATTAATCATACTCCCATTATTATTATTATTATTATTATTATTATTATTATTATTATTATTATTATTATTATTTGCTAAGCTACAACCCTATGTCGAAAAGCACGATGCTATAAGCCCATTGGGTTCAACAGGGAAAATAGCCCAGTGAGGAAAGGAAATAAGAAAATATTATACAAGGAAAATAATTAATAAAATAGAATATTTTAACTGTAGCAACATTGAAATAAATCGTGCATACTTAAACTATAAAAACTTTAAACAATAGGAAGAGAAATAAGATAGAATAGTGTGCCCGAGTGTACCCTCAAGCAAGAGAGTGGAAGACCATGTACAGAGGCTTTGGCACTACCTAAGATTATTATTATTATTATTATTATTATTATTATTTTTATTATTATTATTATTATTATTATTATTATTATTATTATTATTATTATTATTATTATTATAAGCTAGGCTATAACCATAGTTGGAAAAGCAAGATGCTCTAAGCCCAAGGGCTCCAACAGGCAAAATTAGCCAAATAATCGACAAGTATTCATTCATTATATGAGAGTCTGTTGGATCATTATGAACTGCTTAAGGAAAAACTTAATGGCCCTCTTCATACCTCCTTACAGCAGGAATCTGCGTAAGCAGAACGACATAGGTAATGTTAGCTCCCATGCTTGCTTGTTTTATCAAGAATATGTTCTGGTTCCCTTGTTCTGTCCTGGTTATTGAGACAAGGCTCGCAGATGGGTGGACCAGACGAGGGATAACAAAACGATGGTTCATATTTTCCCCATTTAGGTCCCCTGTGCTTCTTGTGTCCTCTGTCGTAGCGCAAGAGAAACAAAGGGAAGAGTGATTTCAAATTGTAGCTGAATTCTCATTTGTGTCTGAACATCCGCAAAGTACTCTTTTATCTGTTGCAGCAGCAGATGTAGTAGAATAAGATGAATTTATGCCTACGTGAGCTTTGAAGGTTATGGACCACATACAATAATTGGAGAGTTTACTATATTTAATTTTCAAAGAGTCTTATGTAAATAATAATGTATGACATCCATGCTCAAGTAACCTTTGTCATCATTCAAAGTTTGTTCCTTTCCCAGTTCAAAAGAAACATACGTAAGGTATTGATTTATTACTGGCTTCACGACCGTTATTCTTAGATAAGTTACTATCTTCAAGAAGTTTAGTCTTTGTTTGGGGTCACCGTAACAGACGCTGGTCACCTTTCCTGGTTAGAAGACCCAGCTTCAGTCCTCAACAAACCCCACAGGCTGATCAAATTGAAGCAAAATTCCATCTATTGTGTATTGGAGGGTATGAAATTACCATTAAAGCATCACATGTAATTTAGATAAGGTATTCTAATAACCAATGCGACAGTGGAATAATAATAATTATTATTATTGTAATCTAAAACTTGATTTTTCTTATAATCTTTTAATGCAGCTTGATTGTGCAACAAAGATAGCCTGCATAAAACAATTACTCTCGGGCAGACAACCCTCCTCTAGCCCGTTGAGATACTACCGCTAGAGGGTTATGGGGTCATTTGGCTGGCCAGATCCATTGGCTCCATCTCTCTGGTTACCTTTCATTTTCCCTTTGCCTACATATACACCGAAACTTTGACCTAATCTTTACATTCTCCTCTGTCCTCATACACCTAACAACACTGAGATTACCAAACAATTCTTCACCGTAGGGGTTAACTATTGCTCTGTAATTTTTTGTGGCCACTTTCCCCTTGGTAAGGGTAGAAGAGACTCTTTAGCTATGGTAAGCAGGTCTTCTAGGTGAAGGAAACTCTAAAATCAAACCATTGTTCTCTAGTCTTGGGTAGTGCCATAGCCTCTTTACCATGGTCTTCCACTGTCTTGGGTTAGAATTATGTTGCTCGAGGGTACATTCGGGCACTATCTTATTTCTCCTCCTCTTGTTTTGTTAAAGTTTTCATAGTTTATATAGGAGATATTTACTCTAATGTTACTGTGCTTAAAATATTTTATTTTTCCTTGTTTCCTTTCCTCACTGGGCTATTTTCCCTGTTGGGGCACCTGGGCTTATGGCATTCTGCTTTTCCATCTAGGGTTGTAGCTTGATAATAATAATAATAATAATAATAATAATACTGAAATTTGTCACTTTGGTTCAACCTTGGTGACGGCATATAGCGCCCCTGCTGTTGTGAGTTGCTTTCTCGATCATCTCTTATATTACCATTTTTCCGGCAAGGATACTCTCCGTGTCTTATTAACGCGGTGAAAGGGTTTGTGTGTCACCATGATCAGTAAAGCTGTACTAGTCAGGACCACTCATACTAGGTTGGTTTGCTATGAGCGATCAGACAAAAATCTCCCACCATCGTCAATCCGCACTGGACACCGGCTAAACCCAAGGCATGAATTGACATGTCCGAGGCCTTTGCCCTGCAGTGGACTAGAAACGGCTGTTGTTGCATGTGACTATCATGACCACATAGGCCTATGCTTGTAACACCCTTGAAATTAAAGAATACATCGCATTTCACACGCGCCGATGAAGATCAGTTATTACACTCGAAATTCCAGATGATTCTGAATAATAAATCTGCTCCTTCCCTTCCTGTTGAAGAATTATGGCTGGAGGGGAACCGTATAATGTTTATTCATCATTCCCCAGTCGCAAGTATACGCTGATTTCTTCGCTTCATCGAAACGTCATTTTAAATGAGGTCGGGAAATCGGCCGAGAGGCTGTTCTGGTGATTGCTGAATGAAATGACAAATGGAACACAATAAAAAAAAATGTCTGGTTTTCATTAATTTTGTTTAATTGCTGAATGTCTTCATCTGACTCAAAGATCCCACGTACTTCCTAACACTTACGACTTAACCTGCTATCTGGTCCTAAAATCTGACTTTGAATTTAGTTTTGGTAGGCCTGGTAGATTTTTCAGAAATTATTCTATTACCCGAGAATCCCATGGTAGTTTTTTATGTTTAGAGGTAAACACAGACCGGGAAGTAGCTTGAAAACCAATATGCTTCATCTTAAAGGCCATTTGAGTGATTACTTGGTTTCTATAAAAAAATATATATGCTTAAAATAAAAACATGCGAAGAAAGTTGATGCCTGATCAAAACCAGATAAAGAACGGGATCTATGTTTCATAATGAACATAACATTGGTGTGAGGGTTAGCCTCCTTACAACACCAAGGGGATCCACGTTCGAATCCTGGACAAGGACGGGTGAATGCTTTGTTAGAAAGCTTCTATTTTCCTAAGCAAGGAGCATTGTGATGCAATTGATAGTTAATTGGCAGTGGTTGGTCGAAAACAGGGTAGAAAAGTACATAGGAATAGACTTCATATCTCGAACGATATGCTGATAACCAAAAAGTAACTGTCCTCTAGAACAAATTCATCCATGGGAAAGTAACACGTTCGATATAGCGATGGCCCTTCGATCTGCGAAGTCATGCAGTGATGAACCTTGCCAGACCTTGGATGTATGACCATAGGGAAAAGCTAGGTGACTAGCACAGAAGCCTCTTGAACGTCCAAAGCTTAGATGTATGGCTAGTTATAACCTCACACCATGAATACTTACTAAAACACAAAAAGGTAACATTCTCTAGTGCTTCCTGCTCTATGGAGAAAAGGCATTGCAGGGTGTGTGCACAGTATGGTGTTTGCTGGGGGAAATCCGAGGCAATTAACAGTGTAAGCCAGGGTGCCAGGTGGGAATGTATGGAAGGAATGTTGAATCGAACCTATATGGAATGAAGCAGGGCTGTTGAATACTACTGTTGGAAGAAAGGTTTATGCTGGTAAAATTAAAAGTTTATGGGGAATATGCAGATGCATCGAAATAGTAAAAAGGTAAGCACAGGTAATAGGATGGACTAGAGTAATCTCAGATTGGTCAGGCATGTGGAAGGGATGAATGACAGTAGGTTAGTGGAATGAGAGTAATCCAAAAGAGCTGGGAGGCTGGTTGGTTGGTTTTAGATTACGACCTGCACCGAACAAGCAGGACAGCGATTTTGAAATACGAATTGAAAAGAAAGGACACAAGAGTACTTCTAATTGCCAGATGAATAGCATAGTCGCTGAATAACCTTTTTGTGTATATTGAAAGGATAAATGTAGCAGCGACTGCTGTGTTGTACTGGCCTGAAGTCACCCCTTACAGGAGAAACGCTAAGTTTTTATATAATATATATATATATATATATATATATATATATATATATATATATATATATATATATATATATATATATATGTGTGTGTGTGTGTGTGTGTGTGTGTGTGTGTGTATGTGTGTGTGTGTGTGTGTGTGTGTGTATATATACCCGAATATGGAGAAAGACAGATATGTGCCAACCGACCACAGGGGATTTAGTTGACATGGTAAGAAAACAGGGTTGCCAACTCTGCCGAGAACCACATCTTGCCTATGAATTAATTCCATCTAGCCTTTTTACGTGTAATTATGATTATGTAAACTTTGAAAATCTTTCACGATAAATGAAATTATTCGCCTAGGAATTTTCGTAAATTATTCAGTTTGAATTGTGTTGGTCATACTGGTTTCCAGTGTGGCGGACAACCGATATTGAAATTGCACTTTAGTGGTTTTCGTGACTATATATATAAACTTATTTAGTGTAAAGTGGTACCAGCCAAGTTATAATCGATACCTGGTCGTCGAAATTGTCACCTGAAACGTGGACAATCCCAAATAATAATGGTTTTAGTGTTCATTGAATCGTTAATCCTAGACAGAGGTTAAGGATAGCAGCCCCCGTATCGTAAGTGAGCTCAACCAAGGGAATCAAGAGCTCGAGTTTAGGATTTGGTGATGTTATTTATAATGGAAGGACTAGTTTTACATTAGTATTGCAATCAAAGAACGTGATGGCATTTATATGAGTGATGGTGATATGTAGGAAAGGGTGAATTTTACCGTAGACCATGAAAAAGCACCTCTTTGTATAGGCCTAGGCCTAGTTGACTTTGAATAGTAACTTGGCTAAATGGGACACCGCTAGATACCCGGGGGGAATTGATGGATCGATTTTTCAAATGTTGTCAATATATCAAATGACATCGATACCAATAAGCGTTAAAACGGTTGTGTTTTAAAGAGTCGCAAATGTAGTTAGGTAAGACAGCCGGATTCATACCTCAATATCTCCGGCCAAGATATAAGTGTTCTTATCTCGCCAAACATGACCAATAACGACGTGTTATTATTACTATCACTATTATTATTATTACTTACTAAACTACAACCCTAGTTGGAAAAGCAGGATGCTATAAGCCCAGGGGCTCCAACAGGGAAAATAGCTCAGTGCGGAAAGGAAAAAAGGAAAATAAAATATTCTAAGAAGAGTAACAACAATAAATATCTCCTATATAAACTAGAAAAACTTTAACAAAACAAGAGGAAGAGAAATAAGATAGGAGAGTGTGCTCGAGTGTACCCTCAAGCAAGAGAACTCTAACCCTAGACGGTGAAAGGCCATGGTACAGAGGCTATGGCACTACCCAAGACTAGAGAACAGTGGTTTGATTTTGGAGTGTCCTTCTCCTAGAAGAGCTGCTTACCATAGCTAAAGAGTCTCTTCTACCCTTACCAAGAGGAAAGTGGCACTGAACAATTACAGTGCAGTAACCCCTTGGGTGATGAAGAATTGTTTGGTAATCTGTGTTGTCAGGTGTATGAGGATAGAGGAGAATATGTAAAGAATATGCCAGACTATTCAGAGTGTATGTAGGCAAAGGGAAAATGAACCGTGACCAGAGAGAAGGATCCAATGTAGTACTGTCTGGCCAGTCAAAAGACCCCATAAATCTCTAGCGGTAGTATCTCAACGGGTGGCTGGTGCCCTGGCCAACCTGCTACCTATTTTATTACTACCAGGAACAAGTAGGCTAGTAAATTAAATTAACCAGCAAAGGCAGAGAAGTGAGGGAAAGAAACCTCATTAACTGGAAAGAAATTATTTTCACACACCAGGGCCCGCCTGAACAGACTATAAGTGTGTGATGGAGGGCGAGAAATAAACCCCTAAAAGTATAAGTAAAAGTAAAAGTATTGTCTTTGACATAAAATGGACAGTAGCGGGCATGCTATATTGCTCTATTTATGTAGACTATAAATAATGGATTGAAATGTATGCAGTAATGAATATTTCAATCAGGTCAGCATTAACTATTTTCATATGTTGGTTGATATCTTTGTTGTTAAGGATTAGTTTATCCGACTGTGAAGGAAATGACTCTGACAGTGTTGCCAACTGAGCCAAGAACCACATCTTGCATATGAATTAATTTCATCGTGCTTTTCATATATAAATATACTGATTTAAATTTTTGAAATATTTCATCATAAATGAAATTATATTCACATGCTATCTTACAAAGCTACAATTCCCTTCTGAAGTTTCGTAAATTATTTCCCATTTTAATTGTGTTGGTCAAACTGGTTACCAGTGTGGCGGACAATGGAAATTGAGAAGTGCACGATTCCGATCTCTCCGGCAAGTTTTGTTATTTTCGTGACTATTTAAGCTTTAATCAGTGAATAAATGGTACCGGACAAATTAACATCGATTCCTGGTCGTCGAAAATGACACCTGAATCGTGGAAAATCTCAAATAATAATGGTATTAAGAGAGTTTACCGGTGACAGGGTAAGGATAAGCAGCACCCTTATCGTAAGTGATCTTTGAAACAAGAGCTCAAGTTTAAGATTTGGTAATGTTATTTATAATGGAAGGTCTACAGTTTTACATTGTTATTGCAAGGTAAGACTGTGATGACATTTATATCAATGGTGGTGATATGTATGAAAATGAAAATTATACCGTAGACCTTGCAAACTCGCTTAGCATGGGATAGGCCTAGGCCTAGTTAACTTACAAAGGGAAGTTTGCTAAATGGGACACCGCTAGATATCAACGGCAATTGATCGATCGATTTTTATAAATACTTCCATATCAAATGTCATCGGTACCATTAAGTAATGCAAACTGTTGTTCTTGAAAGAGTAGCAAGTGTATGGTTATAAGATGCAGCGGCTTCATACCCCTCCATCGCAATCACTGATATCTTCGGCCATTATGCCCTGAGATCTTATCTCGCCAAACATGACCAAAGACGACGTAAGTGTTCTTATTACCATTCTGTTTTCCATTTGTAACTTTTTATAGTTTGGAGCAGTGTTTCCCAACCTTTTTTAAATGATTACCCCAAAATTTTATTTCCAACTAATCAATTACCCCCATTGAACATATACCCGGTAACATCGAATGTTTTTTTTTTTTTTTTTTTTTTTTTTTTTTTTTTTCTTTCTTTTTTTTTTGCAGCCACCTGATGAACTGTATGGATCATGTAGCCCGCTATTGGCTGCTTATAGTTAAGGATCCAAAACAAATGCAAACTTTTCCATTTTAATGGATATCGAAATGAACCATCATCATTATTGAGCTTTCTTATGAAATGATTATTGCAGATTTTGCGCATGAATTATGGCAATAATTATGGGAATGTGAATAACCCAATTTCAGAACATCTTGATTACCCCAAAATTACGGGTCCATTACCTCGCTGGGGTAATTTACCCCAGGGTTGGGAAACACTGGGTTAGAGGATAGTTTTGTTGTTAATAAGGCTCGGAGTGTGATCGGAGAAACCTACCCGTGTGTCCGGTGTGGCGGTCTGAACGATCCCCCGGTCTCAGAATTCTCCTTGACTTTGTATAATGGTTCTTTTCCACCATTAGCTCGCTTCGCTCGCATGAAAATAAAACATCAAGCTCATATGTACTGGCAAGCGGTAATGTTGAGCTGCGCACGCTAACATTACAGGAAAATAAAACATCAACCTCGTATGCACTGACAAACGGTAATGTTCGCGCATGCGCAGATTATCAAGGAGAATTCTGAGACCAGGGGATCCTTCAGACCATCACACCCGACGTGGAGAATGATAACCATTCCTACGAAAAAAAAAAGGAAGAAAAAACGGCTCGTATTGCTCATATGCAGCTACTCTAGAATTGAGATATGTATTTGTTGGTCAAATATCTTATTGTCCTAATAATTTAGAAAACTGGCCATTGTCTTAGAAATTGAGTACTCTGACATCGGAATTCAACTAAATGTTTAAATCAAACGTGACTAAACTGTTTTATTGATGAAGGTACCGACCAGATTAATTGTAAGAGGCTCAAAAATCCGTTTCAATGGATAGTTTGGAATGCCTTTTTAGAGGTTTTACCTGGAAAAGAAGAATTTAATGTAAATCGAAAAATTGAAGGGCAAATGCAAGAATGAATTTTGTACGATTTCACAACACCTGTGTTTGAGTAAACTACTGCGCATGCGCAGCCAGTGGAAGCACGCGCAAGGAACTGCATTTAAGCAGCATGTGGAGTTAAAGTTTAACTCCACACAGTTAAATAACTTATTTGTTTGATAGCACATTTTGGAATTCGAGTGTTGTGTAAATTGTAAAGTAAATAGCTTGCCATGATTTCTACACATGCTGCTTTTCTATAGACTTGACAACTGCTTTTCTGTTGCGGTCAGCTAGTAGCGTACAATGATATACAGTATAAGTTATCTAACTTTATACATCTTCACATTATGGATGGATTGATTGATTGAATTATGAGTTATCTGGGATCCTGACTCATATTACGGAAACATAACATTGTAAAAGAGGGATACCTCCTGGTTTCTTCTGTTTACAGCGGCCGTGATTATGCAGTTATTTTTGTTTACCTCTAGACAGGGATAAGTTTTGTCTCGTGCCACGGAAAGGATAACTAGGTTATCTCATATTTCTATTTAACGCAATGTACTGACCATGTTATAACTTGTATAAAAGCGTTCAGTTTCAGTTATCCACCTCTTTTCTGTCTTTTTTTTTTTTTTTTTTTCATGGTTGCTTTCCTCTTCTGGCTAGACCATGCTTTCCGTGTAACTCAGCATACCGTAGAATGTTGCCAGTTTTACGTAGTGCTTTTTTTTATTTTCATTATGTTTCTTTTCGATTTTATATGTTGATTAGCCGACTTCGTCAGGTAATTCAAAGCTTATATATATTCTTGATTTTACATTAGCCGCTTCGTACAGTTATAAAATAGACTCATAAGCCTTGCTTTCACAATAGCTGCTTCGTACAGTCACAAAATACTCACCAGCCTTGCTTTTACATTAACTGGTTCGTACATACATACATATACCAAAGGCACTTCCCCCAATTTTGGGGGGTAGCCGACATCAACAAGAAACAAAAACAAAAAAGGGGACCTCTATTCTCTACGTTCCTCCAGCCTAACCAGGGACTCAGCCGAGTTCAGCTGGTACTGCTAGGGTGCCACAGCCCAACCTCCCACATTTCCACCACAGATGAAGCTTCATACTGCTGAGTCCCCTACTGCTGCTACCTCCGCGGTCATCTAAGGCACCGGAGGAAGCAGCAGGGCCTACCGGAACTGCGTCACAATCGCTCGCCATTCATTCCTATTTCTAGCACGCTCTCTTGCCTCTCTCACATCTATCCTCCTATCACCCAGAGCTTTCTTCACACCATCCATCCACCCAAACCTTGGCCTTCCTCTTGTACTTCTCCCATCAACTCTTGCATTCATCACCTGGTTCGTACAATTAGAAAATACTTATCAGCCTTGGTTTACATTAACTGCTTCGTACACTAAGAAAATACTCATCAGCCTTGATTTTACATTAGCTGCTTCGTACACTTGGAAAATACTCTCCAGCCTTGTTTTACATTATCTACTTAGTACAATTAGAAAATACTCATCAGCCTTGTTTTACATTATCTACTTAGTACAATTAGAAAATACTCATCAGCCTTGGTTTTACATTAGCTGCTTCGTACACTTAGAAAATACTCACCAGCCTTGCTTTTACATTAGCTACTTAGTACAATTAGAAAATACTCATCAGCCTTGCTTTTACATTATCTACTTAGTACAATTAGAAAATACTCATCAGCCTTGATTTTACATTAGCTGCTTCGTACACTTAGAAAATACTCACCAGCCTTGCTTTTACATTAGCTACTTAGTACAATTAGAAAATACTCATCAGCCTTGCTTTAACATTAGCTACTTAGTACAATTAGAAAATACTCATCAGCCTTGGTTTTACATTAGCTGCTTCGTACACTTAGAAAATACTCACCAGCCTTGCTTTTACATTATCTACTTAGTACAATTAGAAAATACTCATCAGCCTTGCTTTTACATTATCTACTTAGTACAATTAGAAAATACTCATCAGCCTTGATTTTACATTAGCTGCTTCGTACACTTAGAAAATACTCACCAGCCTTGCTTTTACACTAGCTACTTAGTACAATTAGAAAATACTCATCAGCCTTGCTTTAACATTAGCTACTTAGTACAATTAGAAAATACTCATCAGCCTTGGTTTTACATTAGCTGCTTCGTACACTTAGAAAATACTCACCAGCCTTGCTTTTACATTAGCTACTTAGTACAATTAGAAAATACTCATCAGCCTTGCTTTTACATTATCTACTTAGTACAATTAGAAAATACTCATCAGCCTTGATTTTACATTAGCTGCTTCGTACACTTAGAAAATACTCACCAGCCTTGCTTTTACATTAGCTACTTAGTACAATTAGAAAATACTCACCAGCCTTGCTTTTACATTATCTACTTAGTACAATTAGAAAATACTCATCAGCCTTGATTTTACATTAGCTGCTTCGTACACTTGGAAAATACTCTCCAGCCTTGTTTTACATTATCTACTTAGTACAATTAGAAAATACTCATCAGCCTTGGTTTTACATTAGCTGCTTCGTACACTTAGAAAATACTCACCAGCCTTGGTTTTACATTAGCTACTTAGTACAATTAGAAAATACTCATCAGCCTTGCTTTTACATTATCTACTTAGTACAATTAGAAAATACTCATCAGCCTTGATTTTACATTAGCTGCTTCGTACACTTAGAAAATACTCACCAGCCTTGCTTTTACATTAGCTACTTAGTACAATTAGAAAATACTCACCAGCCTTGCTTTTACATTATCTACTTAGTACAATTAGAAAATACTCATCAGCCTTGATTTTACATTAGCTGCTTCGTACACTTGGAAAATACTCTCCAGCCTTGTTTTACATTATCTACTTAGTACAATTAGAAAATACTCATCAGCCTTGGTTTTACATTAGCTACTTAGTACAATTAGAAAATACTCATCAGCCTTGGTTTTACATTAGCTACTTAGTACAATTAGAAAATACTCACCAGCCTTGCTTTTACATTATCTACTTAGTACAATTAGAAAATACTCATCAGCCTTGATTTTACATTAGCTGCTTCGTACACTTGGAAAATACTCTCCAGCCTTGTTTTACATTATCTACTTAGTACAATTAGAAAATACTCATCAGCCTTGGTTTTACATTAGCTGCTTCGTACACTTAGAAAATACTCACCAGCCTTGCTTTTACATTAGCTACTTAGTACAATTAGAAAATACTCATCAGCCTTGCTTTAACATTAGCCGCTTCCTGCACTTACAAAAAGGCTCACCAGCCTTGCTTTGATGTTAACCGCTTCGTACACTTACAAAATAGACTGATTAGCCTTGTTTTCACATTAGCTGCTTCGTATACTTACAAAATAGACTCATCAGCCTTGCTTTCACATTAGCTGTTTCGTACAACTTACAAAATAGACTCATCAGCCTTGCATTCACATTAGCTGCTTCGTGTGCTTACTGAATGGACTTATCAACTTTGCTTTCACATTAGCTGCTTCGTGCGCTTATTAAATAGACTCATCAGCCTTGCTTTCACATTAACTGCTTCGTACACTTACAAAATAGACTCATCAGCCTTGCATTCACATTAGCTGCTTCGTACACTTACAAAATAGACTCATCAGCCTTGCTTTCACATTAGCTGTTTCGTACACTTACAAAATAGACTCATCAGCCTTACTTTCACATTAGCTGTTTCGTACACTTACAAAATAGACTCATCAGCCTTGCATTCACATTAGCTGCTTCGTGTGCTTACTGAATAGACTCATCAACTTTGCTTTCACATTAGCTGCTTCGTGCGCTTATTAGATAGACTCATCAGCCTTGCATTCACATTAGCTGTTTCGTACACTTACAAAATAGACTCATCAGCCTTGCTTTCACATTAGCTGTTTCGTACACTTACAAAATAGACTCATCAGCCTTGCATTCACATTAGCTGCTTCGTGTGCTTACTGAATAGACTTATCAACTTTGCTTTCACATTAGCTGCTTCGTGCGCTTATTAGATAGACTCATCAGCCTTGCTTTCACATTAACTGCTTCGTACACTTACAAAATAGACTCATCAGCCTTGCATTCACATTAGCTGCTTCGTGCTCTTATTAAATAGACTCATCAGCCTTGCTTTCACATTAACTGCTTCGTACACTTACAAAATAGACTCATCAGCCTTGCATTCACATTAGCTGCTTCGTGTGCTTACTAAATAGACTTATCAACCTTGCTTTCACATTAGCTGCTTCGTGTGCTTACTGAATGGACTTATCAACTTTGCTTTCACATTAGCTGCTTCGTACACTTACAAAATAGACTCATCAGCCTTGCTTTCACATTAACTGCTTCGTACACTTACAAAATAGACTCATCAGCCTTGCATTCACATTAGCTGCTTCGTACACTTACAAAATACTCATCAGCCTTGCATTCACATTAACTGCTTCGTACACTTACAAAATAGACTCATCAGCCTTGCATTCACATTAGCTGTTTCGTGTGCTTACTAAATAGACTTATCAACCTTGCTTTCACATTAGCTGCTTCGTGCGCTTACTAAATAGACTCATCAGCCTTGCTTTCACATTAGCTGCTTCGTACACTTACAAAATAGACTGATTAGCCTTGTTTTCACATTAGCTGCTTCGTATACTTACAAAATAGACTCATCAGCCTTGCTTTCTCATTAACCGCTCCTTACACTTACAAAATAGACTCACCAGCCTTGCTTTTTACATTAGCCGCTTCGTGCACTTACAAAATAGACTCATTATCCTTGATTTCACATTAGCCGCTTCGTATATTTAAAAATAGACTCATCATCTTTGTTTTCACATCAACCGATGTGAACAATTACAAAATTCACTCATTAGCAACTCGTGGAACTCCATTTATGAAACTCCTTACATACTTTATTATTATTATTATTATTATTATTATTAGTTGAACTATAACCCTAGCTAGAAGAGCAGGATGCTATAAGCCAAAGGGTCCAACAGGGGAAAAGATCCTGGTGTATGTGTTGAGTTTAAGGCGACCCACACAAGGTGCGTTAGGATGGCTATAGCAGCCGTAATGAATGGTATAATCTCAAGATAAGTGTTAAAAGTACTAATGGTTTAGAATTCATTTACACTGTAGCGTGTGTTATGTCAGGGAAGCATCTAGTGAAGAATTGGAATCCGGGAAATGGAAATACAGTAGTGTTTTTTTTTTTTTCAGAATGTTGCGAAAGTTATTAATTGACCAGTGTTTGAGTGTTAACAAAATCTAAACAATATGGTGATGGTGATTAGTTCTTACCTGAGTTTTGAAATTTCACTGAATGAATTCTAGGAAATTTAATCGTTATACATTTATAAAATATTTCAATAGCAATTACTTGAACTGTACTACTTGAACGTGCGGGAAAATTAAAGATATGCAAATTTTATTTCTTTCGTTATCTTTCAGAAAATTAAAGCCCCGGCTTATGATACTTTGGTCATCAAATTCAAGATGATATTTTTTTTTCTGGTAAGCCACGACTGGTTTCCAAAACTTATAATTAGATCAAAGGAATCATACTGTTTAACGGGAGGGATTTACTGGCGTTTATTGATGAATATTTTAATTAATTTGTCACCCTGTAGTTGGTTTTAAAATTTCCTCTCCGTATTTCCAAAAGAATGGCGATGTTTTGAAAACTGAGTAAACCGGTCAAATTA
>NC_090762.1:42098529-42103529 GCF_036898095.1 Palaemon carinicauda | reverse complement strand
AACATTCAGGAAATATAGATGCTTTGGTATGGTACCTATTGTGCAAATATGCAGCATATTCTATAAATGATTTTAGTGGTCTAATATACCAGTAACTGTTGCTGATGTGTTACTCCCCTTGTAAAGAATTTATTTAACTGTCTTAATATGTTTTTTTTTCACCTTGTTTTACATAATATTCCCATTCAACTCAAAATCGATTGGCGACCCCAGGGCATTGGTGTAGCGACCCCATTTGGGGTCGCGACCCACAGGTTGGGAACCACTGCTCTAGACTTTGAAAAAGCGATTAGATGCATATATTATTACAAAAATATTTGCAAAGATTTGGATTATCTCCCTGGTGGCCGATGTGGTAACGTTTCTGGCTGGGGATCGAGTCCCGCTCAAACTCGTTAGTTTATTTGGTCGCTGTAACCTCACCATCCTTGTGAGCTAAGCCTATGGATCTATCTGCTGATTCATCAGCAGCCATTGCCTGGCCCTCCTTATTCCTAGCTTGGGTGGAGAGGGTTTTTGGCGCTGATCATACTGTATATATGGTCAGTCTCCAGAGTGTTGTCCTGCTCGACAGGGCAATGTCACTGACCTTTGCCCCTGCCATTCATGAGCGGTATTTAAACCTTTAAATTTCATTTACCGGATTTTTACTATTTTAAACATTTGACTTTTATTCTAGTCACTGGATTGTCCGATCTTCCAGTCAATGTAATCTTATGAAGGATAGATACATTGTTCAACCGAGAAAGATGGGGATATTTGTGTTTTTGAGACGAGTGAATAAGAAATATTAGATATTTCTCCAGGACCTTGTTTGCTATAGGAGCGATTATGGGATTACAGCTTTGAATAACATTTCTAAAGATATCTCCTTAATACATATTTTACGAAAATTTCTCATTTTCTCGATATATGTATATGTATACATATGTATATATACGCAAAAGCCAGTAGAAAATAATAAAAAAGCTTTAGTACCAAGCGCTTTCGTGCATTTTAATACACTTCTTCAGGGTACAATAAAAAGTGAGACATAGTTGAAGGACGTCAATAAGTAAAATAGGATAAAAACAAAAAACTAAAATTTTTTTAACAGTAGAGAAATGATAGAAAAACATCGTCGGCTAACTAGCATTGTCAAACAATCAAACAACCCACAGCCAAAATTGTTAGTTTTTTGTTTTTATCCTATTTTACTTATTGACGTCCTTCAACTATGTCTCACTTTTTATTGTACCCTGAAGAAGTGTATTAAAATGCACGAAAGCGCTTGGTACTAAAGCTTTTTATTATTTCCTACTGGCTTTTGCGTATACCAAGTCACGTGACCCTTGTGGCAGTAAAGCAATATGTATATATACATATATACATGTGTATATATATGTATATGTGTATATATATATGTATGTATATATATGTATATATATATATATATATATATATATATATATATATATATATATATATATATATATTAAAAGAAACGAGAGAGAGAGAGAGAGAGAGAGAGAGAGAGAGAGAGAGAGAGAGAGAGAGAGAGAGAGAGAGAGAGAGAGAGAGAGAGAGACCCAACTAGCACGGTGTTAATGAAGAATCACCAATGGTTTTTATTTTCTCGGCTGGTTCTTTTAGGGGTCGCGAATCTTTCCCCTTTAAGTCATTTGATATTCGGAGAACAAACTGCACCGTTGCCTAATTTAGCGAAACATGCTTTAGAACATCGCTTTTGCATGATTCGCTCTTTCTCTCTTACTATCAGCTTTTGTGATTTTTCCATAAACCTATTTTTATGATGGGAGCCTGTTTTTTTAATCTTCGTTTTCCACAGCAAATGTTTATTCTTAGTAGTGTTCATAATGTTTGAGGATTCTAACCGAGACATCTGATATCACCTATTCGAATTCTTTGTTTTTTATAGAATAATTTTGCCAATAACCTTGGTGTTTATTCATTTGTGATATTCATCATCGAGGTTTTATTTCTTATAATTATAGTAATGATCAATGATGTTGAATAAGATAACTTCATCATCAGTATCTCCTCCTACGCCTTTGGACGGAAAGGGCCTCGGTTAGATTTTGCCAGTTGTCCCTATCTTGAGTTTTTAAATAAATGCTTCTCCATTCATCATCTCCTACTTCACTCTTCATAGTCCTCAGCCAAGTAGGCCTGGGTCTTCCAACTCTTCTGGTGCATTTTGGAGTCTAGTTAAAAGTTTGGTGAACAATATCTCGTGGGAAGTGCGAAGTGCATGCCCATATCATCTCCATCCTCGCCTCACCATGATCTCTAGTAACATTTCTTATAGTTTCATCTCTAATCCTGTTCTGCTATTTAACTCCCAATATTCTTCAGAGGGCTTTGTTTTTAAATCTACAAAATCTGTTGGATATTGTTTCATTGGCATACCACGACTGATGTCTATGCAGTAACACCGATCTCAATAAATTGATATGTAGCCTGATTTTTATATGGAATTTCAGGCAATTTGGTTTCCATATTTTACTTAACCTAGCCCTTGTCTGATTTGCATTTTTCAATTCTTCATTAAACTCCAATTCTAAAGACTGTATTAGAGATCATAGTTTAAATGTTTTCACCTTATTAATACTTTCTCCTTTTGATGATATTTCATCTTCCATTGCATATTCGGTTCTCACCATCTCTGTGTTTCTTCTTTTTATCAGGAGCCGAAGCTCACTTGATATTTCATACATTCTGATTAGCAAGCTTTGCAAGTTCTGTAGTGTTCTGCTAATCAGGACAGCGTCATCAACATGCTAGGTCAGCTAATTTCCTGTTATCAATCCAGTCCAATCTTTTTCCACTATACCCAACTTTTCTATGTAGTACAAAATCAATTAGAAGGATAAACTGCATAGGTGACAACACATTCCCTTGGAGTACTCCACTGTTCACTAGAAATTCATTTGATAGGACTCTACTAACATTAACATTGCACTTGCTATTCTAATGAACAAAGTTAATCAAATTTACATATTTAAGAGGGACTCAATAATAACACAGGACTCTCCACAAAATTGGCCGGTGCACACTATCAAAGGTTTTTTCGTGGTCCACAAATGCCATCAAAAGTGGATTTCTATATTCCACACATTGTTGTACAACTTGTCTTCAAAGGAAAATTTGGTCAGTGCAACTATTTTTTCGTAATCCTGCTTGTTCATCTCTCAGCTTTTCATCAATCTTTCTCTCTAGTCTCTTTAGAAGGAGCATACTTTGTATTTTCATGACAACTGACGTAAGTGTGATGCCTTTTTTTTCTTTTTTTTTCACTAACACTCCTAGCTTCCATTCATCAGGTTTCGCCTCTTCATGCCACATTCTAAAAAATATTCTTGTAAGTAAGCTGGGAGTCGCTTCATTTTTGGTCAACATCATCTCAGCAGCTATTCCATTGTATCCAGGGGCTTTCCATCTCTTGAATTTTTTAATGATAGCTTTGATTTCAAACTTATTAAATTAATTCATGGGCACATCTAGTACTTCCTCATTTTCAGGTATATCAATCAAATTATTCCCTTCATATCTCCTATTCATGACCTCACTAAAGTGTTCCATCCAAAGTTGCCTTTCTTCATCTTCTGTCGTTATAACAGATGCATTTCTCTTTTTGACTGGTATATGCTTTTTCTTTGCCTCAGTAGAGATTTCATTAGTAATTCTATGAACAATTCTTACCCCATAGCACTACCTGAATTCATAGCTTTGTCAGACTCATCTGCTTCCTTGTCTAAATATTCACTCCAGTTATTCCTGGCTTTTCTTATGACCTCACTATCAATACTGGAATACTTATCATGCTCTACCTTGTGATTTTCGTTACTTTTCGAAAACTTTCAACAATGAATTTCTGTCTTTGTCTCCTTTTCAGAGTTTCCCAAGTATTATTTAATAGCCATGGCTTTCTCCTTGTAACTGCATGTCCTAAAACTTCACTACTAACTAACTAATGTTTGTTATTAATATCACACTATTCTTTATAAATTGTATGCTCTTCATCTCTTAAAGTCTCTTAACACAGCAAATCGATTCCTGTATTCAATTGCAAAGTTTTCTCTGTCCTCATCTTCTAGAAGCTTAGTTGTATCAAAACTAGGTATTCTATCTACATGCTTTTAGTTTTAATTTCAGTGTGGCAATGCGAATCTGACGATCACGACGAATATCTGCACCTCTATAGCTTCTTACATTTCTCAGAGTCCTCCTTCTCTCTTTATTAATATCTATGTGAACTAGTTGAGTTTTGTATTGGCCATATGGTGAACTCCATGTATATATTTTAATGTCCTCGTGCTGGAAAAGAATACCTCCAGCAAGATTGTTTGTTGAGCTGAAACATATATGTGCTCCATTTTCATTTGCAACTTCATCATTACATTCCCTTTACCTTGAATATTCCTTCCAACTTTAACATTGAAGTCATCAATCAATTTTTATATAAATACCTCTCTCTCTCTCTCTCTCTCTCTCTCTCTCTCTCTCTCTCTCTCTCTCTCTCTCTCTCTCTCTCTCTCTCTCTCTCTCTCTCTCTCTCTCTCTCACTCTCTCTCTCTCTCTCTGGGATCTCATCTATTACAATCTACAGATCTTCATAATATTCATCTTTCCTTTCTTCAGGGAAATCATTTGTTTTTGCAAGGAAAACTGTAATATTCATATTGCACTGTTTTGATTTAAACTTTGCAAGTTGCTATCTACTGTTTACAACTCTCCATTCCATTAATGCCTTTTCTGCTCTTGGTGTCATCATCATTCCTACCCCTTCTCTTCCAACTCCATCTGTTCTTCCTGAGTAAACATAGGCTATATATTTCCTTGGTCTAAGATTTCTTTGCCAACCCCCTTACAACGTGTTTCACTTAGGGCCAAGATATCCAAACTATATTTCATAAATTCATTCTCCATTTGCTGTAACTTCCCAATCTGATTCATGGTTCCAATATTCCGATTACCAATTTTCAATTTTTATTAGCATT
>NC_090762.1:42086029-42093529 GCF_036898095.1 Palaemon carinicauda | reverse complement strand
AAGCGGCTAAACCGCTCCAACCGGATTACAAAACCCACTGACTGATCCTTGTAAAAACGAATGGGGTTCGGGGTTGGCTCTATGAGAGGAAGCACTGCTTTTTATCCCTTTAATTTGTATTTAGTTAGGTATTTTAATGTGATTCATTATACTTTGATTCTGTGTCATGTAATATTGTTTTGTTTTCGGCCGCTGGAGTTAAATTGTTAATACTAATTTTTAAAAGTAACGTTGGGTTTTATTAGAAAGGGGATGGTTGATCCAAGAGGAAAATTCAGACAACTTGGTTGCTTTTGGCACTTGAATCTCCATAGGGAAGTATATTGGAATAGCAACCTTATCAAGTGATTTTTTTACTGAAAATTGCAAGGGTATTTCGTAGTTAAAATAACATTTTAATTGATCACATTTGTCTTCTTATATTCTTAGCACTATAGGATTTAAATCAGAGTGGAAAATAAATGAAGATTTACTCTCTTATATTACCTTGCATGGGGTTGAATCCCAGCAGGGAAGATCCAATGTTCATAGCTGTCTCTACGGGGTCCTAGTCTGCAAGAGCTCGTGTCTGATCACAGGGGCCAGGGAATGTAAGTCCGTCCGTCGTGCAGTGGTACACGTCTTTATCAAAGTATAAGGTAATCGACCAGTTATGTCGGTGTGGATATACAAAATACAAGGGTTGGGAATGTACCACATACACTTATATATATATATATATATATATATATATATATATATATAGATATATATATATATATATATATATATATGAGCTATATCATTGTCTTTTAGAAACTGCTCTGTTCTCCTGCAATGATCTAGAGTTTAAGAGTGTAATTTGTAAACTCAATCAGATTTCAATTGATAAACACTTCTAGTATTGATGTTACTATAAATTCAAGTATAATTCATTGGGCTCTTTCAGATATTCTTCCTTACAGTAGATATCCCAAAATGGATGGTTAGAAATTGCACTATTTCTATGATATTAAGAGACGTGGTTTGTTCGACAATTTCAAGTTGCTGTTTTAGTTTTGCTAGGTTGCTTATCATGATGTCATATGTTATGCAATGAGTTTTTGCCTTCAATAAGAATAGTAATGTTCAGAGGTCTGTGGTAGCCATTTTCATTTTGTAAGGATAGGTTGAGGGGGGGGGGGTGCTATTGCTTTTCCATCCTGGGGACAATGTGCAAGTGACTTATTTTTCCAACTATTGGGTCTTGGCGTTCCTTGTTTTTGCCACAAGCTATTACATCCAACAGTGATAAAATGGCAATATAAAATTATATACATACACTTATATACGTATGTATATGTATGTATATATATCTATGTATGGATATATGTATATGTGGGTATGTTTGTTTATATCTAAATGTGTGTTCTTTCGTGTAGGTATAATTAATAATCATATTTACCTATATATACTGTACATCTACAAATGCATATATATACAAAAGGTTTGGCTGTATTTCTTTATATATATGTTTATAAACCTTTCATTGAATGTTATTTTTTCACACACATGCAAACACAAACACACACACACATACACACACACACACACACACACACACATATATATATATATATATATATATATATATATATATATATATATATATATATATATATATATACACATGCACACACAAACAACAACACATGTATCTGTTTTTAGTCCATTGCAGGACAAAGACCTCAGATATATCCTTAGTCATGTCTGGGATTTGGCCATTTTCATCACCACGGTAACCACAGCTGATTGGTGATGGTGAGAGCCTTTAGTCTGGTCGTTCACAGCAAACCAACATTAGCTGATTATGGCGATATAAACTCTTTCACACACACACACACACACACACACACACACACACACACACACACACACACACACACACACACATATATATATATATATATAAATATATATATAGTGTGTGTACATATATGTATATATATATATATATATATATATATATATATATATATATATATATATATATATATATATATATATAGTGTGTGTGTACATATATGTATATATATATATATATATATATATATATATATATATATATATATATATATATATATATATACTGTATATGTGTGTATGTATAATTCAAATTTTATATATAAAATATATATATATATATGTATATTATATATATATATATATATATATATATATATATATATATATATATATATATATATATATATATATATATATATAAAGGCCAAAAATGGATAAAACAAGTGAATTATTTTGTCGACTGAGAAATCCCTTAAAGCGATTCTTGAAGCGTAGCAGTGAATGTCACGCACTTTAACTCTGCTGCCAAAAAATCGTCAGTGGTAAATCACAAAGGGAAAAGGGGCCAAGGGATTGATTCAATCATTTTTATGATCTCCACATATGGAATAGGGAAGGAGGATGGGTATGGTCGAGGATGAGGAGGAAGGGGAAGGAGGAGGATCATATATAGAAGAGGAAGGGGGATGGTGGAGGAGGATGAGGAAAGGGAGGACTATCACATAGAATAGAGAGGTGGAAGGGGGAAGGCTGGGGAAGGAATTGTTGGGTTCCAGAATTGGAGGAAAGACACATATTGTATTGATATGGAAGAAAGGGGGGTAGATTGGAATAGGGGAATATGGAGTAGGAATGTTAGAGGTAGGATTGGAAGGTGGAAAGTGAGGAAGAGAATGGAGGGTCATATAAGGAGCAGCGTAGGATGGGTAGGAGTAGCTTTAGGAGGTTGAGGGCTGCTAGGTGAGGAAGTGGGTAGTCAACGAGCTATCCGAAAATAGATTGGGAAAATTGAGAAAATTGAATTATCTCTGATAGTGATCCGACCGACTCTGTCGGTCAGAGTAAGGAATGGGAGTAGGAAATTTGTTCATTTGAATGCAATAATATTTTCAAAGTATATTTTGTAACTCTATGAATAATTACATTCTCTTTACCTGAATAAGTTTTGTTCGAAGTTTTTGTATATTGCTCAGTAGGCAGAGTTATGTACATAATTTTGTTGAATTAATCATAGCTTGACATTTATAATGTATTTTGCATACTTTTAAGGTTATGAAATAATTATTTATATCTGTAAATAAAACAGGGGTAGGTTAATTGTTAATGGCGATGATCAAGGTCACACATTTAATGAAATATTCTAGAATGGTTGCCTGTTAATAACGTCCTCGCCTGGTGATCGCCAGAAAGGGGTTCGTGTCCCGCTCAGAGTCGTTAGTTCCTTTGGTCGTTGCAACCTCACCATCCTTGTGAGCTAAGGATGGCGGTTTGGGGAAGCCTAAAGGTCCAACTGCTGAGTCATCAGCAGCCATTGCCTGGCCCTCCTTAGATTTAGCTTGGGTGGAGAGGGGCTTGGGTTCTGATCATATGTATATATGGTCAGTCTCTAGGACATTGTCCTGCTTGGTAGGGTAATGGTATTGTCCCTTGTCTCTGACATTCGCGAGCGGCCTTTAAACCTTAATCATCCGATAGAAAAATTTTAAATGTTTATATGTAAATTGTTTGTTCGCATCGACGATATCCTCTTAGATGAAAGGCAACGGACAACATTCCTTTCGAATGGAAATGTACTGACCTCAACAATGCGTGTTTGGTGATTAATGGTCCCCCCAGCCCCAGTGACTTGTCATGTGACCCAATTTCTTGAATTATACAACCAAGCCTGTTCTGTTCCCCAAGGTTTACAAGTCAAACTGGAAGGGTTTTCCCAATCATAATATGCAGGAAATAAACCGACTAGGGCAGAGAATGGGAGGTGGAAAAACTCGTAAATTTTAGTCAAGCCGGTGGAGTAGAAGTAGCTCGAAAATAATGCTTACGGTAATGCATAGGTGGAAGAAATCTGCTATCAGTATCATTAATATCATTAGAAGTATTAGTAATAACAGTACCGTAAATATTGTTTCTAATGTTACTATTTTTGTTCTTAGTTTTATTAGTACTGTTGTTATTATTTTTGTTGTTGTTGCAGGACCCTTATTGTGAGAGATATGGAGTATAATTATCTAGCAATATGAACTTTTATGTTTGCAAGGTGACCCCAAAAGGTGAATTATTCTGTATTGTTATAGAAATATAATTAAACCTATTCATGTAGGGTATTTTGTCTCGTACATTTGCCATAGCTCAGTTTTAGTTGACAGTCACTTCCCTTACATAAGAAGAATATACAGTGAAAGATTAGAATCTACTTTCGCAGCTAGAATGAAACTAGGGTACCAGATGTCACGTATATTATGGACTTTGTTAAGGCGGTTGTAGTCATTAAAGGTAAAAGAAATCAACAGTACTCGTAAGACAGTGAATTAATGGGATGTATTAGTGAATGGAAGTACGCACAAATCATTTAGCTTCAATGTCTATTTTCTAAAGTAGATAGCCGGCTAGTAGTTTCCATAAGACATTGAAAAGGTTTGTCGGCAATTAAAGACGAACTTTTAATAACGAGGATGGGCTTTTGCTATAGGCTATTTACTTAGAAATCCTAGGACAGCAATGATGTGTAGATTAACTCTTTGTAGTATTTTTCCATCGTAATCTCTATATGACTAAAGTACAGCGACAAATAAATAGAATTTTGATATTATAAGTAGATTTTTACTTTTACGCAAAGTAGAGACGTTTCTCCAAAGTAAGAAAATATTCGAGTTAGATGTTGCTACATAGTTTCATATACGTGGAAGAGAGTTATAAAAATGTATCATTATTGTTAGGTATTTTAATCTGACCAGTGAGGTAGGGAGAGATAAGTATACGCAGAGTCATATTTC
Source organism: Palaemon carinicauda (assembly GCF_036898095.1). NCBI lineage: Eukaryota > Metazoa > Arthropoda > Malacostraca > Decapoda > Palaemonidae > Palaemon > Palaemon carinicauda. The sequence goes on along the minus strand of NC_090762.1, from coordinate 42,088,712 downwards.
ATGAAAGTGAAAATGCACGCAATCTAGGGTTTCGATTTCAGAAGGAAGGCAGTTCCCTGTGAATGAAGTTGATGTAATGTATTATACAGTGTGATGTATAACTGGTAGACAAGACCGCATAAGTGAGTGCATATATTATTCTAATTTATTTCATATTTCAGGTCTCGATTCTGAAATGATAAGATACTCTTTAGTTATGGTAAGCAGCTATTTTAGGAGAAGGAGACTCCAAAATCAAACCATTGTTCTCTAGTCTTGGGTAGTGCCATAGCCTCTGTACCATGGTCTTCCACTGTCTTGGGTTCGAGTCCTCTTGCTTGAGGGTACACTCGGGCACACTATTCTATCATATTCCTCTTGTTTTGTTGAAGTTTTTATAGTTTATTTAAGATATATTTATTTTAATGTTGTTACTTTTCTTGAAATATTTGATTTTTCCTTGTTTCCTTTCCTTACTGGGCTATTTTTCCTGTTGAAACCCCTGGGCTTATAGCATACTGCTTTTCCAACTAGGGTTGTAGCTTAGCAAGTAATCATAATGATAATGATAATAATCCTTCCGTTTGTCGTGCATATATATTACGAAACGTCTTCCATGGTATACTTATTAACGTATACCCACATAAAGCCTATTTTCGTACATATCACCTGTAAATTTATATAGTACATCCCTACTTTCATTAAGACCTTTCTATTACCAGATATAGCTTAACACAAAAAAGAAAAAAATAAATAAATAAAAATATGCATGGAAATTTTTATCTTTAGTTAGGCGAAGAATATGGAGAAAATATTAAATTTAAAAAAAGTAAAATTGCATAGCTTAATGGTATGAAAAAACTTTCTGACTATACCTGAGGAATATATGAAAATACTGTAGATCAAATATTTAGATGACGTATGGCTAAAATGAACAAATAGCTAAAATGACTGAATCACATACATATCTGTCCATTTTACTAATCAAAATTTCTACGAATGGATTTGTCGAACCGACGCTATTTTTAACAAATTGTACACTTAGTTATCTTTGTCTTGAAGTTATTTTATGATAAAGTCCCCCCCTCTCCCTCTCTCTCTCTCTCTCTCTCTCTCTCTCTCTCTCTCTCTCTCTCTCTCTCTCTCTCTCTCTCTCTCTCTCATATATATATATATATATATATATATATATATATATATATATATATATATATATATATATATATATATATGAAAAAACGCTAATGTATGGTTTCAAGCCCTGAAAAGTGATTTAAAAAATGAGCCGAGGGTATATTTATTTATATTATATTTCGTCAGAATCCAAGAAAAAATAATCTAAGTATCAATGAACGTATTTGCAGATTTTTTTTTTGAGAGAGAGAGAGAGAGAGAGAGAGAGAGAGAGAGAGAGAGAGAGAGAGAGAGAGAGAGAGAGAGAGAGAGAGAGAGCGCATGAAATATTTATAATAGATTTATAGTCTATTAATAATTGCTGGCATTTCCACAACCTTCCCCTACCCAATCCTCCTCCTCTGTATTATTTTCAGCATGGAGGGAGCGCAATAGGCCGTTAGGGTGGGTAGGAGTATGTGAATTGGCGGTTCTAATTGCCCATTTAGTTCACAGAACCATACCACCACAGCTGAGTCCTCTCAATGTAATTGAATATTGATTTTATACCTTAGTGTGCTTTAATGCCCTTCGCCTCTAATGCAATCTCTAGGATGGGGTGACTCTGCTCTAATTAAGAGCAGTACCCGCATCTCGTCCGCGATGCTGCTCTATTTTTTTCCTTGCTGATATTTTGCAGTTCTTTTTTTCCCAATCTTCTCTTATTGTGTCTATTTTCATTATCGGTGAACGTAGGATTGGTCTTTTTAATTTAAATCCTTAATATAAGCATTCTTAACCTATTTTTTTTAGGTTATTTTCGTTATCGGTCAATGTTGCATTGGTGTTTAATTTAAATCCCTGATCATGGCTTTTTGTTCCTCCCCCATTTTTTTTAATGTTATGTTTTATTTTTTGTTAATTTACGGCTTGGTTTATAATCTTAACAGGTTATACTTATTTCTGGTATTATGTTTTCATTATTTGTGAACCAATATCTATAGAAGTCTTGTGCTATTTGAAATATTTTTACCGTGTGAAACCCATTTAATCTCTCTTCAGTGTTTTTTTTTTTTATTATTACTGGTATGATTGGGCAGTAATTGTAAGCTTTTTTGAAAACTAGTAGTCTATGATTAGAGATCTGGTTATTCAAATCATGTGTTTCATTTTATGGAATGATAATGATGATTATGATAATAGTAGCTATTAATATTATTGTTTTTGTTATTAATATAGTGATGAATTTGGAAAGCCATTTGAAAGGTTAATATTTTTACTCAGTTTTACCAGGCGTGTGAATCCTTTCTGCCGAAGCACCTCCCCCTGGCCCCGTCCCCACACTAACACCCCACTGACACTCTTGTGGTATTGATCCCTCACAGCGTTCATATACCTGTGATACAAGACCAAATCGGATTTTTGTCCTTGTTTAAAATGTAAACATTATCCTCCGTCACGGCCACCGTCTCTGTGCTTTTAGTAGATGGCGCTTCCCTCCATGACAAGTAAGGACTTTGTTGGTTTTTGTTATGGTGTACTCTCTCTCTCTCTCTCTCTCTCTCTCTCTCTCTCTCTCTCTCTCTCTCTC
>NC_090762.1:42073529-42076029 GCF_036898095.1 Palaemon carinicauda | reverse complement strand
ACGAATGCATCTATCCACGAATAAAAGCTACAACGTTAATATTAAAGACGGGCCATCAAGCAATAAAAGGGAGGAAGAAGATACGAGACAGCGGCTGTCATTCCGGCATCCCGATGACCCTCACAGGTACTGCCCAGTGCTGTTCTCCATTCCCAATTTTGCCAGTCTCTCTCTCTCTCTCTCTCTCTCTCTCTCTCTCTCTCTCTCTCTCTCTCTCTCTCTCTCTCTCTCTCTCATTCAAGTTAGTCGTGTCCGTCTCTTGTCTGTCAAACCGTGCTCGACGTCCCTCCCAGCAGATGCAGGTTATCTAGACCTTGGCCCTCCAGCCTCCAGGTCAGCTCATTAAGGTCTCCGTGACGTCACCTTTCAATCTCTTGTCTCCAGGGCTGATTGGTGAAGATATTGCTCTCCCCTTTTGCCACGCGGGAATGTAGTCCATTCGCTCTTTACCTGATGTCCGTTGCATAGTTTACAGATAAATACGTTGCGTAATTAAGTTCGGCTGTCACTTGCTCGCGACATGCAAGGAACACGCTGGCAGTTAAATGGAAAGGGAAGAGTCATGTGTATTTCAGTTTTTTCAGGATTTGTCGGATTTATTGGCAGTACGAACTGACGTCAAAAAAAGGGAGGAAGACCATCAATCGAGATTTTTTTAACGCACTATTTCTTTTACATAGATATTGTCAGCTTCTGATCGTATGGAATGAACTCATTTAGCAGATGTACATGAATGCACATTATGTGAAAGTAGGATAGGACAAAAAAAATATGTTCCATAGGGTAAAGGCAGAGAGAGACTAACCCCGAAAAATTATTACAAAATGTTACTTATACCAGTAAATCAGTGACCCCTTCAATTGCACCCCTCTTTTTATGTATATGGTTTCTAACGAGGAATGAGTAATGAGTGAATTGACGATGATCGGGTATCCTACGGAAAGTAAAATAAAACAATGGAAATGTCGCTAGCTATAATACGTTTGCCTTGTCGGCACATTGGCACCATTCTTGCTAACATACATTGCAAGGTTCAGGTTCAGAGTTGAAGCTTAGCGTTAGCAACGGTGCCTGAAACCATCACGTGGTTTACTTTACTTTTGTATTTTGCTCCTTTCAGTTTATTTATTTTATTCCTTTTATCTAATTTTTTATGCACATGTTAAAAAATCTTTTCAAAATTATCTTTACTGATTTTCTTTACCACTTGTTAATTTCTGTTCTCTTCATATCATAGGTAAAGCTTTGTTGATACTATTATTAATTTTCTTTATTTTTGACAAATAAAGAAAAATAGATTAGATCTAAACTAAAAAAAAATTCGTTATACATCCTCGTGTGTCTTTATAATATAAAATGTTAATATATTGGTGTAAAAGTTTTACCTTATATTTTCTCTCTTATTTTTTTCCTTTCCGTATATCGTTTCATTTATGAAATAAATTTTTTATACCTATCCTCGTCATTTTTATCATCTGTCTTATGTTCAGGGATAACTTGTACAAATATTTTTTTTTTCTTCACATCTATTTCATTTTTCCTGTATATCTGTTTTTAAACATATCAATATAGTTTTATTTTCCCTGCAGAATACTGTTTTATGGAACCTTTCTTTTTGTTTTGTAGAATTTAGAAACCTAAGCCTCTCGAGCATCCTTTCCCTTATATACTGAAAAAAAAAAAAAATAATGTATTAAGGTTATGGAACATTCTAAGGATTTGCCGTCGGCTGCAGTATTACCTTTTTCATTCATTTATTTAATCTTTTAAGTATCTATGGAACCCCCACATTTACCCATCCATCTCAAAAGCGTCACCAGTGTTCTGCATTGTCTCCCAAATCTTGCTTGAGTGTCCCCACTACTACAGCACCCTCTATCCAGCCAACCACCTACCCAAACTTTAAAGGACTTAATCATGGGTGCAAGTCAGTGAACCTTGCTCTGCAACCAATTCGCCCACCTGCTTGGATTTAGGCAGTTACAGTTGCCGTCCAACTCTAAAGCAAACGCCATTAATATTCTCTCTCTCTCTCTCTCTCTCTCTCTCTCTCTCTCTCTCTCTCTCTCTCTCTCTCTCTCTCTCTCTCTCTCTCTCTCTCCTAACTTGCATTTCATGCATTCATGCAGCTTCAGGCAGTCTTGGCAACTTCAGCAGGCGTTTCAGTCACCAAATAGGATCCTGAAATCAGAATCCTCGTTTTCGCCATCTCCAATTCATCTTGTTTAAAGGGAGGCAGTTCTCTGCGCCTTGGAGGAAGTCGGTTTTGTGTATAATTATTATTTAAGTTTTGCACTAGAACGGAATTTTATCCAGAATTTATTCTCTCTCTCTCTCTCTCTCTCTCTCTCTCTCTCTCTCTCTCTCTCTCTCTCTCTCTCTCCTCTCTGTGGGGGAAGTTGGCATTGTGTTCAATTACTATTCAAATTTTGCACTAGATCAGAATTTTATCCTGAATTTATTATTCTCTCTCTCTCTCTCTCTCTCTCTCTCTCTCTCT
>NC_090762.1:42063949-42071449 GCF_036898095.1 Palaemon carinicauda | reverse complement strand
TCTCTCTCTCTATATATATATATAATATATATACACACATATGTATTAGTATATACAGTTTGTTTTTGTGTGTCGAATGATGTTATTATTAAAAGCCATTGGTCTGACCCACAATTGGTGACGATCCCTTTAATGAATTTCATCCTTTTTTATTTACTATTTTTATTTTTAGTACCTAGACGTAAGGATGGTAATAGAATTTTTAGAGATTTACATGCTTTTCAGTATCCCTTTCTTACGTGTTCACTATCCAACCATCATTTTTATATAGTTTCGGTCTCTTTAGATATAAATAACTGTCTCCCTGTTGCTATCGTTCTTTATTCCCCTTAACAGAAACTGATCGCTTAATCACTTGATGTCATTTAGAGCACTTAACAAAAGCTGATCATCCATGCATCACTTGATAGTCTTATGCCCTGATCAACAGCTGATCACCCAAGCATCACTTGAAAGTGTTCCTCTCCATCCAAAAGCTGATCATTCAATCATCACTCGACTGTTGTTCATCTTTTAAACACGGTTTTTACTGCATCCATGTACAGAACTGAATTCTTTTGGCAAAAGTGTAAATAAGTATCCTGAAGGTAACATGTTCTTTATACAGGGCAGAGCACTTAGGAATATAGTCATATCCCGAATCCAAAACGTTCTGATCACTGCAATTTCACGTGAAAGGAAAATTCAGAGATTTTACCACGTTTTACATTGGACAACATAGTCTTAGCTGTTGTATTTGCAGTTTGGCTTTTTCCAAAGGCCTTGGAGCGTGTGATGCCTTTTCTTTGGTTTTTTGAGGCTTCACAGAAATCCCTTGATTGTAGTCAAGAAGTTCCTATGATTAGTTTTGATTTTAGTGCTGCATTTGTCCGTTTTTTCATGGAGTTTTTGTTTTCTGACTATAGATATAGTCAGACACTTGCTCTTCATTAGATCAGGGCGATTTTTTACTCCTAGCCTAGAGCCAAGCAACTACCAATATGTATAATATTTCATTTATTAACAAAAAGACAATACGACTTTTTTTGACCATTTTTGAAGAACTCCCCTAAATCGTTCTAACTCTCTCCAGAGTTATTTCCCGTCACAATTCTTCGAGACAGAACTCCTCTCAAAAAATTATTACGGTGTAAATCCACGTCAGATCCTTTCCTTTTTCGTCTCGAAATGCGTTGCTAGATAGCCTGCCTCTCTCTCTCTCTCTCTCTCTCTCTCTCTCTCTCTCTCTTGCTGGGCAGGGCTTCAATCAAGCGTAGGCCTAAAATTTATTGGGACTTTTTCCTGATATTTTTCTTAACAAGAAAACCGAGCACATATAGACAAAAGCACGCACGCAAGCACGCTTGTGTTTTCTTGGGCTGTATCCAATATATATATATATATATATATATAAATTTATATATATATATATATATATATATCAGGTTTTCCACATGCATTTATGGGGTGAAGCTGCAAGTCTTACATCTTAACTAATAAGTGGGATATTCAGTTGCTTTTGCCATCCATCTAATTATTGGCCAAACCCGACCCGATATTGTTTAATTTCGCTGATTAATACATGAATATTTTATAAATTTTAGGGTGACCTAAGTTTCCTTACATAATGTATCGCGAAATTAATATGAATCAATTTGTATTTTAATTGTTGATAAGATTATGATTTATTGCAGTATTTTGTAATGTTATTAGATTAGATTGTGACGGGAGCGGAGATATTGATATAACGACAGCTTCGGAACAACTAACTTTATATAGAGACAACGCAGGTATTTAGAAGACCCAAGCGTCATATAAGGGTGACAATTGCATCTTTTAGTCAACGGTTTTTGACGATAAGGTTGACTTTGACATAAAAAATAGGTGACATGTCAGAATTACAATAGTTTAAAATTATCTAGTTATATTGCAACCACTTTTTTACGTGGAGTTCGATTACGGTTGCAATGTTGAAGAAAACGTAGATAGAGCATCCTCCTTTCTTCGAGTGTGCTTTGCATTATTGCAAGAGCCCGTGCTTGGCCGCAAAGGCCAGGCAATCTTCAACGATATTTGGTTGGGCGTTGCTGTTGCATATACATTAACAATCAGAATACATTAACTTATGAAATTAATGTTTCGTTGAAAGTTGACATTATTAATTATTACAGAAATACAATCAGACTACATCATACCCTCATTACATAAAAGACTTGTTTGAAGGTGAAATTATAAATCATTGTAGCTTTAATACCTCACTTGAATATTAATTTATTCCAAGCTTTTTGTTGACCAAGTACAATGATCTTACAAGCGCAGTCTATCGGGTTCAGTGATCTGTTTATTTAACATCAATTACCCTAAAGTAAACAAGTGGCCATTTAATTAAAAAACAGATCGCAACTGTAGGGTCAAAGGTTTATCTGCTTGTGCTGAGCAGAATTCATAATATTCTTGATTTTGATCCAATACTCCCAGGCCCTCGATTTTGATCCAATACTCCCAGGCCCTCGATTTTGATCCAATACTCCCAGGCCCTCGATTTTGATCCAGTACTCCCAGGTCCTCGATTTAAATTCAATACTCCCAGGTCCTCGATATTGATCCAATACTCGCAGGTCCTCGATTTTGATCCAATGCTCCTAGGTCCTCGATTTTGATCCAATACTCCAAGGTCCTCGATTTAAATCCAATACTCTCAGGTCATCGACTTAAATCCAATACTCTCAGGTCATCGATTTAAATCCAATACCCCCAGGTCCTCGATTTAAATCCAATACTCCCAGGTCCTCGATTTAAATCCAATACTCCTAGGTCCTCAAGGAGGGCAATCAGAATAGATACGTAAATACTTCTAGGTAGAAGTCTTGTGTTGGGCAAGTATTATGTTTGATAAGGAACTTACCAGTAAGATTGTTAGAAGACTAACTCTGACGGATTCTCGGAAATTATTTCATAAGGAAGGTGTTTTAAAGCGTCTCTCATTACAAAAGGCACATAACTACTTAACACTTAAGGCTTAGATTAGTTTTCCTTGGGAGTTCTGAGTTATATTTTGTTAGGAGATTGGGAAGATCTTGCTAGTGAAAGATGATTGAAAATTAGAACATGATATTATTATTATTATTATTATTATTATTATTATTATTATTATTATTATTATTATTATTATTATTGTTATTATTATTATTATTATTATTATCTAAGGTACAAACCTAGTTGGAAAAGCAGGATGCTATAAGCGCAAGGGCCCCAACAGGGAAAATAGGCCAGTGTGGAAAGGAAATAAGGAGATAGATAGAATAATGTGTATGAATGTATCTTCAAGCAAAAGAACTTAAAATATGTTATATTTTTAATTCATTGCTTCTTGTATATATTTTATGTTTCCTTATTTCCTTTCCTCACTATGCTATTTACCTTGTTGGAGCCATATGGTTTGTAGCATCCTGTTTTTTTAGCTAAGGTTATAGCTTAGCTAGTAATAATAATAATAATAATAATAATAATAATAATAATAATAATAATAATAATAATGATAATAATAATAATAGATATCTACAAAGACTTCTGCTCCAGCATTTACACAATTCCCAGCGCCACGGTTAGAAGAAGAAATGGGAAAGAAAATAGAAATGATTCGTGGCCAGTAGTAAATGACAAAGCTCATTTCCCGGGCCGCTAGAACTCCGGGGAGCTGACTAAGAGGTTCTCAATAACAAGGTCATACATCAACATCACACTACCTCTCTCTCTCTCTCTCTCTCTCTCTCTCTCTCTCTCTCTCTCTCTCTCTCTCCTCTCTCTCTCTCTCTCTCTCTCTCTCTCATATGTATTATAAGTCATTTAAAAAATTACGAGGCAAGTATTTTTATTCATGGCGGTTGCCTATCAAGTGTTGCCCTTCCACTCACGCTTGCTAAAGATTAATGAATTTAATATCTTTTACGAAGCTATTTTGTTAATCCACATGGGCAGAGAGAGGAGAGAGAGAGAGAGAGAGGAGAGGAGAGAGAGAGGAGAGAGGAGAGAGAGAGAGAGAGAGAGAGAGAGAGAGAGAGAGAGTTTATAAAAAAGTGGAAGGCCTAAGAAGACCGCAGGCAACGTGCTTTGATTATGTTTCGCAACGTTTTACATGTTTAGCAAATTTTGATGAAGATTTCATAATGGAATTTACTTTGCTGCAACCAGAAAATTACTGTGTAAGGCATAATTTCTCTTAACCACCACGGAACGAAAGCATGAATCATTATGCTGATAGAAAGTGGTGGTCGGCAGAAGATGCATGGACACATGGCGTCAAAAGGTATACCTTTTTTTGATTATTTTGACGTGTTGTGTCCGAACATAGCTGATGTTTTTTTTCTTGACTTAATTTGAGCTTTTATTCTGTATGAAATGTATTTCGAGGTGAAAGAAAATCTCCTAATTACCACCTTTTTGTAATTACGAAGACGCCATTTTGTAAACATTTAAAATCAGCGATGGTGCTTATTCGCATGACAGTCGTTAATTGGTCCATTAATCAATTTTCTGATTAAACTAATTAGACATCCCAAGATTAAAGTAACAAGCTTTTTATTAACTAATTAGTAACTGTCTGTAACGCCCAGCATTTCGTCTCTGCTTTCAAAGTAACTATTTCAAAATATATGAATTATTGAGAGATTGCACACGAAAGTAATTACCAGAGCAGATAAAGGCTGGAAGTTGCATCATCACAAACTGCTTTTAATCAGAGCTAATGAAGAGTTTTCGAAAGATTTTACCACAAAATGAAAACACTTTGGACGAGATAACCCGGGAATTTTGAATAAAGCGCTTTTCAGTCTAGCATGAAGGCAATTAGTGTGATTGCATGGTTGTTGTTGTTATTATTATTATTATTATATTATTATTATTATTATTATTATTATTATTATTATTATAATGATAGTGAATTATTGTTATTGTCATTATTATAAGTATTCTTATCATTATTATAAACCCTAGAATTTTTATTATTAATATTTCGTTCATCATAAGTAATTCTGTCACTACTGTTAGTTGATTTATCTATATTGTATACATATGTTATTCTTATTATCATCACCTTTCTTTTATTACTATTAACATTAGTATAATTGTAATTATCATCCGCCTAAAAAAGTTATAAAAGAAGAGCAAAGAACGAACATTCATAATTAAGTTTATATTGTGCGAGCAGAGTTCAACTCTCGGGAATCTATTCCCGTTTCCAAAGATCATTAAAAGAAACTGGCATGTAGCACAGAAGTTTTAAACTTCTTAAAAACTATAATCTGAAAGACCGGGAACTTCCAATATGAGATATGGGACCAAAAGACCGTCACTCTAGTAGAAGAGTTCCGTCCGGGTCGCTCCGGTATAGATTTTCAACTTTATAATGATGAGAGAAGAAGATATTCCTAAATTGAAGCGGGATTCCAGTATCTTGTATTAATTTTAGGTTGTTTACTTATTTAGGTTGTTTATTTCATTTATGCTTTTAACTTATTGCTGAATGGTGGTTTGTTTTATTCTGTGATGAGGCGATGTTTAACTCATCTCTGTACTCCCGATAAGCAATGTTTACATCGCCACCAGCCACCCGTTTGAGGTACTACTGCTAGAGAGTTATTGGGTCCTTTGACTGGCCAGACAGTATTTCATTGGATCCTTCTCCCTAGTTACGCCTCCTTTTCGTTTTGCCTACACACACCGAATAGTCTGGCATAGTCTTTACATATTCTCCTCTGTCCTCATACACCTGACAACACTGAGATTACCAAAAAAAAACTCTTTTTCACTCAAGAGGTTAACTACTGTAATACAGCTTTTTTTCCTCTTGGTAAGGGTAGAAGAGACTCTTTGGCTATAGTAAGCATCTCTTCTAGGAGGACACTCCAAAATCAAACCATTGTTCTGTAGTCTTGGATAGTACCATAGCCTTTGTACCATGGTGTTTCACTGTCTTGGGTTATTGTTCTCTTGAATGAGGGTACACTCGGGCACAGTATTCCGTCTTATTTCTCTTCCTCTTGTTTTTTAAAGTTTTTATGTTTATGTATGAAAGATTTATTTTAAAATTGTTACCGTTCTTAAGATATTTTATTTTAATTGTTAATTACTTTCTTGTAGTTTCATTATTTCCTTTCCTCACTGGCTATTTTCTCTGTTGGAGCCCTTGGGCTTACAGCATCCTGATTTTCTAACTTGGGGTTGTAGCGTAGCAAGTAATGATAATAATAATAATAATAATAATAATAATAATAATAATAATAATATTGTTATTATTAACATAGTTTTCAGGTATTGATTTTCAGGGTTTCCTATACTCTTTTACTTCATCTATTTATTTATTTATACATAGTTTAATTAAGTTATTGCTAAGTATTCTTTCTTTGATATTGAGTTTATTAGTGAAGATACCATTGGCCATATAAAACAATTCAGTTTTCATACTTTTATATACCGTGGGATTTTGATAGGCATTTATTAGTTACTGCCGGCAGTTAAGGATGTTATGATAGAGAAATTGATAAGAATATTCAACCAGATGACTGTTGAAAATTAGATTGCTATGATGTTGGAATTATTTACCAAGAGCTTCAATAAGTCTTTAACGATTAATCGTATTGTTTGGGATTTAATTTTTCATTTTGTTACTGAAGCGATAACTTTGTAACATTTTGTCTGGTCTAGACTTGTTTGGAAAAGATAAAGAATAGATGTTAAAATATAAGTCTGTGAAGATTCATTTAGGGAGAAATTTAAAGGGGCCTCGTGAGCGGCAAAGGCACAAGAAAGGATACTGTCCCAAAGTACTGTCCAAGCCCCTTCTCCACCAACCTAGTAGGCAGGTAGTCCCATAACCCCTATCCACCGGCAGCTCATGAGGATAGTGAGATTTCACATATTTGATAGAGCTCATTGAGCATGAGCGGGGCTTGAACTCTTGGTCAACGTATTGTAAGTCATGGACGTTTCTAATAGGACTTAGGAACTTTAATGAAATTTTGATGACTCATAAAAGTAGTAGTAGGCGATTAAGATGGAAAAAGACGATTTTAATCAAGTTAGAGAGAGAGAGAGAGAGAGAGAGAGAGAGAGAGAGAGAGAGAGAGAAATTAACAAAAGTTCACACTTGGTGAGTACACAATATGCATTAAACCACAAAAAGAAGGAAAAGTTTTGGTGGATCTTTATTACTTTCTTCTTAACATCTCCGTTACTACTGAGGAAAGTATTAGGTCCAATGGAGTGTCTCATTCTCCTTTCGTGGCGTGATACTTATTGAATTATATTTATATGCATAAAGGTATTTTGTACCATCAAATTAACTGTAAGGACGGCATACAGAAATTTCATGAGTAATTCTCCTCCAGCCATGCCAGCATAGCTTAAAGTTATGAATACCGGATTTTATTAGTAACAGCATACAAATCACAAGAGCCAATTTGATAGTATACCCCCCGATAAAGCCGATGAATTGGGAATTATTTTGCTGATACTAATAAATGC
>NC_090762.1:42046449-42058949 GCF_036898095.1 Palaemon carinicauda | reverse complement strand
ATTGTTCAAGTTTCGTAGCTTTGGATGACGAGAATGTGTGAATCAAGAGCTTGTCATGAAAAAGTGCTCGATAACTTTGTGAATGAAAACAAAAAGCGGTTTCCTGCATATAGATATGATAGTTTATTAGGGATTTTATTGATTTGATGCTGTGTTCGTTGAGAATGCTAATTGAGGATATTGGAGAACCTATAAAGATAGCTGAGCAGTTTTGAAAGTAGAGTTGGGAATGAGTTTTAGAAAAATGCATAATTGGATGTTAAATATAAATACAGGTACAATGGCTGAGTTAAATGTAACGGGTAATGATACTAGGTTCTTTGTGAAAGGTTGAGAAAAAAGATTAGTGTCTTTGGAACCATATGCCGGAATATATGGAAGATTTTTGAAGTCGAATAAAAGGGAGAAATTTGGATGTTGTACACATGATTATTTTTGCATATTACTTATTAAATCTAAAGTTATGAAATATATGGAAATGTAGTCTACGTATTCTCATATGTTAAAACTAAAGATCGATAAAAGATTTTAGGTGGTTTTGTAACATGTCGAGATTCAAAGAAGATAGGTTAGTGAAGACTTTACATAAATCGGAAGGCTTCAGAGCAAGTATGATAATTAGGTGTTTTGCCAATGAGTTCAGAAGACGTGTTTGGATGGCATAGTCTTAAACTGTTAATACCTTTGAAGAGATGGTGGGGATTGGAACAATGTTGAGGAATTGCTTGCTTGAAATTCTGCTGACGATTATTCTGTTGTTATGAAAGTTTCTGCTGAGATGTTTGTAATTGACTGTTTACGGGTGAATGGGGCTTATGACTGATTGTTTGTTTTTCCTAGCTGCCATCCCGTGTAGGAAACTTTTCAGTATATATATATATATATATATATATATATATATATATATATATATATATATATATATATATATATATATATATATATATATATATGTATGTATTACATTAGTTCACAAAACTTTCAACTGGGCTCCACAAGGCACCAGGAGAGTTGGAAGACCCCAGCCACATGGCTGAGGACTATGAAACGTGAAGTAGGAGATGAATGAAGAAGTATTGAATGAAAAGCTCAAGATAGAGACGACTGGTGAAATCTAACCTAGGCGATGACGATGATGATGATATATTGTCAGCCATTATTAATCCAATGCATCATAAAGTCTGTTTATGGTTTTTCAATGGAAATTTATACCTGCAAATTTTCTTTACTCGCCAATTTCTTCCTTCCCTTGCTTCGTTTGCAATATCTAGGGACCCATTCACTTATTCTTTAATGTCTGTCTATCATCTGTCCTCCTCATTATGTCCCCTGCCCATGTCCATTTCTTTTTCTCTACTCTAGTGTGTGTGTGTAATATATATATATATATATATATATATATATATATATATATATATATATATATATATATATATATATATATATACACGTATATATATATATATATATATATATATATATATATATATATATATATATATAGTTAGTAAATGTAAAAGATACTTATATCGAGGAATAATGAAATGATCACGCGTAAGCAATCTGAAATTGACCCTTAACCTTTAGGCCTATTTCATGAAATGAGCAGCGATACGTGAAATTATATGTTGTTGGAGCTCCTAGCTCGGGATTTTATTGCCGATTAAGTTGTTAGTGTGGATGATTACGGCCCTCAGCTTATGGAAAAATAAATAAAATCCGCAGACCCGCAGGATACAATCATGATCTTTGATGTTTACGTGAATCATGCCCAGACATGCGAGGCTCCGTCGGGGTCTCTCGATTTCCCCCTTATTCGATGAAACACGGTAAGAGATGGCTGGTAAATTTGCTTGTATGTTGATAACGATGTGATTATATATATATATATATTTATATAAATATATATTTAGATATATATATTTATATATATAAATATATATATATATATATATATATATATATATATATATATATATATATATATATATATATGTGTGTGTGTGTGTGTGTGTGTGTATTTGCGTATGTGTTGTGTATATATATATATATATATATATATATATATATATATATATATATATATATATATATATATATATGTGAGCAACAACAACAACGAATGCAGCCGTTTTTTGTCTACTGCTGGACAAAGGCCTCTTATATGTCAATTCATGCCTGGGGTTTGGCCAGTTCTCATAACCACGCTGGCAAGTGTGGATTGGTGATGGTGGGAGATTTTCGTCCGATCGCTCATAGCAAACCAACTTATTATGGGTGGCCCTGGTTAGCACAGCTTTACTGATCATGGCGATACTCTTTTACCACGTTATGGTATCCCAAATAGAAACGGATATACAAGTGTGTGTGTGTGTGTGTGTGTGTGTGTGTGTGTGTGTGTGTGTGTGTGTGTGTGTACTGTGTGCTGTGTGTGTATGTAAGTTTGATAAAAATCTCAATATGAAAATTGTATAAATAATGTTAGTTAGGGTAAATGGGTGAGAACAATTTTATATAAATTCAATATCAAGTAGTTTCTTTAAGGAATAGGTTCTGATAACTGACAATAGTACCATATTTATTCTTTAGCAATTGCATAATGGATAAACCTCCTGGTCAGAAAGCTTTCATAACTAATCTCCTGAATACACCAATCCACAAGGTTCATGAGTCGCGCTTCGAACAATCTTTTCTACGCTGCACCTTACAAATCCTCTATTACTCCTTTTGAAAATTAAGGCTTTCCTCTTTAATACCTCTTTCATAACATCCATCCTACCACTTTTGGTTCTTCGTATCTTCCTGACCCCTAACACCTTTGAATTATACTTTTTTTCCCCATTTCATCGTTCGCCATTCTTTCCTCACAGCCAGATAGTTTCAAAACAATTATCTTCTCATCTGTCAAGTGATTCACCACTTCTGCGTAATTAGCGCATTTCTCACATTTGAAACAATCCACCTAACATGTTTGGGCTTTTTCAATAATCACTACATGTTATTTTAACACCTCGCAAACCGCTTGATTGCAATTCTTTCGTTTCCCAGCATTATTAAAGAAGGAAAAGAAGTTACGGACTAAAAGAAAATAGACTTATGCGTCATTCATGAATCTAGCCAAAACATGGTGTAGAATTGTGGTTGAAGTGTTGATGATGTGAAAGATAATCATGTTATAATGGCAATTAAATTTGTAATTACTACAAAAGGGAATCATTTATTAGAACAGTTTTGAGTAAGGGGTTGGGGGTTCAAATTAAGGATATATGTGTAGTACGGGACTTTTAACATTTGCAAATAATGGAGTGCTGATTAGGAATAGTGAAGAGATGTTGATTGAGAGGAAGAAATGCATAGAAGTTTTAATGTTTGCTGGAGGAGAAAGTGTGAGGACGTGATTACCGTTTAGAGATGGCCTTGTAGTAATTACAGTTGAAATTGCCTTTTACATATGAGTGAAACTAATGTTTTAATTTAATACTTTTTTCACTGATAAATCATGGATCACTCACACCACAGACTATATCTACTGAATTACGGAGCTTCTTAAATGTCATATATTTGTGTGTATGTATGTATATACAGACTGCATATCAAATACCCGATCATATATATATCCTGGATGAATGCCTGAAAATGATTACGGTCTGTCAGTTGCTATGCAAACGCAGCCTGACGCTTATTTGAGGCTAACAATGGGACGGTGAATAATTCATTTTAATAAAACCAACTGCCTTGTTGATGAAATTGTTTGGGGTCCATGACATAGAGTGATTTTGATGGAAATTAATTCTTGCGATGAATAGCGTAGAGGTCGGGTACCACAGTCAATGACCACAAGTAGAACATGGATCGGGTGTTATATCCGATACGCTGCTGCTCTCGATCAAACGATTGGTTTTGCAGGTGCAGAATTTTTTTTTTTTTTATGAATAACTATTTTCAATTAATGAAAAATGGAATGAATTGTGTTATCGCTTATCTTGTTTGGTAATATGGATACCTTTTTAGAAGCCTGATAATTAGGAATTTTATTTTCTAGAACAATTAAAAAATACCACAATACCAAACTTGAACAAGGAAGTAATATTTAAGGATATTACTTTAAAACCTAATTGATTTTTGTAATGAGGGTACCTCAGAGGGTCCCATGGCAAGTGTAAATCATATTAAATATGTACTTAAGAACTAGTAGAAAATAGGACATGTAATGTAATCTCTCGATACATTTTTCTTGATGATACAGTTCGAGGGTACTTATTACTGGTAGAAACTATTAAATCAAATAAAAAGAAGCAATTTACCTCACTTTTGCACGATTTTTTTTCTTCAAGAAATTTTTACTAGATGGAACAGATAAGATTTTTCTCTTGAATCTCGTAAGCTAAAGATAAGAACTGGAAGGGCATCATAAGCGGCTTCAACCAGACAAAGCCTTTTGGGATAGCAGCAGCCAGCCAATAATCCAGAGCGGTTTCGTGATGGTTATATAGGCTAATCTTCCGACATGGAAACTTACAGGAGATAAAAGAACCAATTGAACAAAGTCTGCGGAATAATGTAGCTGTCAGTCAACCCACACGACTTGCTGGAGCTCTGGCGACCTTGCCCCCACCTTCCCTCTCTTCTTCTTCTTCTTCTTCTTCTCTGAGGTTCGATGTGGTTCGATGTTATAGAATTTAGTATTTCATTCACCGATGATCCTTACAGTCTTTACAAGAGACGGTTTCTGTTTAGTTACGTTTGTTTTCCTAAAGAATTTGTATTTTTCTTCATATTTGGGTGGCTTTAATCCTGTATCTTAAAGCTTCATAGTCTTTATTATCTAATCAAAGACAAACCTGGATGATATTTTTTGTTCATGTTATTTCTTTATCATTCTTTTTTTATATATATTTCTTTTCCTATCGAAGCTTCTTGTCAAGGAGAGAAGTTCGCAATATGTTCCCGATAGTGAAATCTCTGCAATGTCTTGAAAACATAGATGACTAAGTTGCATTGAACGTTATGATAATTAGGGCCTTCAATGCCACCCTTTCTTGTGATTTATTATCAACTGTCTCAGATACAAGGTCATTTGTAGGGAGCCAGGTTGAACAAATTCTCTTCTAAGAGCAAATCATCACCATTTCATTATAGTTCAATAAATATAAGAGCATAAAATTTGGATAATATTATGTATAACTATTTATTTTTTATGACAAATTACCAATTCAGTGTTTATTGTGTTTGGCAGGGAATATGTGATAGCTACTTTTTTTTATTTTTTTTTTTTTTGGGGGGGGGAATTGAAGTACCCCTCAAGGTCACGTTTTATGTTCATAGAATTTTAAGTGATTTTAAACACTGGATGTAAAAGGCTTGACAAATACTGGTGAAATTACTACTATGGAGACCCAAAAGATTGTTCGTTTTAAGAATCTCGAGACCCTCCTTTATTTAATTCATACTTGCAAACTACTGTGTCAGGCATTACTCGTTTTTATAGTCATGGCTTTGCAAATTCACCACAATCTTGATAAAAGGGCCTTTTTAAAGGTGATAACGACTTTAGCTATTTTGTTTCGTAATGTTGTATATACTTGTATACACCAATCTGTCGTTTTATGCACCTTTATTTGGTGTTGCTTTCATCTAGTTCTGATTTTTTTTTTTATTCGAGTCGCTTATTGTAAGAGCTGAAAACTCGTCTGGTTAAACTATTCTTATTAATAATAATTTTCCCCTTTGATAATTTTTCTCTAATGAAGCTTTCTATGCAAGTTATTGCCCTTTTATGTCACACAATAATATTCGAATCTCATTGGGAATTAAGAGCCTAAAGTTCTCTAAAGTGCATCTATTGGGGAATCTCCACTTTTAGAGCAGAATGGTGTCGTTTTTTTTCTCTCGAATTCACACTTCGTTTTTATCCGAAAAATAGTTAAATATTAAAAATCATGCCCACATTCGTGTATGGGAACGGAGAATTAATCATTTTCATGTGTTGAGGAACAATTTTCCAAGAGAAATAATAAGAGTAACAAAGAAAAGTTATGAGTAAGAGAATGCTCGTTATCTTCTTAACAGAAATATGTTGATGGAACGTTTTACCTTAAGAAATACGGATCTTTTTCATTACTAATTTCGTTGGTAATAACTGAGGCGATTAATGGTAATGTATTATGGAAAAAATCATATTTCTGAGACGTGAATATTTTGTCACCGGACCATTCAGGTGTTGTTCATATCCCCTACACGATATTATTATTATTGTTATTATTATTATTATTATTATTATGGTTATTATTATTATTATTATTATTATTATTATAATTATTATTATTATTATTATTATTATTATTATTATTATTGTTGTTGTTGTTGTTGTTGTTGTTATTATTATTATTATGGTTATTATTATTATTATGATTATTATTATTATTATTATTATTATTATTATTATTAGATAAGCTGCAGCCCTATTTATAAAAGCAAGATGCTATAAGCCCAAGGGCTCCACAGGGAAAAAATAACCCATTGAGGAAAGGAAATAAGGACCTAAACTATATGAGAAGTAGTGAACAATTAAAATAGAATAGTATAAGAACAGTAACAACTTTGAAACAGATCTTTCATATATAAACTATAAAAAGAGACTTATGTCAGCCTGCTCATCATTAAACCATTTTCTGCAAGTTTGAACTTTGAAGTTCTACCGATTCAACTATCTGATTAGAAAGATCATTCCACAACTTGGCACCAGCTGGAATAAAATTTCTAGAATATAGTGTAGTATTGAACCTCATGGTGGAGAAGGCCATACTATTAGAATAAACTACATACCTATTATTACGAACAGGATGGTACTGTCCGGGAAGATCTGAATGTAAAGGACGATCAGAATAATGAAAAATCTTATGCAACATGAAAAACGAACTAATTGAATGACAGACAGATATTAATATCTAGATCAGGAATAAGGTATTTAATAAATCGTAAGTTCCTGTCCAAGAAATTAAAATGAGAATCAGCAGCTGAAGACCAGACAGGAAAACAATACTCGAAACAAGGTAGAATGAAAGAATTAAATTCAAAATTTAAAACAGTTCCCCAAAATAGATTGATCTCATAAAATCCTACAAGGCTTTCTCAATAAGCTATTTTTTGTGCAATTGAAGAAGGCACAGACCTAATATGTTTCTCAAAAGTAAATTTGTTATCAAAAACTACACCTGAATTCTTAGGAGAGTCATACAGAGTTAAAGAAACAATATCAGTGCTGATATTCGGATGTTTTGTAGGGAAACCCCCCCCCCCCAAAAAAAAAAAAAAAAAAAAAAAAAACTCCTTTTTTAAAAATTATCTTGGAAGCTTTCAATAATTTCGCCATTAATCACCTAATGTTGTTCATCTTAGCTGTATTTTGTACTTTATTATATTTGTATTTGTTTTTCATTTTTTCATAGTAGTTATTCAAGTTGGAAAAGCAGAGTTCGTTACTTAAAAAGATTTCTCTTTTACTCAATATAAAGTTCTTTCATTGTAAAATTTGTGTGAAAGCGATCGTGAGATATTTAAGATAACTTGAAACGCATCATCATTCGGTACACCAAGAGGATTTTCTTTTACTTTATCTCATTATGAAATTTATCTTCTCACGAAAATATATATTTATTTAGTATCCTTTAATCTAGGTGACCGTCCCAAGGTCTTCGCAGTTTGGGAACTGTTAGCGAAGTGATCGCTGTCATTACACTTTTCTTAAAGAGACAGTTTGACTTTAGCCAGAAAAACAAGTTTGCTTGCTACGGTAACCAGAGCAAGGAAGTTGGTGCATCTTATAATGTAAAATAAAAATTGAGTTTCTTTCATCTCTTATTTTTTATTAGCAGTCCTATATCCATTACTGTCAGTTTTCATTTGACTATTTATGTTACTTAACAGCCATCAGTAAATATTAAACAGGTTCACAGCCACTGGGAAGAATTAATTTGTCACCATCTCCGTAAGTATGTGACAGAATCCAGGTAATCTATATTTATTCCATTGAATAGAACAAGGAGAAAATCCTTTCGTATTCTTCCCTTTACACCTTCGGTAATTTCTTTATTTTGATTTATTGGAAGTAACGAACCATTGGCATTGCAATTACACCTCGTTTTATAACAAAGGATTTGATCTTTCCCATCAAAACACTCGGATGTAAGAAGAGTATAGAGTTCATGCCATGAATCCCTACCACTTTAAAGTGAATTGTGATTATTCACCAAAGAGAAACTTCTTAGGAGAATGCCTAAACAAGATGGTCTTATTTATTCAATATATATTGGGGGAAGTGCCTTTGGTATATGTATGTATGTATATATATATATATGTATATATATGCATATGTATATATATATATATATGTATATATATGCATATATATTATATTTATTATATATATTATATGTGTATATATATATATATATATATATATATATATATATATATATATATATATATATATATATATATATATATGCATGCTAGTTTTGTCACACACGAGGGATTTTTATATACTTTCCAAAATTAAGGAACAGATAGGGAATTAACGTTGGAAACTACTTACACCCAAGAGAGTTATATTTGAAAGATATACAGTATATACCCTGGCCTGATTTCGACCCCATGACCTTGTATTTTGATACAAAAATGACAGTTGATCATGCTTTGGATAAACATCACTGGATATTATTATTAAGATTATGATTATTGCTTGCTAAACTACAACCCTAGTTGGAAAAAGCCGGATGCTACATGTCCAGTGGCTCCAACGGGGAAAATAGCCCAGTGAGGAAAGGAAATAAGGAAGAATAAAATAGAAAAAATAAAATAAATCAGGTAAGGGCGGGTCTCTTCAGTACATGGATGAGAGATCACCAAAAGGGCTGACGCTGACGGCACATAATTCTTCACAACATAACATGAGCCAACTACCTTATCATGGAATATTTGCTGAAACCAGACTATTAAACACCCGGTGTCATATCCACCTCTAAGTGGGTGAAATTTCGGTAGATATTCATAAAGTGTGTATATAGTGGGCCTTTTTATTTAACGTCATCCTTGGATATTGATCTTTAAGAGAAACACACTAGGTCTGTGTCTTCTTCAATTGCACAAAAAATTGGCTTATTGAGAGTCTTACAAGATTTTCGGTGATCAATCTATTCTGAAGAAGTGTTTTAATTCTTTCATTCTACCTTGTTTTGAGTATTGTTCTCCTGTCTGGTGTTCAGCTGCTGTTTCTCATCTTAATTTGTTGGAGAGAAACTTACGGTCTATTAAATTTCTTATTCCTTATCTAGATATCAATCTTTGGCACCGTCGTTCAATTAGTTCATTATGCATGTTGCTTAAGATTTTTCATAACTCTGACCATCCTTTACATTCAGATCTTCCTGGACAATTCTATCCTGTTCGTAATACTAGGCAGGCAGTTAATTCTAATAGCCAGGCCTTTTCCATTATGAGGCTCAATACTACACAGTATTCTAGAAGTTTTATTCCAGCTGTTACCAAGTTATGGAATGATCTTCCTAATCGGGTAGTTGAATCAGTAGAACTTCAAAAGTTCAAAGTTGGAGCAAATGTTTTTATGTTGACCATGCTGTCATGAGTCTTTTTATTGTTTATATATGACATATATGTTTTTGACGATGTTAGTAGTTTATATAGAACATATCTGTTTTGACGCTGTTACTGTTTTTAGAATGATATATAGTTAATTTATTCTCATCATTTAATTATTTCCTTTCCTCACTGGGCTATTTTTCCCTGTTGGAGCCCTTGGGCTTATAGTATTTTGCTTTTCCAACTAGGTTTGTAGCTTGGCTAGTAATAATAATAATAATAAAAATAATAATAATAATAATAATAATAATAATAATAAAATTAGGAGTAAAACTTGTAAAATTCCTCTTTATCCTTAGCAGAAAAATACTAAAGAACTTCTTTAGGATAACTTAGAAGAAGAATACTAAGTTGAAAAAACACAAAGTTATTGATATTTTACGAGGGTTTTTACAGTAACTTCCGTAATAGTGAAAGCTATATACGCCAGCATGAATTTCGTTGCCAAACTAATATCAGGTCTCAGAGATTCATCGGAGAGATACTCGAATAATTAACTTATGTAGAATAATGGGTTTAAGTGACTAATAAGTGATTGCGATATATATATATATATATATATATATATATATATATATATATATATATATATATATATATATATATATATATATATATATATATATATATATATATATATATATAATTCGTTCTTGTAGTCTGCTCATCGGGTTGCACTCCAGAACCCACAATATTTAGTTCTCAAAATCAGTGTACGGGCCGATACGTTTGATGAATCATCCAGTCGATGTTTTCAGGAGATTAAAAATATATGATGCTGTATTTGATTTAATTAAAGAACTTGAATAATATCGAAGTTTTCATGTCATTCAGACGTGGTAATCTCAAGAGGATGGAGGGTACATTACCTAAGTAAGTTTTCAATCAAGTGATCAGTAAATAAACCATCTCATTTTAGACACTACAAGTTTTCTGAAGAACAATCGAAAATATAGCAAGGGGCGTAAACAAATCCTATTACCTCCCAAGTACCGTTGATAACAATGGATTGCAATTCATCTGTTCGAGGTCGGGTATTGACAATCTAATTGCTTTTGCAGTTGTTGTTAAACTTCAATCAGCAGCGTCGTGATCAATGTCCAGTTTACAGCTTAGCGTTTTGGGAGCATTTCGCCAATCACTCCAGGTGACTTTGATCCCTCATATACACAAAACAATACATTTTCCATGCGTATGGTCCCTTCAATCTGGTAAACAAGCATTTCCGTCGTCCGACAATTTGTCTTTTTATTTTTTCAAGTTTCGGTTTTCATTGTTGCTCTCCTTTATCATAGTATTTCATGTTCTGAATGGCTTTATGCAGTGATTATATATATATATATATATATATATATATATATATATATATATATATATATATATATATATATATACACACACACACACATATATATATATATATATATATATATATATATATATATATATATATATATATATATATATAGAACGAGAGAGAGAGAGAGAGAGAGAGAGAGAGAGAGAGAGAGAGAGAGAGAGAGAGAGAGAGAGAGAGAGAGAGAGAGAGAGAGAGAGAGCAAGCACAGATTAAACAACCATGCAGTACTGTACATATGTGTCCTTCCTGTACACTATTCCGACATATTTTCCATACATATGTATGTGCATATGCATGGCGAAGGGATGTATCAACCCACCTTTGGAAGGTATGTGCAATCAGTCAAATAGGTGCCATGGCTAAGTGATATAGCATTCTCGATCCTCGTTTGCTAGGTCGAGGATCTACCGCCACACCGCGCTCCATATCATTCGGCTGTGGATTAGTTTCAGCTTCTGATGGAGCCAGGGAAAAGGACATGGGATTATTAGCTTCATTTCCAACGTCTTGTGGACAAAGCTGGAAGGTTGTAAATGCCAGGCATCAGAGAGAACAGAAGCAGTGTGAACATTCAGTATTAGGCTCTTCGCAATTCAGTTGCCATCACCAATAACCTTGATTATATTTTGTCCTTATCTTCTCTTAGCACAAAGAATGATTTCTGATCTACTTTGGTATTCAGTGGTTCATTTTACGTTCTGTTGCTAATTTTCTTCTCCATTGCACGTATATTATAGCCTTTTTCGTGTGTTGCATTTTCATATTTAGTCTGTGGACATACTTATGTTTGTATAAGTGTATGTCACATTATGTTTGATTTGGGTATATAACCTTTAAATCATCATTCAGATGAATGTAATCCAATGCTTATATAACATTCCCACGCGCAGATTCCAATTAAGGTGGGTGACGAAAAAAAAATCGGAAAAATATCTGTATGGGATAAACGATTCTGGTAACGTTAATAACATTTTGGAAGGCTACCGTCGTTGGGTAAAAATATATATATATATATATATATATATATATATATATATATATATATATATATATATATATATATATATATATATATATATATGTATATATATATATATATATGTATATATATATATATATATATATATATATATATATATATATATATATATATATATATATATATATATATATATATATATACATGCTATTCTTGAGGCAAGTTGTAACTTTAATTCTTTTCTATTTTTTGTCCAGAGAATGGTTCGCGAAAAGGCGTACTTTCGTAGAAGGTAAAGTGGTTCAGAAAATTGCATGCTTAAGCTAAAAGATCAAATAGATTTCTATTCATTTCTTCTATATAAGTCAAATCAGCCCATTCTGATGTCTGCTCAGATCACTAGAGCTGCCCTAACCACTGTTTATAACTTTCAGTTGTATTTGATTTAGCTTTTGCTGAATCATTTGGGCATGTAATGCTTTTAAATTTTCCATATGGTTAAAA